>NW_027532250.1:4414993-4420002 GCF_008692635.1 Crocuta crocuta
CGGCGGAAATCGATAGGACGTGGGGTTCCAAAGCAAGGGAAAATGTATTTCAAGGACACGGAAGGGGTCAGCTCTATCAGTATATGTGGCAGACATGATATCTGCTGTCTATGTGTTTGTTTGTCTCCCTCTAAAGAGGGGTAAGCACCTGGGTGGCTCAGTCGGTTGAGTGTCCGACTTCGGCTCAGGTCATGATCTCACAGCCTGTGTGGGGCTCTGCGCTGATAGTTTGGAACCGGGAGCCTGCTTCGGATTGTGTCTCCCTTTCTCTCTGCCCCTCCTCAGCTTGTGCTCTGATTCTCAGAAATAAACACTAAAAAAGATTAAAAATAAATAAATAAATAAAAAGGGGCAAATGCTTTGTTTTGCTTCCTGCCAGGCCGTGTCTCCTGTGTCTAGAGGAATGCCAGGCCTCCCCACTGACCCCTGCAAAACTCTGGGTTTACAGCTCTGTAGCGGGTCTCATTTGATTCTCCAGGGTCTTCTAGAAAAATAAGTATTTACATAATTAATAATTTTATATACTTCCTTTTCCAGTTTTACTCAGATATAATTGACATATCTATACATCATACCCTGTAGAAGGGTAAGGTGTCCGACATCATGATTTGATATGGGCATATATTGCAAAATGATTACTTAACATCCATCACTCACTATAGTTATAATCCTTTTCCGTGTGATGAGAACTTTTAAGGCCTTCCTCCTCCGCCTCTTCATCATCACCGCATTTGGTGGATAAGAAAACTGCAACCAGAGAGATTAAATAATATTCTAAGGCTAATGTGGGTCTCAGAAGGTGGACTGGAAAAGTGGAGACAGGACCCTTGGGGAGAAGACATCCCGTAACCTTGTCAGAAGGAAGCCACCCCCTCCCCGCTGTAGGTACAGAGTTTAAACCATTTTCAGGAGGAGCAGAAGCTGCCATCTTGAAAGAAGGGGAAGGGGGTGGCAGGCAAAGGGAGCCAGAGGTCTGAAGGCCATGGGTTGGAGGGAAGGCCTGATGGCTGAAGCTTAGAATCCCAGGGGAGGGGCTGCCAAAATCTGAGGCTGCAGAGTTAGGCAGGGGGCAGGTCTACAGAATTGGGGAGGCCAGCTCTTGGAGTTTATTCTTTAACTCCCTCACTCCCACCCCCAGGCCTTAGGAAGCCATTAAGCAGGGCGGTGACAGGATCTGATTTACCCTGTAAAAGATCTCCTGGACTTAGGGTGGAGCTTGGATTAAGGCGAATTTAAGAAGGAAGAAGCTGGCAGAAACCTTACGCACTCCATATATTTGGAGGAGAGAGTGAGAGGTGATGGTGCTGTGTTAGAGACGGAGGTAAGTGGACAAAGTCAAGATGTACTAAGATAGCAATTAATAGATTCAAGGGGCATGTGGGGGGCGTGGAGCTAGGAAGTACAGTTTGACTTCTGGGTTTTGGCTTGAGTGAGTGGGCGGATCCATTTATTGAGATGAGAATGGGAATCAAATTTCAATAAACTTTGTTAGTCACCTTCCTCTTCCACCACCTCTTACGCCAGAGCTCCCATCTGGGATATCAGGTGAGTGCAAAAAACTTCAAAGAGGTGCTCTGAAAGTTATGTGACACCTGTAATGAATACATACGTATATATTATGTTTATTTATTTATTTTCATGTTTGTTTATTTTTGAGAGAGAGAGAGAGAAAGCACAAGTCGGGGAGGGGCGCAAAGAGGGAGAGGCTCAGAGGATCCATAGCGGGCCCTCTTCTGAGAGCCTGCGATGTGGGGCCCCTACTCGGGAACCCTGAGATCAAGACCCGAGCCCAAGTCAGGCGCTTAACCGACTGAGCCACCCAGGCAGCCCGACCCGTGTCCTTTTAAAAGAAAGTTTACATTTATATCGTGAGTGAAGTCAGCCTTGAAAACCTTCCAGAATATTGGCGGAAGACAAAAGTCAAGCCCGAAGAGTGGATGGGCAATGGGACAGATACAGTTAAAAATCAACTGTGCTCTTTGCACATCATCAAGGTCGATTAATTCAGTCAAGTCGTGATTGCATCTAAACCTCGATTTAAATTGAGCCTTATGCTCGGCCCCTCCCTTTTCGGTTTGCTTGGAAAAACCAGTAATCTCATCTCTTGCAGTACTGTTCCGAGCCAGGTGGACTGGCAAACTCCAGAGACGTCTCCAGGCTGCAGACGCTGCCTTCACTTCTGAAAGGTGATCTCTGCAATTTATTTTTTATCATATATTATTGGCGATGTTTTATAGAAGGCTTACAATTTCGAGAGAGGACTTGAGTGGGATCAAGAAACTTACTCGAAAAGAGAGCAGTGTGGCTTTGCCTGGAGTTGTTGGGTGATCCGTACTTAATTTAGTGCATTCAGTCGTGTGAATAGGGCTGCCCTGGCTTCCTTCTCAGATGTCCTTTGTAGTTACGAAGAGCTGGCAGGGTCTGCCTTAACTTTTTCATTTTCTTTCCCTACCGACTCCTCACTGCAGTTTTTCAGGTTTTCCTGCTCTGAACACTGAATTCTTTTAAGTCGAGTGTCTATGTTGGCTGCATTTCAGCCCCCAAGGATTTAGGTACAGTTTCCCCAACTGTTTTTCTATAATAGTTCCACCGTAAAATAAATACTCGTGAAACAGGAAGATCATATCGCATTGTGCTTCTAATGAAGGTGAAATCTCCCAGGATGATTCTCATGAACGTTAAATGTGGCAAATTAGAGGGGTTTGGGGTGTTGCTGTTAGATCCGAGAAGGCTGCGTGGCAGGCAGCATCTGGAGAGAAAACCAGAAGTTAGCGAAATGAAGAGGTCTCCTATCACGAGGATTGAATCGGAGATAATGGTGCAATTTTCTAAGCGCACGCCGGGAAATACATCTTAAGGAGGGCCGGTCTGTTTGGATAATTGTGAAAAACGAGGTGTAGCTGATGTTTGTCGCATTAAGGAGAGGTGAAGTGGGGGCTTTTTCCACCGTTCTCCGGGTAACATGTGCAGAGCATCAGCTTCTCCGGGAAGGGACATTTCTGGTTCTAGTCTTTGTTTGTGTTGCCTGCCTCTCCCACAGCACCTGACTCCTTTAGAGATAGTCTAGCTGGGGATGATGGCAAAACTGGATTACCCGTGGGTGGAGCTAAGTGTGTGCAGACCGTCGCTTGGTTTTCTATTTTCATTTCATTGAATAATAATGAGTTCTTCCGCTTCTACTACAAAAACCAAATGTTCCTCGCGTTCTCCTTTACTTTTGGAGTTTCCATTTTTAATTGTTTTAACTACGCATGCTTTCCAAGTAAATCTTAAGTACGAGTCTTCCTGTTTCACGGGGGAGAGGGTGTCTCACGGATGCCCTTACAGCAAATGCAGCTCATTTTGTGTCCATTTAAAAACACAGTACGTGTTTGCAACCCAGCACTCAGTCACTGGCAGAATTTTTGCAACCATTTCCCAGTTTTATTGGCACGTCTCCAGGAATGAGGTTCTTTGTAATTCTTTGCGCAAACAGAAGGATCTCATACAAAACTCTTAGGTAGATCAGTGAAGACAATTATCTTTCAGCTTTAAAAGCTACAACATTTAAGGTTTTGGGGTGGGGTGGGGAGGAGGAGATAGAAACAGTAACTAACAAACCATAGGATGCTATTATGCTAACACAAGTGGTAGCTTTGTCAGGGCACAGAGAAAAAGCACAACCGTTTTTTGCTCAGAAAATAATTCAGTAGCAACAAGGTCTGAGAGCCAGAAGCCTCATTGTTCTTAGTGAAACCATGATTTGTCAAAACATTTGATTGTTTCCCTATCCCTTCTGAAAAGTTTGGACTTTTCTTTTGGCTCAATTTTGACACTAGAATTTTAACTATCAGTGCTATTGTGTTTACAGCATTCAAGGTTTCAGAGTTCAGAGGTTACCCATTAACATGTAGAGTGAGGCTACACTTAATGTGGAGACTCAACCAGGTTCCACTTGCTCACAGTTTGTTTTTGTAGCAGTGCTGCAAGCCGGCTGTTTTGATAAGTTAAATGAAGTTTCTTGTTTATGAAGAGTGTCCTTGGGTTGCATTTTAGGATGTGACTACTTACAAGAGTTTAAAAAATATTTGAAAGACAGGTATTTATCTTCCCTGAGAAAAGGAACCCTAGAACTAACGATGATCAANGTCATTGGTTCACTTCCTTTTTAAAAAAGACTAACCAGACCATATGTGGGGTTAGTAGTTATATACAAAATGACAGCAAATCATCACACTTGGCAAATTCTTCCCCTCTGCTAGGAAGCGGTCTCTCGCAATCCCATTTTCTATTAAGGACTCTCTTGCTCAGCGGCAGAGCCTTGAGATAGGCCCCCTCCCCCATTTATTAAATATATACTTTAAGCGCCTTTCTAGATAGGTTTTAAGTTTTTCCATTTTGGATACAACCATATCGCGTTAAAAAAAAATACTTGGCTGTTTTGTTTTTGGGGAGTTGCCTAGCTCTGTTTACATTTGAATTCGTTTGCGTTTTGGGGGCAGAAAACTTGGTGGTTGTGATTGTTGCTTCTGTGATTCCTCCTCGGGGCGAACCTAAAAGGAGGGAACACGGGCCTTTGGAATCGTAACCCTTTTCCTTCTTTTGTGAGCAGGGAAGGGTAGGAAACGTTCTAAATACGTTGCTTGTGGGAAGGAGGGGAGCAAGGCTANAACCCAGGCCAAGTTTAGAAATCTCAACTTATGATAGCGGCGCAAGTCGAGCCCCTTTAGAAAACAATTACAGGACAGCTTTATGAAGATACTCATTAAACCGTTTTAATAGTGTCACCTCCTCGGCTCTGCTCACACTCGACGGAAACCTGAAGATCTGTTTTCGCCCCCCAGCTTTCTAACCTGCTCAAATGGGTGCAGAGGCTTTTGCTGGGTAACTCGGGAGGACCCGGGAGTTCGGCCACCGGCCCCTCCCTCGCCCGGGCACACCTTGCGAGGGAGGGGGAGGCGGCGAGGCTGCGGCCTGGATCTGCGCCTGCGCGCTGCCCCCGGGGCCCCCTCCCCGGGTGCCTGTCACTG
>NW_027532250.1:4420138-4421306 GCF_008692635.1 Crocuta crocuta
GATAAGGTGTTTTTTTTTTTTTCCTCCTTAATCTTAAAGATTTTTTGAAACTTTTTAAATAGCTCTTAAACGCTTAAAGAATATCTTTATAACTTTTAATTCTGCTTGGAGTCGCCAAGCCAGCTGGTAGCAGAACTAGTGACTCTAAAGGGCAGGAAGGGTTGAAATGTTCGCCTATAAGTGTTTCTTTCTTTCTTTTTTTTTTTTTTTTTAAAAGGGAAGTTTCTGCCAGGAGGCGCTGAGTGGCGAAACCGCGCAGTTTCAGATGTAGAGCCCTCTTCTCCCTAGCTTTGGCCCCAAAATGCGAGCGGCACGGGATGGGGAGGGCCGCGGGGGCGCGCTGCTGGGGGCCCCTGGAGGCGGGATTTGGGGCGGCCTGGGCGGTCCCGCTACGGTGGGGGCCAGACTTGCAGGCCGGTACCTGCGCCCGGGGATCCGGACAGACGTCCAGGCCCCAGGTTGGAAGCCGGGTTTTGGGATTCAGGGAAGGGCCACCGAGGACGGGAAGCCGCATTCTTGAGCGGGTGGGATGGGGGTGGGGTGGGCAGGCAGGCGGGGACTTTTCCTAAAGGTTTAGTTTACAAGAACAGGAAAGANGGGACCCCAGTGGCCTGCTTACCCAGGGAGTAGCAGACACTTTATTTCTTCTCTCTTTTTTTTTTTTGTTTCCCCGAGTAAAGAATAGTCACTTTAGAGTTTTAAGACTTTGGTGCGGTGTGTTCCTCTTTGAAATTCCTGGAGCCTCAGTTTATCTTTCTGAATCAGCCTATAGGGCTTGGAGCGTTGGCACGAACATTCCTGAACGTGTGCTAAATGCAGGGCTGTTGCAGTGGTCCTTTGGCCAGTGTGGGGTGTGGGGTATGGACCCCTGCATGCTCCATACATACTAGCTGGTCTTCTCGCTTTCTAGATCGTTTGGAACCATTAAGCTGTATGTTTTAAGAAGCCTAGGTCTGATTTAGTTCAGGTTGATTCAATTATGTCTTCATCGCTTTTGAGTTGGTTGAATGAGTTGACATGAGATTAAGCCCAACAAAAGAAAAGGCAGGGTAACAGCAGCTGCCGGCCAGGCCTGGCGACTAGGTAGGGGACTTGGGAGGCCTCGCACCTTCTCTTTTGTATGTGTTGAGAAGTACATTTAAAAATGTTGTTACTGTAACCTGCCCAC
>NW_027532250.1:4421367-4423209 GCF_008692635.1 Crocuta crocuta
CCACTCCCCCCTGGATGGATGCCTTGATTGATTTCAGATAAGACTTAAAATACTAAGTTTGATAATACTCTGAGAATGAATAATCTAGAGTTTCTAAAAAGGCCTGTCGTGTCTGGAGGGACAAGTGCAGAGAAATAACCTAATTGCTTTTTGTCTGAAAACTACAGCAGTCAAGCCACTGGTTTGTGCTTAGTTAATGTGTCTAAGAACTTTTAAGGATACTGTTTTGTTCAGTATCCCAAAGACTTGTTGTCGTGTGTGTTTTTAATCCTGGTGTGAAGGGAAACCACCCCCCCCACCCCAAATTGCTGCCATTTTTTAATCAGTTCTAGAAGTCTTCAAGAGGCAGTGTGACTTCTTTAAAAATCCAGTTGTCAGTAGCTACAAGACACACCATTTATTTGGCTTGTTTGGTAGAATAGGGTTAATAATCTGATTGTTCGGAATGTTAATTATTTAGTGTGAAGAAGAGGAAGGCTGCCCCTTTTAGACTCCACGTTGGTTTGCGTTGCTGGGGGAGGAAGCGGGGCAGGATTATGACTTTTCCAGGGGACAGACACACTTTTCCTTAGTGTCCACCTTCGTTCAGACTGTTTATCTTCCCAGCACCTTCCAGCGCTTGGCAGTTTGACCTTTGCTGTTTTTTAATAACTTGTTAAGATCGAAGTTTAGCAGTGGTCTGGGGTTCATATCATTCCCTTTCACTTCCTGATCAAAAAAAAGGAACTAATACACCACTTTGATGAAATTTGTAGAAAATATTTTCCCCCTTCACCCTGAAGAATCTATGTAGATAACAGCTTACCACCCCCCCCTCCCTCCAGGTAGTAGAAGGGAAGAGGAGAGGGGAGTGCTCGGCTTTGCCTTTACTCTTTAAGGTGGAGGTTCATTTGCATTCTCTTTGTAAGCCTCCATTTTTGGCAGCAGAACTTCTGGAAGGAAAGCAGCCCAGGTCCCTTCCATCGGACCTTCAGAGAGGAAATCAGAAAATAAGACTTCATCATGCAGTCACTTACAAACTGATGAAATCATTAAGGAATATAATGGCCTGGCGACGGCAGAGGCCCTCTCTCCTCATTTCAGATAATCACTTTTCTCTCTTTTAACAACATTTATGATGAAATGCCATGTTTTTGCCACAGCAGGGATGCCTTTCCCCAACCCTGGAGCACTCTTAATTCCGAGACGCTTGATTAGAGCCTCAGGGGTCCCCAAAGATGTGTTTTCCCACTTCATAAAATTACATTCTTTTCTCCCCGTTGTCACAAACATGATAGTGGTTGATAAGAACTTTTGAGTAGTCCTAACGACTCTTGACTGCCTACTATCTACTACTTGATAAAAAAAAAAAACTTTTATCTGACTCTTTTAGGACTGTGAAATGATTGGACCTGTGTTTTAGGTTTTTTTGAGGTTGCTGGGGATGACTTATTTTAAATGGTTCAGTGCTAATTTCTTATTTCAGTTGAACCCCCTGGCAGTATGTTTAGTAAATGAATTGGAAAGTTGAAGCCAAAGTCCTGAACAATGGCTATATATGTTCAAGCTTTAGAACTGTACACAGGGACCAGAAACCTGAGAGCGCTGTAGAAGCTGATGAGTATTGGACTAGAATAAAATAAGTGCAGTGAGATTTTTAATTTAAATGACTACATCTGGAATGTCCTGAATAGTTTGCAAGTTCCTGAGGTGTGGTACAAGTTAAAACCTGGAAGGTGTTTACAGAACAGCTACTGAGCTGAAATGAAAGAAATCCTAATCATATTAAATGCTCCAAGTAGGGAAAGGTTTAGTTACAGCATGTAAACTAAACTTGGGCTGGAAGAGTCTCGAATGGTACAC
>NW_027532250.1:4423247-4436967 GCF_008692635.1 Crocuta crocuta
CCCCCCCCCCCGGGTTTGGGGGGGGGGGGGGGGCGGTGGGAGAGGGGGGTTAACCAGATTAAAATGCACGTGGAAGAAAGAATGAGTTACACAAAGACAGCAAGAAATTTCTGAAATTCAGGAGAGGGAAGCTTGCTTGATCGTTTATCACCGAATGGCCTCCTTGTGGGGGCAGTAGAAAGTTCTTAAGTGCTGGCTGTTAGGAAGGAGGTGATCTGCATGATTTCTCTCCCACCGATAAGGTAGTTAGGCCAATTTGTAGTGGTGCGTGGGGCAGAGGATTTTGAATCGAGACCATGAGGGCAGCTGGAAATCTGATTTTGAGGAAGTGTGACCAGGACCATCCTGTCCTAAAATCTGCTGTTCATGATGAGGAAGCTCAATTCTTGTTAGAGCTAGCTAGCTTCCAAAATNATTAAACGACCTCACATTTGAACATTTGTTGACTGACTGTTCTTAATATCCCCATTACTTCCTGCCCAGGGTAACTACATAACTGAGTTACTGGAAATTAGGGGCCAGTTTGGTAATTTTATGATCAGGTTGAGAAATAAAATTACTAAACCTGAAAAGACAGCTGGGCGAGTTAAATGAGAGAATTCAGTTTGAATTCCTTGGCTTTTGTTCTTAAGCTGTACCTAAGTTGTTTTTGACCTCCACATTCCTTCAGTTCGGGCCGCAGAGCTACTACTACTACCCTGGAGTCAGAGCCCAGGTTTTCTAATGGATTCGCTTATGTTCTGTGTATCATTCATTAGTCGCTAGCGTGTCAGGAACAGGTTTTTTTGAATTTAAACTACGGTTCTGTGGACTGGAGATAAGAGAGTCCACATCTGTTTTGTTCTCGAACCAGCACTGGGAGAGCTGCTCCTGTTTATTTCTCCTACCTGGTCAATCAGGGTAACTTCCGCACAGTCCAGTTCTACCAGAAGACATGTTTTCGGGTTGTTGTTTGTTTTCCTTTTTTTTTTTTTAAATCTGTGGATAAGTTTTTTTTTTTTCCTGGTCTAGTATACAGATCCACTCGTTCTATGTATTCATTGAGTATGATTGTATGTATTAATTGAAAAGAGAGTTTTTCCCTTAATTTTGAAAGCAAACAGGTGACTGAAAAGAGCCAGACCTACAACTTGAGTATTTACTCGACAGAGATAGGGAGGGGAGTCTTTACATGTTGGCTAAAAGGGCGCCTGCCTTAAAAGGCAGTGCCCATGTTTATATTTAATCTGGTTAGTTAAATTGGGTATAATTAAGAACACTCACCATTTAGCCTTGTGGAAAGAGTGGTGTAGGTGTGTGGGGTGGTGTTGTAGTAAGTACTATAGTCCTGATTCCTTGTATATCTGTGTGTGTATGTATATATATGTGTGTGTGTGTGTATACTGTGTGTGTATATGTACATATATACAGTTAGCTGCACGTGTGCCCGAAACACAAGCGTTTGTTGTGGAGAGCAAGAGAATATAGGTAAAGATAGGTTTGCTTTTTTGTGTTGAAATCTTTTTGGTGCAGTTCTATCTACAATCTTTTCCAAAGTATTTAAAGTACTACTCCTGTTAAAGTAGCAATAATAGAATCTCTCAGATCGCAGTGCTTCATCTGATGGCTTATTTAAAATTCTTGTTTTGTTCATTTCCCTTAGAGTCTCTTTTTCCCATCAGGATGGAATTTGTAAAAGCCAGTTTACAGACCACAGATCTGTTAATATTGATAATACCGAAACTAAAACTAACGTGTGGCCTCAAGTTCACATTAAGCTCCTTTAACTGACCTTAATTGATTTGGAATGAATTAATCCTGACAGTCAAATACACGAATATGATGATATATATATATTTATATTTTATAGTACTCTGGTCTCTAATTGTATTTAGAACTGTACCCTTACTACAGTCTCAGGAAAATGAGAGTGGAGGAGCTTTCCAGCCTCTGCCTTTGAACAGCTATTGGCTTTTTTTTCTTTTCTTTTTCTTAACCATTTGCTTTTGACTAGTTTTAGATTGTGATGCTGAATATAATCTTTTGAATATTTTAATCTTTTTCTTTCACTGAACTTTTAAACATCTTTTCACAGCTATATTAGGAAAGTTGGGCTGACCATTCAGCTCATGGGTGTGACCTTGGTGATTTCCTTGAAATAGTGTTGAAGGATTTAAAGTTACAGGTTTGGATTGTCTCTGTGGCTTAACGATGTACGGTTCTCCTCACTTGGCGGATTAAGGAAAAAAAACCCAAATGTGTAACCTACAGAACCATTTATAGAAACCCTAGGTTTCCTGACCAGATCTTGGAGATAATTTTGCCCTTTACAGGCTACAAATGAAATAGGCCAGAGGCTAGCAGTTTGCTTGGGTCAAATATTTTAATAATCATATATTTGGACACTCAAGTGACTCCGAGGGAAAAAGTAGACTTGCAGGAATACCGCACGTTACTTGGTTATAAGCCGAATTCTTGTGTGTTTTGGACCGATTTTGAGGACTTGGAATTTCTCTTGCTGCACAATAGGGTAATAAATACCCCATCTCAAAAAACGTAAGGTAACCTGTTGAGCTGAGGGGGAGGCAGGCACGCAGGCGGTAGAGGTTAACAGGGCGAGTCCATTTGTACAATAAGGACTGTTGCCAAGTCACAGCAGTTGTCGGCAAGGTGGCCTCTCCTTCTAATTTGTTGTGCTCTAAGCACAAATTATTATTTCATTAAGCATTGTATGAGGTGTAATATTTGCTAATTTCAAAATCTGTAGGTAGTGGCAGAATTCACGGGAGCTTTGCTCCCCAAGGAGCATCTGCTTTTAAAAAAAACAATAGGAGACATGGCCTAAAGAGCATTAGATTTCTGTTCCTTCCATTTCAGGCGGTTCTAGCAATATGGTTCCTACTTTGTTTTCAAAGATTCTATTGTTGTGATAAGTCTTATTTCTTAAGGTATCCTATCTCAACACGGTGTAAAGTAATCACGGGTACTCTTGCAGACCGGGAGCCTGTACCCGAGAACCGCTTGCCTCGGGTGCCCGTGGAGGGTGGGGGTGGGCCTTGTGGCTGAAGGGGAATTGCTGTCATCTCCCTGAGCAAAGGTTTAAGCATTTTTTTTTTTTTAAACATGGAAAAACATTTTTGCGAACTGCCTTTCAGGAAGCCTCGTGTGTTCAGAACGGTCACTTTTCTGCAAACTAAAAGCATTTAGATTCTAGGGGTTGGGTCAAGATCCTCCCCCTCCTTCCTCCAGTTCTTTGTGAAGACAGACAACTTCCGGGGCCGGCAGAGCTGTTGGCCTCTGCGCCTTCCACCTGGGGAAGGCCGCCGAGGCTCCAGGAAGGCCCTGTGTGGGTGTGCGTTTCACTCCACAGGAATGGCTGTCATTAACCGTAATTAGATTAGAATGTGTCTTTTTGGGTAAGTTTTGTTGTTAGTGAAGTATTATTGCAGTCACTGTTAAAGATTTCAGATTTCGTTCAGCAGATTGGTTTTAAGTGATATAGGTCATTGGTTTATAGCAGAAAGAAGTGTTTAGTCTGCAAACGGTGCCTTGAGTCAAGAGAGGAAGGCGTTTGTTGTCAGAGACCTTCCTAGCTTGTCCTGCTTTGCTGTTTTGGTGGGGCAGTAAGGAGACTAGTTTTAAATCTAAATGATAAGGTTTTGCTTATGCTGGTCAACTTTGTGGTAGGATTAATTAGGATTCTTTTTTTATTTTAATGACACCCTTGAAACTGCAGAGAATGGTAAAGTAGATGGGAGCCATAGAGAGCTGTGTAGAAAGAGGTTCTGATGAACGTTCGGGTTAATTTTACTATCAGATCAGTTCAGGTTGGTGACTGGGCCCAGAGATGTGCACTACTGATTCCACACCTGTACTGATTAGGTTAGCGTTTGCTAATTTATTCACCGAGTGTTTATTGAGGGCCTGACCGCATGCCAGGCATCCCTTCTGGGCATGGGGACATAATGGTGAACAAGATCACCGGGGTCTCTGCCCCTAGGATCTTGAAAACAGATGGCCCAGGGTTTTCAGATCTTGGGTGAGTAGTAAGGATTGCCATGGCTCAACGGAGTCTAGAGCCTAGGACTGTTGGGCACAGTTAATGACTGTCAGAATCCGTGCCAGAAACTTCCTTTGAGGAGGAAGTGCTTCTGTTTTTGCCTGGGAGGGTCTCCTTCCCCATCAGACCCTCCTGGGAGACTCATGTGGGCGGGCCTGGGACCACCTTCCCTCGTCTCGGGCCTCCATCCTGCCCCCACCTTGGGCAAAACTGAAGCTCTCCTTTCTCCTAAGTTTTTTTTTTTTTTTTGGACTGTGCCTCCTTTAATCCTCTAGGTCTTATGTTAGAAGCTGATGACGAGTCATTTAACCCAGGTATTTGAACATTTCAGAGATAAAAATTGAAACTAAACGAAGGCATTTCCTTCCAGTCATGCCATTCCCTGGGACTGGAAATACAGGGATATACCCCCATCATGTTTCTAATGGAGAAGATTGAGTTTAGGAGTGGTTGGTGTCTTTTTGGGAAAGATATTTGTAGGAAACTGTGGAGTTCCCCCCAATTTAAAATATCACAGAGGAGTAAAACTTCTTACACACACACACACACACACACACACACACACACACAGAGGTCTGACATAGAGGACTAACTTTGATTTTGGCAAATTAGGACATTAAAAAAAGACTGCTATTGCCACTCTTTCATTTAAAAAAAAAAAAAAGCTATTTTGCAACCAAAAAGTAGAAAGGACCTCAAATAGAGGACAGCCTCTATTCAAATTGAAATTACTCTGTGTGGTTTGTGTAGGGCTCCTTGAGTTGTTTCTGTTTTTCATCCAGATGTCATCAGTGAAAACAAGATCATCAAATAACTGCTTTTCTAGAGTGTGTACTGCTTTTTCTTCAGTTAAAACATTATCCGGTACACTAGCATTCAGTACATATTGACTACATAGAAAGAACCCTAAATTATCCGTTACATTTCTCAAAGATCATTTAATATCTTGATTAGGAAAGCATTAAATATTCTTTGGAGTCTGTCTATCCATAAATGTAGATCTGCCCCGAGAACCATAGAAATTGGGAACTCTTAAGGGTGATCCTGTAATTTAATGGCCTATAGAAAGTAGATGAAGATGAGGTAGGTGGTGGTGACAACTTTAAGGTTGTGACTTGGCCAGGCCTGGAACGCAGGAGTGTTCTGTTAAAGCCCGCCAAGCTGGTAGCCAGCGCGAGTTTTATCCTCCATTGAGATCACAACAAAAGACTCAGAAATTAAGATAAAACACTTCAGTCCCTTCTTTCTTTTCCCTAATCTTTGATCTGCAGCCTTATTTAGAAAAGCTTAATGTTAAAGATCTAGCGTATTCAAAACCAAAGATAGCGAGGAGCATGAGAATTTTCTTCTATTATGAGGATCCAGAAGGGGAAGAAATGTTTCCTTGTCTTCTCTGAGCCGAGAAGCCCTTGCTCTTTGAGGAAGTGGAGAGAAGGAAAGTCAAGTCAAGGTGGTGGGAGTAGTTTGCAAGTCTTTTTGTTCTCTTGGGTGGAGTGAACAGACTTCAGTTAAAGTAGTTGAGTCTATTTAGAAACAATTCTCTGCTTGCCAGAAAGGCGGAGGGTATTGGGCTTGGAAGTTCATTCTTCTCCAAGAATGAAGATTGGCTTCTAGCTCAGAGCCTGCAGAGTGAAATAAAAGTAATCATCGATTTTTTCACCTGGCCAGCGCCTGATGTGAAGGGTGGGTTACAAATGGGAGGGCCCGTTTTCTGATGAAGGACTGAGCCGTGCGGAAGATTTGCAAGCGTGCTCTCACAAAGTAGCCTTGTGCGTGTGTTTCCTTATTTGTTGTGTGGACAAGGAAGCCCTACCCTGATGTTTGTTGAAGGCAGAAAGAAAAAGTGGCTGGGATTTGGGCGGTGGGTTGAAGGCTAGGATATCCTGTGGACCAAGATGATTGAGGTTCCCCTTGGCCAAGATGAGCCTCATTCTTTCTGAGGTGTTCTGGAGGGTTTGAATGTGGCTTTTAGGAAAGGTTCCTGTTCTCCTGTGTGTGTATGTTGTTGGCCTGTGTGAGTGTGATCTTCGAGGGTGCCGTTAGGCGTTTGTATCTCTTGAATGTACAGAAGACAGTTTGAAGTTCTGGCTTTAACATTTTTACTTAGAGTGCCTCACTTGGCATTCTTCACAGTGGGTAAAGTCTCTAGATTTGTAAGGGCTGTTTGTAAGGGTCCACATCGTCTTGCAGGGACCTTTAAAACGCATTCAGCTGCAGTCAATAGCCTCTGTCCCGAGTCTTAAAAGTTTAGATTTAAATCATTAGAGCACCACGTTTTTAGTTTCTTCCCTGGATGGATATCCAGCGATTTGCTAGGTGTCCTGATTGGGTAAAATGCTAACGATTTCATTAATGAGCGTGTTTCCCGGGATGCGCGGTTATTTGAACTAGGCGCCTCTTCTGCTGTGGGTGAACCAGCTGGGAACCGCCCACCCTAGGCTCCTCTCTCCTCTGGCCGCAGCTAACCATTTCTGTGGTTTCCGCCCCTCTAGGTTTTGGGAATCCCTTGTCTCCAGGTTGCTGGGATTGACTTCTCACTCAATTGAATCACTCACTCAGTGGAGACAAAGAATTAATGCTCTGTGCTGACTCATATTTGAATCAAAGCGCTTGGGGAGTCTGTCTGCCTTGTTTGTGGAAAGAACCAGTGACATAGGCTCTGTCACCGAGCTTCCTAAGACTTGTGAAGATAAGAAGTTACAGGAATATATACTTTGCTTTTGAACTTTTATAACAAATATTTGTTCTCGTTTTAAGTCCACGGCTGCTGGGGGTGTGAGTGACAAACAAGTCTTACAAGTGGCCTTATTCCAATTCCAGAAACTCCTCCACTGGATTCTTATTTTGTATACAGTCCTAAAGTGCCAGGAAACATGCCGACCCAGTCCCTGCTAGTGTATATGGATGGACCGGAAGTTATTGGCAACTCGCTTGGTACCCAGATGGAGATGGACGATGCCGTGTCCATAAAAGGGACCACCACTGCTCCTTTCCGAGCGACGCAGGAGAAAAACATAATCCAAATCGAAGGATACATGCCTTTGGACTGCATGTTCTGCAGTCAGACCTTCACGCATTCGGAAGACCTTAACAAACATGTCCTGATGCAGCATCGGCCCACCCTCTGCGAGCCGGCCGTCTTGCGCGTGGAAGCAGAGTACCTGAGCCCTCTGGACAAGAGTCAGGTGAGAACGGAGCCCCCAAAGGACAAGAGTGGCAAAGAAAATGAAGAATTTAGCTGTGAGGTGTGTGGGCAGACGTTCCGAGTGGCTTTCGATGTCGAGACCCACATGAAGAAGCATAAGGACTCTTTCACGTACGGCTGCCACGTGTGCGGACGGAGGTTCAAGGAGCCCTGGTTCCTTAAAAACCACATGCGGACACACACCGGCAAAGCGGGGGCCAAGGGCAAGCTGCAGCCTGGCTCCGAGAGCCCCGCCACCATCAACGAGGTGGTGCAGGAACACGCGGCCGAGAGCATCTCGTCTCCTTACAAAATCTGCATGGTTTGTGGCTTCCTCTTTCCAAATAAGGAAAGTCTGATCGATCACAGGAAGATGCACAGCAAAGACAGCGCTTCCGGCGGTGGAGGCGCACAGACAGCCTCTCCGCAGGGGGGGATGCCCGCTCCGGGGGAAGAGTTCCTGCAGTTCTTGAACTTGAGGCCCACGTCGCACCCTGAAACCGGGAAGAAGCCCACCAAATGGATACCTCAGCTCGATCCGTTCACCACCTACCAGGCCTGGCAGCTGGCCACCAAAGGCAAAGTTGCCGTCTGCCGCGAAGTGAAGGAGCAGCCCGGCCAGGAAGGCAGCACCGACAACGATGACTCGTGTTCCGAAAAAGAGGAGCTTGGAGAGATCTGGAGCGCCGGTAAAAGCCATTCCGAAGGTTCTGGAAAGTCCAGGCCAAGCAAGAGCGGCTGTGCGGGCCTCTCGCAAGAGAAAGAGAAGCCCAGACCTTCCAGCGGCAGCGAAGTGCCCTCTGCGGACGCCGACCCGAAGCTGCCCGGGAGCAAAGAGAAGCCGACGCACTGCTCTGAGTGCGGCAAAGCCTTCCGGACCTACCACCAGCTGGTCTTGCACTCGAGGGTCCACAAGAAGGATCGGAGGGCCGACGCCGAGTCGCCGACCATGTCCGTGGACGGAAGGCAGCCTAGGACGTGTTCCCCGGACCTAGCCACCGCCCTGGAGGAGAACGGAGCCGTCGATCGAGAAGGCGGTTCTGAGGACGGGTCTGAGGATGGACTTCCGGAAGGGCTCCATCTGGGTAAGTGCGGCGCTCCGCTGCGCGCTGTCCGTCCTCTGGTTCTGGCCCGGATGGCGCAGGCCGGGCGCGGGCCGGCGGGCAGGCTTTGAGTCCCGGCTCTCCTGGCACCAGCCTTGTTTAAGTCAACCTGACCTCTCAGGGCCGTGATTTTTCTCAGGGTTTCTTCCTGTTCGGAAAATTGCGTGATTTTTTTTTTTTTTTTTTTTTTAATGTTGATAACAGGGGACGTGCATTATCTTCACTGGGGCAGTTTTGCCCCCCGTGGAATCAGGCAGTGTTTAGACATATTTAGGTGTCACAACTGTGTTAGTGTGTGTGTGCTGGCGCTTGGTGGGTAGAGGCCAGGGATGCTGCTGAGTAGCAACCTCCAGCGCACAGGACGGCCCACCAGCGAGGCATTATGTGTCCAGCGATGTCAAGGTTGAGGGACCCTGGGCTTCACCTTGGTTTTTCCGGCAGACCTGATCTCACCTATAAAAACAAGTTATCCTTAGATGCAACAAACTTCCCTTTCCTTCAGGACTCCGCTCTCTCGCATTTATTCCGGATGGTTTTTTAGTGGTCATGGAAGGTGCTGGGAATGGTGGTCCGCCAGAGCCAGAGTTTGGCGCTTCCTGGTCCCCTGTCCCCTTGTGTCTGGGGGGCTAGTGTTGGTTAATGGTCAGCTCGGGAACTAAATCCATTTGTGTGTAAAATAGAGGGACCATGAACACACCCAAGATGTTTTCAAGGAATCTCACTTCCTCCGGTTTTTAACGTGCTAATGGCTTTTATAGGAAACAGAAGCCGTCACTGACACATTGTGTCTTTTTTAAAAATTTTAAATTCTTGAGAGAGAGAGAGAGCATGAGCAGAGGAGAGGTAGAGAGAGGGAGACACAGAATCTGTAGCAGGCTCCAGGCTCTGAGCTGTCAGCACAGAGCCCGACGCGGGGCTCGAACCCCCAAGCCGTGAGATCATGACCTGAGCCGAGGTCAGAGGCCCAATGGACATTATTTAAGGCAGAGAGATCGCACCTGTGTGGTTCAGGTCTTGCCCATCTGCACTTAAACCAGAGACTTCTCACATCCCTTGAGTAATTCTTAGGTTGACTAAAGGATTCTCCTGCTTGAAGACTTAAGTTAAAAGAATCCCTGCATCTTCTTTTTTTTTTTAATTCAAAAAAAATTTGTTTAATGTTTTATTTATTTCTGAGAGAGAGAGAGACAGCGTGAACAGGGGAGGGTCAGAGAGAGAGTGGGACACAGACTCCGAAGCAGGCTCCAGGCTCTGAGCAGTCAGCACAGAGCCCAACACGGGGCTCGAACCCACACACTGGGAGATCGTGACCTGAGCCGAAGTCGGAGGCTTAACCGACTAAGCCACCCAGGTGCCCCAGAACCCCTGCATCTTCAACACTCAAGTAATGGCGATGTGAATTAGCCTTCGAGAAACATGATCATTCACAAAAGTGGTCTTTGGTTTCAGCCAAGGCTGCTGCCTTCTTTTGCTGTAACTTGATGGTGTAACTTGATGGCTGGGTAGTCAGACTTGTGTGAGGCCCAAGATGCGCTTGACCAGATGATACACTGGACGCTTCATCCTCCAGACCAGCGCCCTGCTGCTTTTTCTGACCCCATCACGGATGGGAGAGCGAGTAGTTCGTTCATAGGGAGTATTCAGAATGGTTGGAGTTTCGTGGGACCCATAGGAAACCAAGCACTTAGCATGCTACAGTCTTCAGGAATCTAGAAGGCACATTATGGTGTCTTAATGACATCATAAAGGCGGCCCTGAGCGCAGACCTCTAGTCTTTATAGTGGTCCCTGTTCGTGTCAGTGTCGTTCGAGGGCATGCAGTAATGGGGACATAATTAGCTCCTCGAGCTGCTGCCCTGAAAGAAACGACAGGGCCAGTCACATTCTGCCAGCAGGTGGTGTGGGCAGAAGAATCGGGTGGAAATCTTGGTCGTCGTCATCATAGTCGGGCGGATAGAAAACCCAGTAAACGCTGGGAGCGCCGTGACTTGCCCAGAGTCGGGTTCTACCACTGTGTTGTTTTCGTGGCCGATCGAAGGCTGCTTAACGTTTCTTTGCCCTGATTTGTCTGTTTGCAAAATTGGTTCATCAGCCCCCGTCTTCTACCTCCCAAGGATAATTTCAACAGCCATTGGTAAAAAGTTTGCAGTTCTTTAAAAAGAACAGCGCTGTACAAGCAGAGGTGACACGCCCAAGGAGCAGAAACCAGGTACATGTGGGCGTTTCGTGTCCTTTCTGTTAAAAGAGAGGCATTTCATAACTTTTTGGGTGTGATGCAACGTAACATAAATCCTGACGCATACTTGGGACTAGGAAATTGCAGTAAGGTTCAAACTCGGTGAGTTGGGTGTGATTGAAAGACGAAGCGGGGCAGTCTGTGTCGAGAGAATTGATTTTCCTGAGTTTATATTAGGACCGGTGATCTCGATTTGTCCTACTGTCATTTACCATCCATCTGGCTTCCTTGAGATTGACTTTTAAGAAGATCAAAAGGCAAAGTAAACATTTAGTTTTTATGTTTGTTCTACTTGGAAAATAGGTCTAACGGTGGTCATTCATGTAATTATTTTTTTTTTAGTCTTCATGATATCTTTTTAAGATCAATGCTTGGCGCTGCTGTTTTAGGGATGTTTAGAGGTGGATTCGTGTTCCTCAGGGAAGTTGAGGGGGAATCACGCAATCTTGCCTCTGTGGTGCTGGAGGCTACCCAAGGTTTGTTTATACGCTGCTTTTTAAAATCTGTAAACCAAATGTATATAATCTAAAATGCAAAGTGAGGAATGGGGCAGGGAAAGGAGGCCTTTCAAAGGTTGGAGTTTGGTTTTTCAAGGCAAAACGGCCAGTTTCGTGATGCTCAATTTTTAAAAAAAATTTTTTTTGAAATATATGTTTTTAATGTTTATTTTTGAGAGAGAGAATCAGAGACAGTGTGAGTGGGGTAGGGGCAGAGAGAGGGAGACACAGAATCTGAAGCAGNTCGTTTCCACATAACACCCAGTGCTCATCCCCCATGATGCTCAGTTTTAAGAACTGAATCCACCTCTCTCCACCTCATTTTGTATAGTGCACGGAATGTCTTCAGTCAGAGGAGTTTTATCTGGAACTTTTACACTCATTTTTGGGGGAGTGGACATTTTTAACAGCAGCACATGGAACTATCTTTTGGAGGCCTGGAGTTTGAATACAATCTCCCTTTAAATAGCGTCCCTGGTCAGTGCAGAGATTGAAGTTTCAAGTTTATCCGGTTGTCATTTGGAGGCAGATTTTGATTGGTCTCAGATCCATTTCGTCCACGTGCGTGCTGGTGAATGTTACGGTTTGCTTTCCACAACCTGCTAAATTGTGGCAAACAAGGTGTCTGACCCAGTGCCAAACCTTTTATTTTCTGTAAAGATTAGGTTGTGCTTGCTACCCTCTAGTGGTAGCTGACCTGAGCTTAGGACCCACTTCCCTCCGGTTGGGAACGCTGGCGATCTGTATTGGCTCGGTTTTCGAAGTCAGTCCCTCTGAAGAAGCCGGGCTGCCTGCAGGCGCGCGTGGGTCCGGCAGGCGCGCTGCAGACGTGTCGGGAGAACGGAAAGCTGCCCGTGCATGTCAGTCTGTTACATGATCTCTCCTGGGATTGAGGCAAATGAGGAACTGAATCTCCAAACGCCCAGCCAGCCCGGCTACACTCAGAAATCAAAAACAAAACCAGAGACACACGGCACACACGTTTAAAAAGCTCCCAAGCCACCAGAGCAGCGTTTGGTGTGTCCCCACCCCTTGCGGGTTTTACCCCGGCACCAATCCGTAAAAGTCATTTTCTGCTCTCCCCAAACACTTCCGGCAAGAATCCTTAAAGCCAGCTCGTCTTACTCATGCACTTGAGCTGTCTTCTTACATAAATATTTTTGTTTCTGCTTCAAGATAAAAATGATGATGGAGGAAAAATCAAGCATCTTACGTCCTCAAGAGAATGTAGTTACTGTGGGAAGTTTTTCCGTTCAAATTATTACCTCAATATTCATCTCAGAACGCACACAGGTAAGGAGCTTCCTAGACCGCCTTTAACTCTTATTAGTTTAAACAGTTAAGATGTAGTTCTTTGTGTTTCTTTTTTAAATATTGTTCAGATATTCTTAGATCCTTGGAGAATGGTGTAAGCGGAGTGTGCTGCTGGCAGTCTCAGTGTCATTGTAACGTGCACTGTTCCTCTTGTGCACTTAGTTTCTTTACTTTCTGACTACTGTAGCCTCTTATCTTACTGCAGCTTACTCTTTAGTATTTTTTAATGCCACAGCTTTTTTTTTTTTATGTATTGATTTTCGTGACTGAGGACGAAATGAGAATACATGTAGAATTCCCTTGAGATTGTAGAAGCAGCTGTAACAGAATTTCATCTCTCCCACTCAACTAGCTGGGCGACCTTGGGCGAGTTATTTAAAACATTTTTTTTTTTACAATGTTTGTTTATTTGGTGGGGGGTGGGGAGGGCGGGGCAGAGACACAGGGAGACAGAGAATCTGAAGCAGGCTCCGGGCTCCGAGCTAGCTGTCTGCACACATGGGGCTCGAACCCACGAGCCGTGAGGTCACGACCCAAGCTGAAGTCGGATGTTTAACCATCTGAGCCCCCCAGGCGCCCCTTGGGCGAGTTACTTAACCTTCCTGTGCCCCAGTGTTCCTAGCTGCAAAAGCAGGATAATAATGTTGTTCCCTAGACTGTTAGGAAGATTAAATAAGTTCAAGGGGTGCTATATTTTTGAAGACACTCTTCACGTTTTCAAATACTCAGTGGAGTGAGGGTGATAAAGCAGGCAACTGGTGCAAACCCCGGAAATGAAGGTCAGTAGAAAGAAGGGAAGACGAAAGACTTGTATTCTCTCTTAGGTGATTCTAGTTTCCAGAGATCTAGTTTGACGCTTTTCATAAACTCGTGGTGTAATTCGCTGACCTTTGTTGTTTTAGGTGAGAAGCCGTACAAATGTGAATTCTGTGACTATGCTGCAGCCCAGAAGACCTCTCTGCGGTACCACCTGGAGAGGCATCACAAGGACAAGCAGATCGATGTTGCCGCCGAGGTCAAGAACGACGGGAAAACCCAGGAGACCGAAGATGCACTACTCACCGCCGACAGTGCGCAAACCAAAAATTTGAAAAGATTTTTTGATGGTGCCAAAGATGTTAAAGGCAGCCCGCCTGCAAAGCAACTGAAGGGGATGGCCTCTGCCTTTCCGAATGTTCTGGGCAGCACTGTCCTCTCACCAGTTCACAAAGATACTCAGGATTTCAACAGAAATGCAACCGGTGACAGTACCGATAGAGTCTGCAAAACTCCTGCCCCCGCCTGTTCGGACGCCTTACCCAAGAGAGCGGCGGGTGACCCTCAGGGGCAGGACCCCGCGTGCAGAACG
>NW_027532250.1:4436982-4437263 GCF_008692635.1 Crocuta crocuta
GGGCGGGGGCTGACTGCCAGGAGAAGCCTCTGAACCTGTCCCTCGGGGCGCTGCACGGCTGCCCGGCCATTTCTCTGAGCAAAAGTTTAATCCCAGGGAGCACCTGCCCGTTTTGTACCTTCAAGACCTTCTATCCCGAGGTTCTGATGATGCACCAGCGACTGGAGCACAAGTACAACCCCGACATCCACAAGAACTGCAGGAACAAGTCCCTGCTGCGAAGCCGGCGCACCGGCTGCCCGCCCGCACTGCTGGGCAAGGACGTGGCCCCGCTGCCCCAC
>NW_027532250.1:4437392-4456993 GCF_008692635.1 Crocuta crocuta
GCCTGCGGGCCCGCCGCCGAAGGTGAGGCTGGGGGGCTGCGAGGGGACCCTGGGGCCCCGGGAAGGTGAGCTGGGGCAGACGGCCGGGTGGTGGACCCTGGGCCTGGGGCTGCGGAGGGTCGGGGATGGACAGACCCTGGCCCCGGGGCCCCTGTGCCCTCCAGGCCGAAGGGCACGCTCACTGCCCGCAGCCAGCTCACGGTGCTGGTCAGGCCCCGGGGCGCCCTGGGCGGTGCTGGCTGAAGCCCTTCGGAGCCTGGCCCCGCCTGGCCCTTTGCCTGAGGGCGCGGTCAGTCAGCGGGCAGTGTCCCCACAAGCCGGTGGCAGGTGCACTGTGAGCCGCTAGAAGCCCGGGTCTCCTGCCTGCCAGGAGCAGCAAGTATGAGAACCCGGGTGGACATTCCTTTGATGCCAGCGCTCTAGAATCATAGTCTTTGTTACACGCTCAGTGTGTTTAAAGCATCACCCTCTTTCCATGTGGACAATTTTTGTTTTTAATGATTAAGTGTTTTGTTTAGATTTGGTCTTTTTTCATCTTTTTGAAATTCTGAATCCTGCAAGGTTAGCAAGTCGTTATATTCCTGCGTCTTGTAATCCCTTCACACACCAAGCGCGCATATACAGCATCGTGCGTCTGAATGTTATCATCAACACAGCGTAAACATTTAAGCAACAGATACATTTCACATCAAAGAGGCTCTGTGCATCCCATGACCCAGGGGAAAGCAAACATGGGAACGCCATTTCAGCAGTTACTGTTGATCGGATCAATGTAGTTAATTTGTTTCAGACCCGTCATAGATTTTCCCTAAGACATCCCTGAAGAGACAAAGGACAAAAACCGTTTTTCCTATATGGACCAAGTGTTAAAGTCGAAGATTAGTTTGGAGCTCTCCCCATGGAAAAATGTAAAACCCCTACTTCCTTTTGGCCTCTTCCCCTTGGAGGCGTGTGTTATCTGGACAGGCAAAGAGGCCGATGACCGCGTACCGGGGAGCCGGCCCACACGAGGCAGCCCTAGTTATGCCCCTTGTTTTTGTCGGTTATCAGCCCCGCTGGTTTGTGCAGCCCCAGAGAGAGAGCCATTTTCAAACCTCGCAGTTTGGGGGCGCCTGGGTGGCTCAGTCGGTTAAGCGTCTGACTTTTGCTCAGGTGTTGATCTCGCGATTCGTGGGTTCGAGCCCCGCGTCGGGCTCTGTGCTGACAGCTCAGAGCCTGGAACCTGCTTCATATTCTGTGTCTCCCTCTCTCTGACCCTCCCCGTCTCGCGCTGTCTCTTTCTCTGTCTCTCAAAATAAAAAAAAACCATAAAAAATTAAAAACCTCTCAGTTTGTATTAATTTTAAATTAAGGGGTCTGTGTGGTAACAGTACTCTTATCAAGGGTGGGTTGATGCCAATTGATACGGTAGGGAGAGCTAATTTTAAAACCATTGCTTTCACGCATTCCACTGAATTTTATAAATCTTGTGATGAAATACTAATTTTTACAGCCTTTTGATTGAAAGTGTCTATTTTTCTCCCCTATCGGCTGTTAAAATGGACGCGAGTCAAAACTTTGCCTTTACTTGAAGAGTAAGAGCTCTGTGTTGCAAGTAAAAGCCTTTTTTCATAAAAATCAGAATTTTCCCCCCTCTTCCCCANTTACTAATGTCATTCTTACTAGTGGCAGCATGGTACTCAGATAGTTTCAGCTTTCGTGATTTAAAATTCTCTGCTAGCAAGTGTCCTCAAGGCACTTAAAACATTCCAGTTTTAACTTTGCCACGCTGTATGCTCCTGGTCTGTTCTGATCACACCACCCGTCAGGGAATTGTGAAAGTTCACCTCTGACAACCCATATACATCTTAGTAATTTTAAACCTCTTTTTATGTTTTCTTTCTCTTTTTCAATCAGGAAAAAGGCCTGTGTCTTATCAACACTTACCTAGCAGCATGCTACAAAAGAGAAACTATGAGAATTTTATTGGGAATGCACATTATCGACCAAATGATAAAAAAACTTGATTTCCTGTTTTGGGTAAGAAAGGTAAGCATCGATGATGCATTGATTTTAGTTACTTAATCATAAGGCATCTAGCTCGTTCAGTAGGATATAAAATAAAATTGTTTTTGATTTGAAAGGTTTTTAAACACCTTCGAGTGCTCAGGGTGTCTGGGTACCCGCGATAATGGTGACAATAATAACAATAGTGCCAGCTGGAATTTACTAAGCATTTATTTCTTGCTCAGCCTGGAAGTGTTTTTATTATCATGACCTCATTTAATCCCTCCCACAGCGGGGGGCATTAGACCAGGGATTAGCAAACCTTCCACCTGCTTTTGTCTATAAGGTTCTCCTGGCACACAGCCATGTCTATGCCTTTCCGTGCTGTTGATGGCTTCCTCTGAGTCACGTCAGCAGAGTGGGTACTTGTGACAGAGAGCATATGGCCCGCGAGGCTGAAAATACTTACATTCTGGCTCGGGGTCGCGAGGTCCGTGCGCCCTTTACGGGTGAGGGTGCCGGGACTTGGGTTAGGCCACTTGCCCAGCACCCCGCTCTTCCTGGGCCTGTAGAAACCGAAGCCTGCGCCCCAGCCCTCCTGCTTACGAGCTTGTTTGAAACTCTGTGCATCCGTGTCTGTTGGGGGAGGGGAGTGGAACGAGAGCACGTGGGTGCGTTTTGACGTTTGTGGGTTACATGGCGCGTATCTAACTAGACACTGGAAGGCTCCAGCAGTATCCTCAGTGGGTGTTAATTCCAGGTTTGGCCATAGAGCCTGATGTCCGCACAAGAGTTACTCTAGACCTTGTTTACCAGTAAACTGAATGAAAAGATCAGGGTTTATGGACAGATTAGAGTCCTCTCCCGGAAACTCTTTCCTTGTCCGACCCACCACGCACTCCCGTCCCGCAGGACGTCTCTCTCGCTTGCACTGACACACATGGGGCCCATCGGGCTGCACAGGTCCGCGCGCGCCTCTCCCTTCACTCAGTGACAGTGGGATGACAGGGACGTGTGGTCACAGGAGTGGGACGCAGCCCGATCTCCACGAAAACAGAACAAATGAGGAACAGATAACGTGTAACAGGTTACATGCTCTATAGGCCACAGTCCGTCCGAAACGGCAGATGCCACTCACTGTCCTGTGGGTCCAGCCCTGGCCTCACTCTGTAACCTCTGAGCGTCTCTGCTCGCACGTCCTCTGCCTGGAGCCGCCTCCTGCGTTCTCTGCGCCCGGTCACTCTGATCTGCAGCACCGGCTCGCATCATTTCTGCAGGCTGTTTGCCGGGAACCGGGGGCTTCCCTAGTCCTGCCCCTGGCTTGTGCAGTTCGTCCCTGTTTCTGCCCCTCTTCCCTCTATGCCCCACTTCGCTGCGAGCTACGCTCCAGAGGAGGAAAGGAACGAATTCCTTTGTTGCCTAGCCCACCGCCGGGACTGTCCTTGATCAGACTCCTTAGATGCTGGCTGAGCACATAATGTTACCGCCTTTTCAGTTTCTCGTGCCCTTTGCCAGGCTTCGTGTAACTGATCAGATCCTGATTCTCGGTGACGTCATCTTCGTGGAATCACCATTCAGGGTGAGGTAGTGTCCCTGAGGCGGCACAGCAGTAGTAGAGTCCGAATATTTTCATTGCAACAATTTTTTTTTTTTTTACAATTTTATTTTTTAATCTCCACCCCCATCATGAGGCTCGAACTCGCCACCCGGGGATCAAGGGTCACGTGCTCCACCCACTGAGCCAGTGAGGCGCCCCTGCATTGCAACACTGGAGCCTAAGGGGGAGCTCCTTGCCTGCAGAGATCCCTTTGGTTCTGTTCGTTATTCTTTTTTATTAAAAAAAAAAAAAGGATTTTCCCAAGCTGTTTTCCGTTTTATCTTGATCACTTCTTGAACCCCGTTTCCCCCGTAGGTCCTGACGGATGTGTGTGCCGTCCATGGAACTGAGTTAGTCCAGCCTTTGAGAAAGCAGGTGGCGGAAGCTCGTGGAATAAGCTGTGACCGCACCATGCATGCGACGCACCAGGAACACTACGGTTTTGTAACGTTGTTCTGTTGACTTTTGTACCAAATAGCAATAAAAACTATTAGTTGGAACAGTTGGGTTGTACACAAATGGAGACCGGAAATCTCTATTTTGTCCCTGAAAATAATATTTTTTTTAGGATTGACCAAATAGGAAGAGGAGTCTTTTGCCTACGTGAGCGCTGCTGAATGGAAGCCGCCCGGGTGGGGGGCGGGGGGGAGAGTCTATAACGCTTGCACCTCAGGTAACTCTGTACATATGTAAGTTCGAAACCTGCTTGTTCACATACTGTGCTCCCTCTTGCCCTCATGGAGCCCGTCCCCTTGCCCAGTTCCTGCTATTTGTGCTCTTTCATTGAAAATGTATGTTTAAAAAAAAAAAAAATTGCTCAATGACCTGTATTATGTTAAATCCTCCTCGGTCTATTGTCTTAACGAGATTGTTAACAGAAGCATCGACTCTCTGTGGACATGCGCTGCGTACACTGAGGTCAGCCGTTCCGAATTTGGTGCCCTTTTATTGCAAAATTTCAGTCTGTCAGCTGAGGAAGAGTCCAGATTCGCCACCCCCTGCTGAGAGCGGCGTGTGCTCTGTTGGGGTTTTTAAGAGGGTTCGTCCTCCGCAGGGGAGCCCCGTATCCGGCAAACGGATCAAATTCTGTGTGGAGTTACTTGAATTTATTTCCTATCAAGTTCATCATTTTTTTGTTGGAAAATTCAGGTGTTTTTTTTGTTTTTTTGTTTTTTTTGGCTTTCGCTTAATTTAGTATGTAAAAACCGAAATGCTGAGTTATACATGTGAATTACATATATTGGGAGCAGTTTTAAAGGACATGAAAGTGTTGGGGTAAATTTTAGGTTTGTGTCTGGAAGGCCTGGGGCGCCTGGCATTTGGGTTCACTGTGGGCATCTCCCAGTTCGTTACAGACCCGTTGATTCTGAATAGGGAACTGCCGGCTGAGCCTTCTGGTAAATGGGGAAGATGCGAGCTGGCCCTTGACCTCGGCTGTCTTCCCACTCTGGGTTGTTTCCAGCAACCAGATGCAGCGTGGGTTTTTAGAGGGAGGATGGCCACCAGCTGGCTAACTACTAGATGTTTTAGACTTTCGTTCCCTTTCAAATGCTGTCCGCGGCTGAATTTATTCAGCAGTCCGTGGGGTTCGCGACCACCAAATGTTTTATTAAGAAAACTGTTTCGAAAAGAAATTTGCACTGTTGAGTTTTCTTGCCTCCCCCCCCACCCTGCCCTTCTGTGTTAGAGCGAGAGTAAAGTCCTGAAAGAGTCCTGATTCTTTTTGCGTGTGGTGGTGTTTCGTTTTCGTTATGCAACGTGAAGCGTACTTGACAGAGAAGTCTTAAGTCCCGCGGTCCAGGGAGGCCTGATGGGACGCGGTCTGTTGGCATCGCAGGGAACGCTTTGTATCAGGAAGAGTGTGCCCCATTCACCTGATTTCCTGTTCACAAGCTGAGCCATGTGGACATAATCTAGATGTTTGTTTCCATAGTTTTGCACTTTTATAGCCTATTTTTGAAGATTAACACATTTGCAAGATGATTGACTTGATCTTTGCCTAATCCAATGAGTGTTACAGGAAGCTTGCTGTGACTCTAAATGTAAATCTTTAAAAGGGGATGCGAGATAATAGAGGGCTGAGATTTAAACCTGTATTTAAAAAAAAATCACCAAATCTATTTGAAAACAAGTCAATTCATGTCATGCTGAAATTTTGGGGGGCTTTCAGATTTCTCTTTTCTAGCCACATTTCTCACTTTCTGAATACATAAAAATGTCCTTTTTTCCACAGCCCTTGTCCTCCAAATTTTTTTTTTTTTTTTTTTGGTCCATCAGTATTAACTATTGGGATACTACTGGTTTTGTATGTTTTTTTTTTTCCTTTGAGACAACAGTACATATAATAGAGGTACAATCCGTTGGATTTTTGTTTATGTATTTATTTCATTCCAGTTTGATTTATTTTAATTGTTGATACTTAACTTGTCAAACAGTAGACATTACTTGTTTTATTTATGATGTATTTCAGCTTAAAGTTATGTTATTATATGTGGATGTAAATATAGATTTGGTGTTTTGCAGCCTTGCTTTTGGTCTTTATTGTGTCCCTCGTTTCTGCTTTTGTTTTAACTTTTTGCAAATACAGTTTTAAGCCTGCAGTTTAGTAGAGAGGGTCATGTGATGAATCCTCAGTGCTCCCCAGCACCATGAGGCGAGCTCCTCACTCTTCTCCCCCGAGTATTTTAAAGCGAGTCTTGGACAGGATTTAGTTTCATCCCCAAGACCCTTCACTCTGAATCCCTAATGGATCAAGGCTTTCACGATCACACACAGCTCTGTGAACGAGGATTCCTCATCACCAACCACCATGTCCCCCTAACCTTGCAAAAGGGTCGCCTTACATTTGGTAAGTTGAGTTGCGATCAAGACCCACACAAGTCTTACCCACTTAATTAGTTTAAAAGATTTTTAAGCCTATTTTAATCCAACCCCTCCCCGCCGCCCCCCATCGCATACACCTTAGAGGACATTTTACTTCGTGAAGAGGGTGGGTCATTCGTCCTATAGAAGTTGGCACATTCTTCTCAGGGTTTGTTGCACATTTGTGGTTTCACCTGACCTGTCCCTGCAATCTCTGTGTGTCCTATAAACTGGTGAGTTAAATCCAGGGGTTTAAAGTAGCTTTGAGCTCAGTTTTGGGGAGCGGGGTGCTCCTGATTGCAGCACCTCTGGACACACACAGTCCTTGGTTTTCCAACCTGTGGTGACGTTTGATCAGTGGGTTTAGGTGTCAGAGTAACCAGCTGCCATCAAGTTCCCCATTTCTCCCTTGGGTTTTTTGCAGCCACCGACGAACGTTAGGAAGGTTGTATAAGGTGATTTTTTTTTTTAATGTTTATTTTTTTTAAATATTTTTATTTATTTCTAGGAGAGAGAACGTGAGCAGGGGAGGGTCAGAGAGAGAGGGAGATACAGACTCTGAAACAGGCTCCAGGCTCTGAGCTGGCAGTCAGCACAGAGCCCGACGTGGGGCTCGAACCCACGAACCGCGAGATCATGACCTAAGCGAAAGTCGGACGCTCCACCGACTAAGCCACCCAGGTGCCCCTAATGTTTGTTTATTTTTGAGAGACAGAGAGAGTGCGAGCAGGGGAGGGACAGAGAGAGAGGGAGACACAGAGTCTGAAGCAGCCTCCAGGCTCCGAACTGTCAGCACAGAGCCCGACACGGGCTCGAACCCACAAACCGCAAGATCGTGACCTGAGCTGAAGTCAGATGCTTAACTGACTGAGCCGCCCAGGCGCCCCAAAAGGTGATTTTTTTTTAAAGTTCTGTCATTTCCTCTGCATTTATTATTGGACAGAAGACCTCATGTGATTATTTGATTACCTTGAAATAACAACTTCAACAAGAAAGTGTGTATAAAACTTGATTCTCCCCCTTGATTAACCAGCTTAGAATAATGTCTGGTGCCCAGTATCCTGTCTGGTCCCAGACATGACTGGTGAATGAACTTTTGAATTTTCTGTTAGGAACTCGTACATTTGACACGTTGTAAGCAAATTGCAGGCGTCGTTTTGATGCTCAGTCTCCTGAGTCCCTGGCCGACGGGCTCCTTCTGGTCGGCTCAGTGTGTTTTGGTAAGTGTGCTCATTACTCCTAGGCTGCTTCAACCCCTGGGCCTTCTTAACATAGACAACAATGATATATATGCTTTTTAACGAAAAAAAAAAAAACTTCAATGACTTATATTGCTGTTTTTTGTTTTGTTTTTGAGAGAGTGAGTGGGGGAGGGACAGAAGAGAGAATGTCATGCAGGCTCTTCACTGTCAGCACGGAGTCTGATGTGGGGCTCGAACTCCCCAACCATGAGATCATGACCTGAGCAGAAACCAAGAGTCAGATGCTTAACTGACCCGAACCACCCAGGTTCCCCAATTTTTAAGCAATTTCTAAGCCAAAGATGGGTCTTGAACTATAACACTGAGATCAAGAGTCCCACGTTCTACCCCCTGAGCCAGCCAGGCGCCTCTATATGGCCGTTTCTGTCTCAAAACAGCACTTTTATTTCTTTGACTTTATGTTTAACTCTCTGAAAAGTTGGGTTCCTGATATCATCATGACTTGCTTTATGTACCCTGCTACATACAGTGAAGTCATGATGCCAGTTTTCTTACCAACATTCTCAGGGAGGACTTCAAATTTCTTAAGTTTCACTTGTTTATAACTGGTTCTCAAGTTGTGGTCCCGGATTAGCAAAATCCTCATCCCTGGGGGTGGGGGTCCGGCCATCAGGTCTCTCATGGTCACTGCTCTCTACTGCGTAAATTCCACTCCAGGGATGCAAGCACGGGTTAGGGAGCTCCAAATTCCTTAGCTGTGGGCTTGCCAACAATTTAATGTACTGTTAGGTTCATTGTTTTCCATCTTTAGATACTACTTTGCTTTTTTCCCCTTTGAAACATAGTTTTGTTATGTAAAGCAGTTTCTTAATCAAAATTATAAAACCAGGTATATTCAGAGCTCATTAGTTTTTTATCCCTTTCACCTTGCTGCCTCCCCTCTATAAGTAACCATTTTATAAAATTAGTTTTTGATTTATCCTTCCGTTGTTTGTTTCTGCAAAGATAGAGGTGCATAAACATTTCTATTCATATGCCCTTATATGCAAACGAGCATGTAATAACACTAGTGCAGGCTGACTTGAGTGGTTTTATTAATTTTTTCTTAAGAAAGCACGCTTTTCTCCTGAAAACCTAATGACTCCCAAGGTGGGGAAAAAACTACATTTGGAGAGGCGAAAGTTGGTGGCCTCTCTACCTGCTTTTATTATTTTTTTAAATGTTTATTTATTTTTGAGAGAGACAGAGTCTGAGTGGGGAAGGGTCAGAGAGAGAGAAACGCAGAATCGGAAGCAGGCTCCAGGCTCTGAGCTGTCAGCACAGAGCCTGACGCGGGGCTCGAACCCACAAACGGCGAGATCATGCCCTGAGCTGAAGTCGGACACTTAACCGACTGTGCCCCCCAGGCGCCCCCTCTGCCTATTTTTATTTATTCGGCATGTGTGTGTTTACCAAGTGTTCCGCGCTGGTGCTGGGCACTGGGGATCTGTGTCCATGAACCAAAGTGCCTCTTCTGCCTTCATAGAGCTCCCGTTCTCCAGGCGGGGGCCGAAGATGGGCTGAAAACCCGTGAACAGACCCAAATGTGAGCTGTTGCAGAAACAGAAGGAAGCCAGCAGGAGGCAGAAGACTGGAGAGCAGAACTGAGCGGTGAGGCCAGCTGCTAAGTGGAAAACTATAAAGGATGAAGGGTGTTGGCCTTTTATTCTTTGCTGGGCGTCTTCTATGCAATGGACCCTGTTTGGCAATGACTCTGGCCCCGCCCACTGGAGGCCAGCAGCACCCCTTCCCGTTTCAGGGGCACAGACGGGGCTTCAGGCAATCCAAAATGTCCCTAGGGTGCAAAGTGTCCCCAGTGGAGAACCACGGCTCCAGGATGAATTTGGAGCCCAGGCAAGGGTCCGAGGTATTAAATCTCAAGGATCTGGGGCGGTGACGTGAGTGCAAGGGAAGCCTTTGAAGGTGTTCGGGAAGACGGTGGCATCAGATTTTTGTTCTTGGAGGACTCTGGAAAAAACAGACCAGGGAAGCAGGATGACAGGATGTCCACTCTGTGAGCTTGTAAAAAGTCTTACCAAAGAAGAAGAAAAAAGTCAAAATTTTCCTGCCCTTTACCCTTATTCACCCAGTGAGATTTCATAATCACGTTTGCACACACATCAAACTCCCAAATTCCTGTGGCTGCTCTAGCCTGTTTCCCGTGTTCTCGCGCCCCGTTTCCAAGCCCTGACGTCCCCCAGACACGTCTGACAGGCACCTCGGACTCTTACTCACTCTGGAGTGAGAGATTACCCAAACTTCCTAGATTTTCCATTTGGAATTCTAAGTGACTTCAAATAGCTTCAAACTGGCAACTGCAGTCTCATTAGAATGATAATTAAAATGTCCTTGAGCCACATGCCTGCCAGCCATCATCTCTGTCTGTCGGTGGACTAATTGCCACCCTCATTCCCTGGGGATTTTCCCTTTAACCCCCAGCAGCCCCGGGTTGGGATTTTGGGAACAGATGAATCCTTTCCTTCCCCCCACCTCCGACAAGACAGGACCCTGGAGTTCGGAGGTCTGAGCACACCTGTTGGCATCAGGACTGCCTCCAGCCCCGCCCCCCAGGCCAGCTCTGTCCCATGCAGCCACCTCCTCCGTGCAGCCAGCCAGGGGGCGCTGGCATGTGAACGCAACATGGGAAGGATTAAAGCACCAGCCACAGCGCTTCCCCCGCTCCATCGAAGGCTCGGGACCCTTCCGCCCTCTGGGAGGCCTTCTCATTTCCTCATCCGAGCGGAGCGCAAACCTGGGCCTCTATTCTTGCAAAACCTCTGGGCACATGGACGATCTCCTGTCGCCTCCACTGCTCTTACCCTCGGCCAAGCCCTTCCCCTGGAGGGCAGCCGTCGCCTCCTGTCTCCCTCCCTCCCTGTTTAACCCTCTCTCCCCCAGCCGAATCTCCACCTGCCTGTTGGAACTGTTTTAACATAGAGATCATTTTACCCACGTCCTTGTTCAAACCCCCCACGGACTTTCAGTCGTAGGGAAAAACCCCAAATCCTCGCCTGACCTCTGGCCCCGCTTAGCCTTCTTCCCTCATTTATTATGGCAGCCACAGAGGACTTGGTTTTCCTTCTGGAAACATCTGGGCACCTTCCTCTCTCAGCAGGGGTGTATCCCTGTTATTTTGAGACCTGGCAACACTTTTATCTCTGGTACCTGTCCTGCTCCCTGACTTCACCCTATAGTGTGCTCGTAAGTCACCTGCCCCGAAGCCTTTCCAGCCTCCTTACATCTGTATCTGGTGTTATTTTTCCCCCATAGCACTCAGTACCACCTGCTGTTAGGGTGTGCACTTGAAGGAGGGCTCCCCAGGGGAAGGGATGTATTAATGCTTAATTAGCGCAAAGCCCAGCTCTCCTTCGTAGGTGTTGGGTGGATGGATGGATGGATGGATGGATGGATGGATGGATGAATATGATTTATTCCAGCCTAGCAATTCTTTAATGACAGAGAGATGGTCTTCTAGAATTATCTCCAAATAGCCTCCTCCCTGTGAGATGATCTGCTGAGTCACTGCGCATTTCCATCTGTGGCAAGAAAGTAAAGCACACTCAATGCTTGTTAGTTTCTATCCCTTATACGTCATTGTATCAAGTGAAAGGATTTCACAGGCCAAGCACACGTGGCTGGGGAGGTATTGAGAAGAATAAAAGGTAATTAGTATCAAGAGAGTTTTGGTCTGGGGTATTTGAATGGCTCTTCCAGGGCATGTGTGCGTAGAGTGAGTGGTGAAGACGGCTGGTGGGCACAGTTTGATAATCCGATTATGGGATGTTGGGGACAGTGCTGGAAACAAGTGTTACTCATACCTGAGACGTTTACACTTTGACAGGCCACCTAAACAGAGAAAAACTTCCCATGGTCCACAGCCATGCAAGCACCGTTCAGCAGAAGAAAGGTTAACATAACGTGGCCATTTATTATTATTAATGTTTATTTATTTTTGAGAGAGAGAGAGAGAGAGTAGGGGAGGGGCAGAGAGAGAGGGAGACACAGACTCTGAAGCAGCTCCAGGCTCTGAGCTGTCAGCACAGAGCCTGACGCGGGACTCAAACTCACAGACTGTGAGATCATGACCTGAGCCAAAGTCAGACCCTGAAACGACTGAGCCACCAAGGTGCGCCTCTTTTATTTTTTTAAATGTTTGCTTATTTATTTGAGAGAGAGAGAGAGAGAGAGAGAGAGAATCTCGAATGGTCAGTGCAGAGTCCGATGCGAGGCTCGTCCCAAAAACCGAGATTGTGACCTGAGCTAAAATCAAGAGTCAGATGCTTACCTGACTGAACCACCCAGGCATCCCATGTGGCCATTCTTAAAACTTTTGGGGGCGTCTGGGTGGCTCAGTCGGTTGAGCAACAGACTTCGCCTCAGGTCATGATCTCACAGTTAGTGAGTTCTTGCCCCACATCAGGCTCTGTGCTGACAGCTCAGAGCCTGGAGCTGCTTCGGATTCTGTGTCTCCCTCTCTCTCTACCCCTCCCCTACTTGTGCTCTGTCTCTGTCTCTCTCTCAAAAATAAATAAAAACATTAAAAAAACAACTTTTGGCTTCAGAATCATTTTACACTTTTACAAAATTATTCAGGGGCCTCAAAAGTTTTTGTTTATGTGGGTTATGCCTATAGAAATTTACCATAGGGTTTATAACAATTAAGACACCTATTAATTCAAGAGGAAAAATAATAAACCCACTACATGTTAATATGAAAAACATATTTTTTCATGGTAAATAATAAAATTCCCAAAGCAAAAGAAATTTTCTGAAGAGTGGCAATGTTTTACTTTGTTGTAACTCGTTAGTGCCTTACGTAATGAAAGAGAGCAGGACAGTCATCTCTGCCGTTCATCTAGTCTTTCTTGACATCACACGTCAGGTGGCCTGCGGAAAGCAAGTAGCTTCATAATTCTTTGTTTTGACCCTGTGGACCCCCTGAGGGGGCTTGGGGCCCAGAGCTTCTGGAACACTACAGTGATCAGGGGCTTTACACAGGACAGAGACAATGCTTTAACGTCTCTATTTTCTCCATTAAAAGTCACATTTTGGGCACCTGAGTGGCTCAGTCAGTCAAGCATCCAACTTCAGCTCAGGTCATGATATCTTGGTTTGAGAGTTTGAGCCCCATGTTGGGCTGTCTGCTGTCAGCACAGAGCCTCAGGTCCTCTGTTCCCCTCTCTGCCCCACCCCTGCTCACGTGAGCTCTCTCTCTCAAAAATAAATAAGCATTAACCTACCCCCCCCCAGATATTTGGGGCGCCTGTGTGTCTCAGTTGGTTAAATAGCGCGTTAAATAGCCAACTTCGGCTCAGGTCATAACCTCATGGCTTGTGAGTTTGAGCCCTGCGTTGGGCTCTGTGCTGACAGCTCAGAGCCTGGACCTGCTTCAGATTCTGTGTCTCCCCCACTCACTCTGCCCCTCCCTGGCCCACGCTCTGTCTCTCTCAAAAATAAACAGACATTAAAAAAAAAACATTAAAAAACTCCCACATTTTGCACAAAAGCAGATAGTATATGATTCCACTTATGCGAGGTTCCCAGAATAGTCCAAGCCACGAGACAGAAATTAGAACGGCTGTTGCCTGGGGTGGGGGTGGGGTAGGGAGGAGAGTGGAGAGTTTGATGGGGACAGAATTTCAGTTTGGGAAGATAAAAAAGTTCTGGAGGTGGATAGTGGTAATGGCTGCATAGCAAAGTGAATGTATTTAACACCGCTGAATTGTAACTTAAAAATGGTTAAAATGGGAAATTTTAGGTTATACATATTTTACCACAACATAAAAAACCTCCTGATTTTAAAATTACAAGTGCATGATATCTCTATCAAAAGGCAAGCCTTGTGTAAATCTAGAGTAAAGAGAGTGAAACTCCATCCTCCAGAGAGAAACACCTTTAATAATTCAGAATCTGTGTCTTCTGATTTTCCTCTATGCCCATACTGTTACTTATTACTGTTACCAGAAATGGGATTATTCTATAGCGTTCTTTTTGTTTTTTAAAGTTCATTTATTTATTTTGAGAGAGAGCGAGTGAGCGAGAGAGAGAGAGAGAGAGAGAGAGCATGAGGAGGAGAGGGGCAGAGAGATGGGGGGAGGGGTAGAGAGATGGGGGGAGGGGTAGAGAGGAAGGAGACAGAATCCCAAGCAGGCTCCATGCTGTCAGTGCAGAGCTGGACACGGGGCTCAACTCACAAACCATGAGATCATGACTTGAGCCGAAATTAAGAGTCGGATGCTCAGCCCACTGAGCCACCAGGAGCCCCACGTGAGTTTTGTAAAAGGTGGATATTTCTGTGAATTTAGCTGAAGACGTAACTGGGATTTGATTCCATTTGGAACCAAACTGTTCTCCAATTACGATGAAGGTGATGAGCACAAAATCCTTCTGCCAAATTGTATGTGAGAAGTGCGTTCTTAAAGACAATTCATAATGGAAAAGTTTGAATGATTCAAAGCTATTTTTCCCATAGAACTAACTTACGGAAGCACCCCAGGCATTTTAGTTCACACTGGAAAGTGTTCAATAAACTTCACCACCAGGTGGCGCTGTTGTAAACAAACTTCCCTTACCGGTCCCAGCAGCTTTGACATTCAACTATTTGGGACAATTTTTCAAAGACAGAATATCTGTGTTATTTTAAATGTTGAAGAGGAGGGAGCCTGGGGCTCAGGCAGCTGAGCCAACTCTTGATTTTGGCTCAGGTCATGATCTCGGGGTCGTAGGATCGAGCCCCACGTCGGACCTTGCTGAGTGTGGAACCTGCTTGGGATTATCTCTCTCTCTCCTTCTGCTCTCCCCTCCTCGCTCTCTCTCTAAGTTAAAAAAAAAAATTAAAATTAAATGCTGCAGGAAATATGAGACTCTACTGTGGTTTTACTGAAATATCTAAAAATTTTATAGTTAAACATTCCACGAGCTAGCCTAACCAGTTTATCCCTCGCCCTTAGCGACTGTAACTCGGAAGCAGAATGACAACACTCTCAGTTAGGTATTCAATTTCCAGGAATGTCCAAAACTCAGTTTAATATACATATTTTTAAGAAAGGAGCTCTGGTTTTCGTTGTCTTCTTCACTGGGTCGTCAAATGCCGGTTTGTCACAGAGCCCAGGCGGGAAGGAGGTGCTCGTGGCTTCTGGCTTGCGGGGGGCATGTAAGGCAACTAGGTGCCAGTTCGAATCAATGATCCCGAAACGGGGTGATGTCCTAAAAGGAAAGGAAGTCCGGGGGCGCCTGGGTGGCTCGGTCGGTTAAGCGTCTGACTTCAGCTCAGGTCATGATCTTATAGTTCATGAGTTTGAGCCCTGGGGCTCCAGGCTCTGTGTCTCCCTCTCTCTCTGCCTCTCCCCTGCTCGTGCTCTGTCTATCTCTCTCTCTCAAAAATAAATAAACAATAAAAAAAAGAAGAAGAAGGAGAAAAGGAAATCTGCTCCTGGGAGAGCAGATTGAGCCAGTAATCTTCCTCTTTCTTCTTTCTCCATGGCCCCTCTCCTTATCTCCACACTCCTCATCCGACTAACCCCTGCTAATATGACATCGTCAAGGGCTTCCGGAAGTGGATCAGGCTTAGTGTGGCTCATGGGACCTCAGGAAAACAAAGGAAGATAAATGCTCAAACTCACCAGTCACCCCCAAAGGGGAATTAAAACAACAGAGCGTGAGATTTCTAGAACTTCTATTCAGATACAACTTTAATACAACGAATATCCCCATGGCTGTGCCACGTGATGTAAATAATTCTGATTTCAGATTTTTAAAAGCACAGAAATGATGGCATTACATGACCAAATATACCAATGTTTTGGTACGTTAAAACAGCACAGGTGCAGATACTTACCAAGAATAGAAAAGACAGAGGTGCCTGGCGGCTCAGTCAGTTGAGTGTCTAACTCTTGGTTTTGGCTCAAGTCATGAACCCACAGTCCTGGGATCGAGCCCTGAGCTGGGCTCTGTGCTGAGTGTGCAGCCTGCTTGAGCGTCTCTCTCTCTCTCTCTCTCTCTCTCTCTCTGCCCCTCCCTCACGGATGAGTGCTTGCATGCACCCCCCTCACGTAAATAAAATCAACTAAAAAATAAAAAAGAGTAGAATGGGTAAGTAAGCTGTGTATGCTTACAGTAGAACACTATGGTGACAGTGAATGATCTACAGTTAACAGAGTGACATGGATAAATCTCACAAGCTTCGTTTTGAGGGGAAGATGCCAGGCACCAGAGACACCATGCTGCAGTTTTCCACGTATGTAAAGGACAAAAACAGGCAAAAGTAACCTATGCTGTTAGAAGTCAGGGTGGTGGGTGGTGTGGTGGTGTTGGGGTAATAGCGGAGAGGCACATGGGAGCTTTTGGAATGCAGGAAGTACTTCCCTTTTTGATTGTGCTGGTTTTTTAAAAAATGTTTTATTTATTTTCGAGAAAGAGAGAGAGAGAGAGAGACAGAGTATAAGCAGGGGAGGGTCAGAGAGAGAAGGAGACACAGAATATAAAGCAGGTCCCAGGCTCTGAGCTGTCAGCACAGAGCCCGATGCGGGGCTTGAGCTCACAAACTGCATGATCATGACCTGAGCCAAAACTGGACGCCCAAATGACTGAGACTCCCAGGTGCCCCTGCTGGTTTGTTTTGTGAAAATTCACTGAGGTCTATATGTGTGATTTGGGCACCTTTCTATGTATGTTATACTTCAACTTATAAAATGAAAACAACAACAACAACAACAACAACAACACAGTAAAGATCCGAAGCATTAGCACTTAGAATATAAAAACCAGAACAGGGGCGCCAGGGCGGCTCAGTTGGTTAAGCAGGCGGCTCTTGGTTTCAGCTCAGGTGGCGATCTCACAGTTCGTGAGTTTGAGCCCCACATTGGGCTCTGCCGCTACCAGTGCGGGGCCTGCTTGGAATTCTCGCTTTCTCTCTCCCTCTCTCAAAATTAATAAATAAACTTAAAAAAATAATAAAAACCAGAACAATATTAAGGTTTTGACTCACAACGTACCTTTACGGTCAGCCCAGTCTAATGTCATTCTCCAAACGTGTAAGCTGAGGCTGGGACGGTTAGACACCATTCCTCCGGGCGCAGGTAGGAAGGAGCAGGGCCGGGCTGGGGACCCAGATGCGGTTCCCTGCAGAGCCCGGGTCACATCCACGCGCCTGCGTCTCCTCCTCGTTGTGTGATTGTTGTTACACTGTTACAATTGGGATGCCCATTTGTGAAGCCCGCTGAAGGCCGACTCTCTCTTGCAAGACTATGAAGTCCATGAGGGGCCTGGGGGGCTCAGTCAGTTAGGAATCCGACTTCAGCCCAGGTCATGGTCTCACAGTCCGTGGGTTCGAGCCCCACGTTGAGCGCTGTGCTGACAGNACATAAAATTAAAAAAAAAAAAGAACCAGTAGAAAATTAATTGTTAAGAGGGCTCAGAACTCAGGCTGGGGGTGGCGATGTAACTTCAAATATGAGAGCAGAAGAGTCCTCACCCAGGAAATGAGANCCAGTAGAAAATTAATTGTTAAGAGGCTGGGGGTGGCGATGTAACTTCAAATATGAGAGCAGAAGAGTCCTCACCCAGGAAATGAGATTTGGACAAAGACTTGAAGGAGGTAAGGTTTTGAGCCGTGTAGTTATTCGGAGAGAAACACTGCAGGCAAATCAAACAGCAGGTGCAAAGTCCCTGCACTCCTCAAGGACAGCGAGAAGGTGCAGGTGGCTGGCTGGCCCGGTGACTGAGGAGAGGAGACAGGAGACCGAGTCTCGATGACCCGTTGGAAGGATTTTGGCTCTTGCTCTGAGCGTGATGCGAGCCACTAGGCGGTTGCGTGAAGGGTGAACATGATTAATCACGTCAGTGCGACTCAGTCACAGCTGTATCCCCAGCAACTAGCCCGGCATCTCACCATGATGGGGACACGGCCTACCTCCAAAGGGGGTTGAACATCCGTGCAGCAGGGACACTCGACAGGTTGCTCACGTTGAACTTGATCTCCATTTCTGGAAGATCCCCTCTGTTGGTGAGTCTGACCCTCATGGGGAGGGGTCTGGAGGGCTTCCTGGTGGAAGTGTCTTCTGATCTGAGACCTGCATAAGGAACGGTTTGCACTTGCTGGTCCCTCTGAACTTCCCCTCTGGGAGCCTGAAGGGGACAAGGCCCACTTCAGGGATCATCGGGGGTGTGTGCAGGGGGGAATCCCCTGAGCAGAGAGTTTTCTGCCAGGGAAGGATTTGAAGAGGCCGAAGGGGTGCTGGGTCGCTGGTCGGGGAGGTTCACATCATCTTGGGCCCAGTGGAGAGATGACATGGGGCTGCAAGCCTGCACAGCTAGAACCAGGGTTTTATCGACCCGAAGTGGGAAGGCCATGTCAAGGAATCAACGGCGATACTTGAACTTTCGGTTGAACTCATATTAACGCTGCCTCATTATTATCGATTAGATTTTAAAGGTGAGCAGGCAAGTGTAGCGAATTGGAAAATGGAATCCTCTAATGACTCCTTTTATTGCTTTTTGTTGATCCTTAATATAAAACAAATAATCATAGATCACAGCCAGCTCGACGGCCCCCTTTCATCTACAATATGAACGACACCTGGAGTTAAGAAGCTTAAGGATTTTCAGAAGTAGCGTCAGCCTGGCTGGACACTGGCTGGCTCAGCGAGCTCCTCTTTTGTGCGGGGTTTGAGTGATGCAAATCTGAAATTGCGGATTAGATGCATGGGAAAGGCAGTTCCACTGTAGGAACCGAATGTGCGTGACCCCCACGAGATCAGATATTCCCCCGGAACCTTCCTTCAGGCAGTGGGAGCTGAAGATCGCAGACACGTCACTGCCACATGGTGGCGTCTGGTCATCAGGTAAACAGAAATTTGGGCAAGCCTTTGTTGGGAGTAAGTAGGCTGGAATTTCGTGGCGTCGGAGGATGCCAGGGTTTGGGGTTTTCTCTCCTTGAAAAACACGCACCTGCTCTGTAGTCTCAGGCTGGATAGACCTTGAAAAGCAAAGCCCATTTGGCAAAGGAAAACATTTATTTTTATTTTTAAAATACTTTTTAAATGTTAATTTATTATTTTGAGAGAGAGAGAAAGAGAGAGACAGAGTGAGTGAGCAGGGGAGGGGCAGAGAGAGAGGGAGACACAGAATCCGAAGCAGCTCCAGGCTCCGAGCTGTCAGCACAGGGCCTGTGTCGGATCCTCCCAACTGGACTGTCCTAAAAATAAACAAACATTTCCAAAAAATGTCCCTTTTTAGAAAAATAGGGCCGATAGGCTATCGGTGAAACGGATAAAAGAGAACCCCACGTTGTATCATAAAGGAAAGTCGAGCTGACTGTTCAGTAGACTGTGAAAGACCATGATACCCCAAGCAGGTCCCTTATGTGGAGTTTATGCTGGATTTTTGTTCAAAAAGATGAACGTAGGAAGCATTCATCTGTATAGATTTCAGTTTCACCAACTTTATTACATGTTTAGGATGCTCCCAGCAGCTTCTCAGAGAGCATCTCCAGCTCTGATTAGTTAATATTCAGACAATGACGTTTCATAATCAGTCACAAAATGGTACTTTGCTGTTAAGGCTGTTGAAATATTCCTGTTTTTATTTATTTTTAATTTTTTAAATTAAAGTTTTTTTTTTTTAACGTTTATTTATTATTGAGAGACAGAGCGTGAGCAGGGGAGGGGCAGAGAGAGAGGGAGACACAGAATCTGAAGCAGGTTCCGGGCTCTGAGCTGTCAGCACAGAGCCTGATGCGGGGCTCGAACTCACGAACCTCAAGATCATGACCTGAGCTGAAGTTGGACGCTTAACCGACTGAGACCCCAGGCGCCCCAAAATATTCCTGTTTTTAAAGAGCCGTTAAAGGTGTTCAAGACACAGTTGGTAAATTCGGCAAAATGACAGAATTTACTTAATTTCTCAGTGAACTTGGC
>NW_027532250.1:4457005-4457256 GCF_008692635.1 Crocuta crocuta
AACTGGGCCTTGGAGGATGGGGAAGACCCCCTCGCCCGGCACCCACTGCTCACAGCAGGTTTGCACACTCACACACATGTACATAGACACACCTGCACACACGGATGTATGTTTGCTATGGACTGAATTTTGTCCCCGACCCCCACCCCTGGTTCCTGTGTTGAAATCCTGGACCCCAGTGGTGGTGTTAGGGGCTGGGGCCTCTGGGAGGGGATGAGGCTGTGAACCGAAGCCCTTATGATAGATCAATG
>NW_027532250.1:4457286-4461202 GCF_008692635.1 Crocuta crocuta
CCCCCACATGAGGACACAGCGAGATGGCCACGGGCAAGCCAGCAAGCGAGTCCTCACCCGGGACCAGAAAGGTCAGCCCCCAGATGCTGGGACCTCCCAGCCTCCAGCACCACCCAGTCCATGGAGTTGGGTTACAGCAGCCTGAGCAGAGGATGTGTTTCTTTTTTAAAGAAATGGTTTATTCGGGTGCAACTTTACACTCAGAAAAGTCGTGAAGATAGTACAGACCGTTCCTGCACGCCCTTCATCCAGGTCCTCGGATGCTGCGGCTTAAGGAACCATGTTGGTCCGTCAACACCAGGAAGATATACCGGCTGATTTCCTCGCTCTGGACGCACTCGTTCTCTTACTGATGTTCTTCCGTCTCTTCCCAGATCCAGCCCAGGCACCATTTTGGATTTAGTTGGCCACGTCTCCCCAGTCTCCTCCGGTTGGTGACAGTTACAGATTGTCCTTGTTTTTTTTTGTTTTTTGTTTTTTGTTTTTTTTTGGTGACTTTCACAGTGTTAAGAAGCACCGGTCAAGGGGCGTCTGGGGGGCTCAGGCTGTTGGACGTCTGACTCCTGATTTCGGCTCAGGTTCCTGATCTCAGTGTGTGAGCCCGAGCCCTGTGTTGGGCTGTGCACGGACAGCGTGGAGCCTGCTTGGGATTCTCTCTCCTGTTCTTCCCTTGCTCTTTCTCTCTCTCAAAATAAACACATAAACTTAAAAAAAAAGTACAGGGCAATATTTTGTGGAATGCCCCCCAATCTGAGCCTGTCTGCTGTTTTGTCCTGCTTGGCGTTTGGCTCTGGGTTTGGGGGACACACAGATGGGCGAGGGGCTGCCTCATGCTGTCTATATCAGGTGTGTAATGACGTTCATAGGCAGGTACCACCTTTGGTAGGTGACCAACGTTACGTGTGTCGTTTTATGTTGTCATAGATTTGGTGCCATGAGCCACGGAGTAGCCACGGAAGCTACGATTGCGAGCATGGCCGGAGCCAAAATGTCGCGAGTTTAACAAGGACGCCAGGCACGGGCTTGTCTCCAGCGAACGGGGAAACTGAGAATCCAGAAGCTCTGTGCCTTTACCAACACGATCCGGCTTGAGGGCAGCGGAGCCAAGATTTCTATGTGAGTCTAACTCCGAAGTCTTCGTTGTGTGTGTGTTTCTTCTCTTTCACACCAGTGATTTCAAATAACACAACTCATAATGAGACACAACAGCCAAAAAGGGACACAGATTTTTTGCTAAAACTTCTTCGGACCTGGCTGTGAGCCGGATGCTGTGTTAGCTGTGACGTGGGCGTATCTTGTTTCACCTCCGCTACCGACTCACGACAAATCAACCGTAGACTCCTGTGTGTCGGAGGAAGAAACTGAGGTTGGAGAGGCTGAGACGTGTGTAGAGTGTTCGACTCCAGGGCCCAAGCGTTCTTAATCTCTGTACCACACACACAGAAAGTGGTCTTCAGATATCCGTCCGGCGCACCCTGGCGCCTCAGTCAGTTGAGTGTTATGCTTGCTTTCGGCTCAGGTCATGATCTGAGGTTCGTGTGTTCGAGCCCTGTGTTGGGCTCTGCGTTGGGAGCACAGAGCCTGCTTGGGATTCTCTCTCTCTGTCCCTTCCCCATTTGTGCAGTCTCTCTCTGTCTCAAAATAGATAAATTAACTTAAAAAAAAAATCTATCCATATTGATACATGGCAGAACACGGAGGGACCCTGAAAATGTTACGGTAAATGAAAGAAGCCAGATACAAGAGACCACATAACGTAGTGTCCTGGTTTTATGAAATATCCCAAAGGGGTAAATCTGTCCAAAGAAAAAGCAGCCCAGGGCTGCCAGGGGGTTCAGGGAGGGAACGGGGAGTGAGAGCGGACTGGATACGGCGCCTTTTTCCGGTGATGACAATGTGTTGAGACTTTAGAGCTGAGGGTCACATGACAGTGTGAACACACTAGAAGTGGTTACATTGTGCACTTTAAAAGGGTTAATTTTAGGGGCGCCTGGGGGGTTCAGTCGGTTAGGTGTTGGACTTCGGCTCAGGTCATGATCTAGTGGTTTGTGGGTTTGAACCCCGCGTCGGGCTCTGTGCTGACAGCCAGCTCAGAGCCTGGAGCCTGTTTCAGAGTCTGTGACTCCCTCTCTCTCTGACCCTCCCCTGCTCACACTGTCTCTCTCTCTCTCTCTCTACCTCTCTCTCTCTCTCTCAAAAATAAGTAAAACATTAAAAAAATAAAATAAAATGGTTAATTTCATGTTTTGTGAATTTTACCTCCATGTGATGAATAGCTATAGCTAATAGATAGATATTAAAAATTTTTTTGGTAAAGTTTATTTATTTATTTTGAGAGAGAGGGTGGGGAGGGAGCGGAGAGAGAGAGCGCGAGAAACCCAATCAGGCTCCACACGGTCAGCGCGGAGCCAATGTAGAGCTCGATCTCACAGCCTAAGACCATGACCTGAGCCTGAATCAGGCTTAATTGCACTTTGTGACTGTTCAGTCTCTAATGTGTGGAACAGTGACTGACACACAGGTGATGCTACATAAGCAGATTGGTAACCCTTGATGACAAAAGCCACCAAAACTTCTTTTGCGCCAGTCGATGAACTTGTACCTTATCAATGACAACATTTGAAAAATTGTTATATGTGTAACACACTTGGGGCTTATAACTGAGTTTGCATAAGACTGAATAATGACGATGCTTACAGAGCTCTTATTCGTGCCGAGGAACACAGGCTGTATTTTGTTTTTAATCTGTCCGTCTTAATTTCACAAATTAGGAGTGCGGCCCAATTCCATTTTATTGATTAGGAAACTGAGGCCTGAGGGGCTGATCTCTCAGAAGTACGGCCTGGCTTCACACCCCCATCCTAAAGCAGTCTCCATTTAACTGGGTTACGTTCTCCCTCTGGAAGACTCTAGAACGCTCAGAACCCAGACTCAGGCGGAGACCCAACTTTAGTTTTATTAAAAATAGCCTTTTCTAGCCATTTCCTTAAACCCTGGGCGGAAGGAACGGGTTTTCCCCCAGCCATGGTAATGCGGCCTCTGACCACACGGGGGCAGTCTTAGCTAAGAACAGCAATTACTGTGCTTCGGAAACAAAGGCCAGCCTCCCCAACGGGGGGAAGCTGCCGCATTTCCAGGCCAACTTTAGGAAATTAATCAGCATCCGTAGAACTCTGGGTAAACAAATATAAAACAGAGCAGGCGCCAGCTCAGAAGATCACAGCAAGGATTCACACCTCTTTAAGGGGAGGGAAAGGTCTCCTAGCAGACTCTTCCCATCCGCGAGAGAGATGTAGCCACAACTGCCCAGAGGTGACCGGGGGGGTGACTCCCCGGGGGCTTACGTTGTCACAGACGGATGGTGACCCCACGGCAAGGGCATCACTTAGCCGCGGAAGAACGTTCTCGTCTTCTCTTCTGAGAGGGCAGGCAATTGCATGACACGCTTATTCCGGAAGCAGAGAAAGGCAAGCGTCCAGGACGGCCTTTAGTTTCGGTGGGGGGCAGAGGTTGTCAGAGTTTCGGGATTCATTAACAATAACATTGCAAAACAAAACTGGTGTCATCAGAGGGATGGATGTCAAGTTTCGATCTTGACAGTTAAGGGTATTAAAAAATTACTGTTGGCATTTACTATTGCCATCAGTTTCACAGGCAAGATAGTCAGAAAAATACAATTTGAACATCTAAAGGTGGACAGTCTTTTTAATTGACCAAAAAAAAAAAAATCCTCTTGAAAAACAAATCAGAGGGGCGCCTGGGTGGCTCAGTCCGTTAAGCGTCCCACTTCGGCTCAGGTCATGATCTCACGGTTCGTGGATTCGAGCCCTGCATCGGGCTCTGTGCTGACAGCTCCGAGCCTGGAGTCTGTTTCGGATTCTGTGTCTCCCTCTCTCTCTGACCCTCCCCTGCTCAC
>NW_027532250.1:4461699-4492797 GCF_008692635.1 Crocuta crocuta
AGCCCCACGTTGGGCTCTGGGATGACAGCTCAGAGCCTGGAGCTGCTTCAGATTCTGTGACTCCCTCTCTCTCTGACCCTCCCCTGCTCACGCTGTCTCTCTCTCTCTCTCCTAGAAATAAATAAAAAAATATTTTAAAAAAAACTAAATAAACATTAAAAAAAAAAAGACTGGAACACAGATCGGCCTTGGGAGGCATTATTCTAGAGGTGTGAATTCTTTTGGTTGGAGAGAAATTCAAGATAACAAAGGTGGAGGAAGTCATCGGAATTTCCCTAAAGGCATTGGGCCCTTTCGACAGACAGAAGACTTCACCCTTCCTGGGCATCTGCAATGGGCCCTGTTCCCTGCCCCCAGCCATTGTCTCCTTTAATTCTTAGAGCAACCCTCTGGGGTAGGAACTTTGTAAACTCCCCTTTGGGAAGCCGGTCCTGGAAGAGTTTCTGTAACCTGCAGGCCGCTAAGGAGGCTTCTGCACTGAGATTTGAATCCAGATCAGGGCAAGAACAGAGCACCCCTCCCCCACTCCACCACCCCCAGCCCGGGGGCTACCTGCTTTGCTCTTTGGTTGCTCCAGGCCGCTTTAGAAAGAAAAGCTGTGGGGGCGCCTGGGTGGCTTAGTCGGTTAAGCGTCCGACTTTCGCTTAGGTCATGATCTCGCGGTTCGTGGGTTCGAGCCCCGCGTCGGGCTCTGTGCTGACTGCCAGCTCAGAGCCTGGAGCCTGTTTCAGTCTGTGACTCCCTCTCTCTCTGACCCTCCCCTGCTCACACTGTCTCTCTCTGTCTCTCCTAGAAATAAATAAAAATATTAAAAAAAAAAGAAAGAAAAGCTGTGGGTTTCCTGGTAATTAAAAAACAGCCATCACCCCTGTTGGCCGTCAACAAACAAAGTCACTCATCGTCTTTCAGTTTCAGGGTAGCTAATGTGTAGCTTACTGTTGCTAAGAAAATATGGGAGAGGACTTGAGCTTGAACTCTGTAAATAAACTTGCATCTTCCTTGGCTCCCTTAATAGTACGTGATAAAGCATTTCCCCCAGTTACTAATATCTTCTGTAGCTGTAATTAAAAAAATATTTATTCATGTTTGAGAGAGAGAGAGAGAGAGAGACAGAGCAAGCAAGCATGAGCTGGGGAAGGGCGGGGGGTGGGGACAGAGGATCTGAAGTGGGCTCTGCACTAACAGCAGAGAGCCCGATGCGGGGCTCAAACCCATGAACCCTGCGATCGTGACCTGAGCCAAAGTTGGATGCTCAACTGACTGAGCCACCCGGGTGTGTGCCCTGTAGCTATGATTTTTGAAAGTTGTAACATCTTCCACTGGTGAATGAAACATGTAATTTGACACTGCTATCCTGTATTTAGTTTTCTTAGTCTGTAAGAAAATGCACAGACCCCGAGGCTTATAAACAGAAGAAAGTTACTTCTCACAGTTCTGGAAGCTGGAGGTTTGAGATCAGGCCGGGTGAGCATGGTCCGGTGGTCTTGCCTCTTCTGGGCGACAGACCTCACATGGTAGAAGGGCAGAGGGCTGTGGGGTTGTTTTTATGAGACGTGGTCGTATTCAGGGAGGCTCACCTCCTCACCTAACCACCCCCAGAGGCCTGTCACCCTGGGCATCAAGTTTCAACCCAGGAATTTGGGGAGCACTTACCTTAAGTTTCCAAGAGTTCATTGCTTCTAGAAAATACTGTGTTGGATATTTTTGTGCATTCAGTGTTGCTCACATTTCAGATTTCTTTAGGGTTAGAGGTTTCAGAGGTGAGATGAATGAATGGATCAAAGGCTAGAATATTTAAAAAGCTCTCATAAAATGTGCACAACGAACACATTTTTTATTTTGATTTAGCAGAGGCCAAGGAGAACTAGCCATACTTGTCTGATCAATCACACCGTGGGCAAAGTACCAAATTTGTTCAAATCCAGTTAAAAGACAGCTTTTACCTTTTCTGCTAAGAAAGCTGCTCACGTTCTTCTAGACTCCAGAGCGCTAGCTCTCAGATGCGGGCAGTTGTGGCCCCCAGGAGGCATCTGGGAATGCCTGGAGACTTCGGGGTGTCACAGGTGAGGGGGAGGTGCACGGCCCCCAGCGAGGAAGTATCTGGACCCAGGCACCAACAGCACTGTGGCTGATAAACTCCGCGCCAGAATCCAGAGGTGTAGTTCCACACGGTAGCTTGGCTGCTTTTATGTTACACCAGCAGAGCGTTTCTGCCCGTGATGTGCCTGGCACTTCACAAAAAGATTTGCTGATCCCTAATCTAGCATCTCTCTATTTATTTATTTTATTCTTATTTATTTATTTTTAATGTTTATTTATTTTTGAGAGACAGAGCATGAGGGGGGACGGGCAGAGAGAGAGAGAGAGGCAGCATGAGCAGGAGAGGGTCAGAGAGAGAGGGAGACACAGAATCTGAAGCAGCTCCAGGCTCTGAGCTGTCAGCACAGAGCCCAACGCGGGGCTTGAACCCACGAACTGTGAGATCATGACCTGAGCTGAAGTTGGACGCTTGACCGACTGAGCCCCCCAGGCGCCCCGATCTAGCATCTCTTTAGAGTGTCTGTGTGTTCCCCTGAGAATAGAATTCTCAAAGAAAACTCTTGGAATATTACAATAACCAAGCATAGTCTCAGTTAAATAGTCATTTCCATAAAATATGTTTAAATTTCTGTTTTAAGTCCTTTGTGAGACGAGGCAGGACATATATTTTAAATGTCAAAATAAAAGTCCATATGACTTAATCTAATATATACAGAAATATCTATACACTTTCCTATGAGAAAAGAAAAGTATCTCGTTCTATTTGGTCATTTCTGGAACCGGTCTAATCAAGACATCTTCAAAAAATTATATTTCATTTTTGGAGAAAATAATCTGAATGTGGAGAGAAGGGGGCTTATTTCTCAAGATCTTATCATTCCAAGACAAGGATTATTTTATTTTATCTTATTTTATTTTATTTTATTTTATTTTAATGTTTATTTATTTTGAGAGAGAGAAAGCATGAGCAGGTGTGAGGCAGAGAGGGAGGGAGACACAGAATCTGAAGCAGCTCCAGGCTCCAATCTGTCTGCACAGAGCCTGATGTGGGGCTCGAACTCATTCATGAACTATGAGATCATGGACCTGAGCCGAAGTCGGACGCTAACCGACTGAGCCACTCAGGCTCCCCAGACAAGGATTATTTTAGTCAGCTCTGGCTGCTGTAAGAAATATACCGGGGACGGTGGGGGTGGAGAACTCAATCCACAAATGGATTTCTCACAGTTCCAGACGCTGGAAGCCCAAGATCAAGGTGCTGACAGATTGCGCATCTGCTGAGAACCGGCTTCCTGGCTTGCATATGGCCATTTCCTTGCTGTGTCCTCACATGGCAGTAGATCTGAGGGAGGAAACAAGCTTTTGCGTCTCTTCTTTTTTCTAAATATTTATTTATTTTTGAGAGAGCACAGTGGGAACGGGGCGGAGAGAGGAAGACAGAGGGTCTGAAGCTGTGTTGAGCTGTCAGCACAGAACCCGACGTGGGGCTCGAACTCACAAACCGTGAGATTATGACCTGAGCTGAAGTCAGACGCTTAACTGAATGAGCCACCCTGGTCCCCCCCTTGTGTCTTCTTACAAGGGAACTAGTTTCATCATGAAGTCTTCATTCTCATGACCTAGTTACCTCCCTCCAAAAATCCTGTTGGGGAGTAAGGTTTCAACATAAGAATCGTAGGGGGCCATAAACATGCGTCCATAGTGGATTATTGCCGTTGTCTTCTAGATGGTCATCATTATTATTTGTTTAATGAGTATCCTTTTATTATGATCCAGATCATTTGGAATATCCAGTGCTGGGTCTTCCATGTTTGTTTCCCACCTTGTTCCCATCAGGAACATTTTTGTAGTGGGTTTTCCCAGTGGGCTGAGCAAGGCTGAGAGTGTGCGTGACAGTAGCTAAAAGTAGGGGTGGGTAGGAGGGTTCAGGAGAGAGGACGTGCAGAGGGTGCTGATGTCACCAAGCTTGCTTAACTCTCAGAGCCCACCAAGCCTGTGGTCTTTCCCCTGCCTCTAACCTCCTTTATTATTTTTTCTAGCTTAATTGAGATATAAGTGACATATAACATTGTGTCAATTCAAGGTGTGCAACGGTGTTGGTCTGACACACTTAGGTATGGCAAACTGATTACCCCCGGCCTTGGCTAACGCCTCCATCATGTCGCATAGTTACCATTTCCCTTTTGGCGAGAAGACTGAAGATCTCTCTTGGCAACTTTCAAGCACGTAACATAGTATTAACACTAACCATCATGGCGGACATTACGTCTCCAGAACTGACTTGTCTTCAAGCCTCTGCTCTTGATCTAGACCCTTTCTCTGTGCCTCCGCCGTAGACACACCTCACAATCGGCGATTCACTTGACGGTGGCTTTACTCTCACCCTGCGTCTGCCTCCAGCCTGGGAGCTGTTCGAGGATGGCAGTCAGCACAGGGTTCTAGGCGCCTGGACATGCTGGGCACCATCTTTGTTGAGAGAACAAAGGAACGCCTCTAGGCTTTACTTTCTCGCTGACGCTCAAATGACGTGTGGTTCCTTCTGGTGGCTTCCTGCCTGTAACTGGGGTGTGTAGGAGGTCCCTGCTACCCACAGCCCACTGGGGAGTTGCCTGGGGTGCCAGTGGCCAGTTCCCAGTGGCCCTCAGTGGGGCTCAGAAGCGAAGCTGGCACGAGCTGCTTGTTATAGCGTCTGACGCCTGCCCGTTGAATGGTGCCCTTGAAGATGCCACCCTCTGTGGCAGGTTCTGCCTCTCGAAGTTCCAGTGGCTGCCCATCCTGAGAGGCCAGAGCCATGCAGCTTCCCTGCAGAAGCTTCCGGAAAGTTTCTCTCCCCGGTTCATTTATACATGTTGTGATCCTGTTCTAATTCAAAATGTTGATATTTTCTTCATCATGGCTTTATTTCCGGACATTGAGTTTTTAAGTTTTTAATTTTTACTTAAATTTTTTCTTCAAAATCTGAATTGTTTTATGTATTTATTTTTAGTTTTTTTTTAATTTAGGGAGAGAAAGAGAGAGAGAGAGAGAGAGAGAGAGACAGAAAGCACCAGTGGAAGAGAGAGGCAGAAGAAGGGAGAGAGAATCTCAAACATGTTCCATGCTCAGCATAGAGCCCATCATGAGGCTCGATCCCATAACCCGGGGATCATGACCTGAGCCAAAATCAAGAGTTGGATGTTTAACCAACTGAGTCACCCAGGCCATCCTTAATTGTGATTTTTAAAAATGTTTTATTTTATTTTATTTATCTTATTTTTTAAGTCTTTATTTATTCTTCACAGAGAGAGAGAGAGAGAGTGAGCAGGAGCTGGGGAGGGGCAGAGAGAGAAGGAGACACAGAATCCGAAGAAGGTTCCAGGCTCTCAGCTGTCAGCACAGAGCCCAACGCGGGGCTCAAACCCACAAACCGTGAGATCATGACCTGAGCCGAAGTTGGATGCTTAACCGACTGAGCCACCCAGATGCCCCCAAAATGTTTTATTTTATTTTCGGACAGAGTGCAAGTAGGGGAGGGGCAAAGAGAGGGAGAGAGAATCCCAAGCAGGCTCCATGCTGTTAGCGCAGAGCCTGATGCTGGGCTCGAACCCATGAACCGTGAGATCATGACCTGAGCTGAACCCGGATGCTTAACTGACTGAGCCACCCACGTGCCTGCTTAATTTTGATTTTTTAAAAAATGCATTAGAATACCATTCACCCTGATTACTGAGTTTTTTGGTGACTCTTTACATTTCATCCTCAACATGGATGCCTAATATTTCTTTCCAGCCTCAGCTCTGCCCAAGCAGTGATGCTTATACTTAGAGTCTCATAGAAGCTTCTCATGAATCAGATCTACTGGTTGGTGTCACCTCTCTTGAAGCTGGTCCCAAGGATGACAGCTCTGCCACCCTTCTAGAGTGCCCTCTTCCCTCTGACTCACGTCCAGCGGCGACGTTCCACCAACGCAAATCCATTAAACATACGCTTATGTGCGTGCACGCAAACAGAGCCCCAGCAGTGAAAAGCTGCAGCCTCCTCTTTCATCCAAATCAAAGGCTTGCAGGTACATTGACCCGTGCGGGGAGACTCTTCCCGGAGGTCACTGGACTGCTAGTCAGCTCAGCAAACGGCTGCGCTCTGAATCAGTTCGGGCTTGCCAAGCTCTCCCTGCTAAAGGGGGTTGATTTTTCTTCCTTCAAGAGAAGACTGTTCAACTTTGAAATATCTCTACACTCCAGAGAGGACACAGATCTTTGGAAGATAGCTAACGTCCGTACCAAAACACTCATTTACAGTGAGGTTTTCACAACCGATAATAATTTAAGGCATCCCCAAGACGTGCTGGCAGAAATCAAAATGTTCAGCTAAATAAAAGAATGATCTGGGTGGTATTGGAGGCATCTGAATAGTCCTGGGTTTCACTCATTTAGGCCCTGAGACCTAAATGTTAGGTTGTTGAAAGAGCAAAGAAGAAATGTAAGGGAGAAGTTTTGGAAGAGGGCTTAGCCAAGTCTGTGACGCTCGACCTTGACCTCTGTAATCAGAGTTTCACTGTAGTGTAGGGACTGTGGGCATCCTTTTCAAATTCCAACACTGTGCTTTGAGTATATGGCCTGAGCCACGGTCTCTTCATCTGTGAGATTTTTTCTTTTTTTTGCTGCAAGAAGCTTTATTGTTTCTGTTTGTTCTGCGGCTTGGGAGAGGGCTCCGGGGAGGTTGAAAAGCTGCCGAGTGGCTGCGGGGAGAGACTGAGGCGCCAGTGGGTTGCCAGGGGGCACCTGAAAGGCTGCTGGGCTCAGAGGCTCCCAGCTGTGCTCAAGGGTGGGCCTTTCCAAGAGATTCCGACCCCACCCAGCATGGAGGCGGCCAGACCGCAGAGGTAAGTCGGGTGGTTGCCCATCTTCTTGTTGAGTTTCACCTGCTCACCTGGGACCTGGTTCTCCAGGAGAGATGGGGGAGGGGTATTGATGGCACCAATTTCACAGTGTTGGGAGGATTTCATGAGTTCATTAATTCCAGTTGAAGGAGGCCTGGCACATAGTAAGCACTCACTAAAGGCACACTCTTATTAGGTAGGTTTTTTTTGTTATTCATTGAGGTGGGGAAATATGAGAGATCGACTCTCACTTTTCCAGATGGTTCTTCTAGTTTTTCTTTTTAGTTTTTTAGAAGTTATTTTGTGAGTGAAAGAGAGAGAGAGAAGGGGAGGAGCAGAGAGAGAGAGGGAGAGAGAGAATCCCAAGCAGGCAGCCCAGAGCCCGACATGGGGCTCGGTGTCACCATTATGAGATGATGACCTGAAATCAGGAGTCAGAGATGTCCCTCCCTTATGGTTTTCTTGATGACATTTTCTCTTCTCTAGCTTACTCCGTCCTAAGAAGACGGCATATAATACATGTAACACACAAAATGCGTGCTTGTTGACTGTTTACGTTATCAGCGAGGCTTTCAGCCAAAGTAGGCTGTTAGTAGTTCAGTTTCGGGGGGGTGAAAAGTTCTATGTAGATTTTCAACTGCGTGGCGGGGGGATTGGCACCCCAGCGTCTGCACTGTGCAAGGCTCAGCTGTGTGTCCTGTCTGGGACTTTTGGGGGAAGGTCAGCTCCTATTTCTTCCTCTCCCTTCTTGTCACTGGATGTCAGCTTCTGCCTCTTGATAAGGGGAGAGTCACAAGTCTGCACACATGCCATCGACACACGCAGCGCCCCTCTGTGTATTGCTCGCCGGACCCCCGCCCTTAATCGCACATCCCAGTCCATCCTCTGGCAGAGGTTTCCAGCCTGGGCGTTGCAGGGATAGAACTTGGCTGATCTGAGAACTCGCGAAGGAAAAAGTCTCAAACATTTACTTTCGCCAAGTTTCCTTCTAAGGCAGCTGTTTCTGGCTTATGAAGGCTGGTGACAAACCATGTGGCAGCAGCAATACCCAAGGCTGTGCCACCGGTAGAAGCCACGGATATTTTGCGATTATATTCCGGCAGTTGTGGATATCCGGAAATGTTATTCACTCATCATTACGTTGGAGTTACGGTAGGTATTAAACTCTCCTCTGGATCTTGTTACTTAATGCGTTCGTCCAGAAGCACCTGTGTTCTGGCATCTCAAATTTGTTTTTTATAAAAGTTTCGGTGATTTCACTTAAAAACCATTGATATTGCTTGTAATCCTATGGCTTTTACTTTACGTGGTTTTTGGGGGTCTGCTGAGCATGGTTTTGTGGGCTTCCCCAGGCTGCCCCAGGGCGTCTCTGGCACAGAAAGGTTCCAGAACCCCTCCTTTGGACCCACTTCTGTCGTTTGGAAACAGCCAGCCTGAAAGTGAGACGGGAAGAGAAAGCTACAACATTCGCTTCTATTTCTGTCGTCTGAAAGCGTCGAGTGGATCATCCCACATTTACAAATATCTCAGTGAAACAAGGAGGCTGGCAGCCAGGAGGCCTGGGCTCCAGGTCCACGGCAGCGTGCTGGGTGGGCCTGGGCAGGCCGCACAACCCGTCTGGACATCAGCTCCCCCTGGGGAAATGGGGGGAGGGGGCCAGAGCAGGGTGGGAACTCCAGCTCCNTCAGGACTGTGAGTGAGCCTGTTTGCCTGGGGACCTCGACACATTTAAGAGAGCAGAGGCTACTTACCTACAGCCAATGGGTTCCAGGTGTGGATGTAAACCCAAAGTTGCCAAGTCTCCAGATTTTTTTAGAAAAACCCGTAATCTTGGGGCGCCTGGGTGGCTCCATCGGCTAAGCATCTGACTCTTGATTTTTGGCTCAGGTCATGATCTCACGGTTCATGGGTTCAAGCTCTGCACTGGGCTCTGTACTGACAGCGTGGAGCTTGCTTGGGAATCTGCCGGCCTCCCTCTCGCCCCTCCCCTGCTCTCTCTCTCAAAGTAAACATGAAAACAATTTTAAAGAATTGCTTAAAAAAGCTTGCGATCTTGATTTTTATGTGAACTCTCTCTTATAAAAATATTGGTTCAAAATTTAAAAGAGACATAGGATTGGGGTGCCTGGGTGGCTCAGTCGATTAAATGGCCGACTTTCTGACTTTGGCTCAGGTCATGATCTCACAGTTTGTGAGTTCGAGCCCTGCGTCAGGCTCTCTGCTGACAGCTCAGAGCCTGGAGCCTGCTTTGGATTCTGTGTCTCCCTCTCTCTGCCCCTTACCTGCTCACACTCTGTCTGTCTGTCTCTCTTAAAAGTAAATAAATGTATAAAAAAATAGACATAGGATAAAAGAAGCACCTTTTGCAAGCTTTCAATTGATGCGTTTGGTCTATGCAGCTCAGATAATAGCTCATATAATAGCTCAGATGATGAGGGTGATGATAGATACATGCATGGAGCACCTGTGCTGAGCCAGGCACTCCATGCTTACAAAAATTCTATGAAGTAAGTACTATTATTTCTGTATTATAGATGAGGAAACTGTGTGCAGAGAGGTTAAGTAAGTACCCAAAGTTGCACAGCTAGGAAGTGCATGAGTGGGGTCTTGAACCCAAGTGGCCTGACCGCAGATGCAGCCCTGAAAGACCTTGACCATGGAGGTGGTGCCCCTGAAGGTGCGTGATGTGCCAGTCCAGTGAGCATGGCCCCCTGCGGCATGGTGACAGTGGGTGTCCTTTGCAGACAAGAGCATTCTTCTAGGTTGACAGACGGCTGAGGACCGATGCTCCACCCTCACCCCACAGCTGTGCCCCAAGCCCCAGACTGTTCAAGCCTTGAGATGAGCAGTAGACCCAGGAGGGCTGAGGTGACCTATTCCAGGGGCCCAGGATCATGGTCTGATACTGGAGAATATGTGGCTTGAATTGTATTCTCCCCAAAAGGTTTGCCCATCTGGAACCCCAGAATGCGACCTTTTTTTTTGAGAATATGAGTCTTTGCAGATGTAATTAAGGTGAGGACAGCCAGGTGAGGTGATCCCGGTTCAGGGTGGGCCCTGAGGCTGGTGAGATAGAAAGAACCCAGCAGACACAGGGCGAAGGCCAAGTGCATACAGAGGCGAAGATTGGAAGGACAAGGCCACGAGCCGGGGGGCTTGGAGCAGCAGCCGGAGGCGGGAAGAATCCTTCCCTGAGGCCCCAGGAGGGAGCTCGGCCCTGACAGCACCTGCCTTTCGGACTCGCAGCCTCCGGGTCTGGGAGAGGAGGGTCTTGCTGTTTTCAGCCACCTAGTTTGTAGTAATTTGTTGTCGCAGCCCTCGGAAGCTCAAACAAATAAAGAAGTAAAAATAAAAAGAAGGAGGGGCGCCTGGGTGGCTGGATCGGTTGGACATCCGGCTTCGGCTCAGGTCATGGTCTCACGGTTCGTGGGTTCGAGCCCCCCTTCGGGCTCTGTGTTGACAGCTCAGAGCCTGGAGCCTGTTTCAGATTCTGTGTGTGTCTCTCTCTGACCCTCCCCTGCTCATGCTGTCTCTATCTCTCTCTCAAAAATAAATAAAATATTTAAAAAAATGAAAAAAAATAAAAAGAAGGAGAAACAAAGCTGCTGTTTCTTCCTTCAGTCTTCGGACGGAGACCAGGGCTGCCGGGCTGTGTGTGGGAGGAACACGCAAGTGCCTCACCGGCTTGGGACTCGGCTCTGAACTCTAAGCATCTTTAATGCAGGCGCTTGCGCATGCATGCACACGCACACACACACACACACACACACACACACACACACACACACACGCCTGTGACATGTGGACTTGTCTCCTGGCCGCGATCCATGGCCTTGCTCTCGCCCTTCTCTGCACACGTCAGGGGCCGAGCAGGCTGGTACCCTGGCCTCCACGTTGACAGGGGCGATCCGAGTGGCCTCCGTTTGCCCGAGTGCAGGGCGAAGGCCATGCTTTTCCGTCGAGGAAGGAGTTTCAGGCTTTGATAAATGACCGTTTAATGCTGGCAGCGGAGCCGGCTAATCACTGGGCAACACCAATCATCATAATTAGTGATGGGCTAGAAGGGTGAGGTCCCAGCCTGGCCGTCCTCGGCTCACAAGACCTAACCCTTCCTGGGTCCCAGGGACGGCAGGGGGCAAAGGGAATCGTCAGAAAGAGGAATGTTCTCTGGAAGGCTGGACAGGGCCCCCTGAGGAGCCCCAACCCTGAGTGGGCTGGGGGGCAGCCTGGAGGAGAACCCCAGACTTGCCAGATCTCCCAACTTCTCAAGAGAATACGAAACTCTGGCTTCTTTTGTTGTTTACGTGATTAAACATACATAGTGTAAGATTGACCATTTTCGCCATTTCAGTTCTGTGATGTTGAGTCCATTCCGCTGCTGTGCAGCCATCACCAGCCTCCATCTCTGGGACGTCTTGTCTCCCCCAACTGAAACCCTACACTCGTTAAAGCAACTCTCCCCCCTCCTCCCCCAGCCCCTGGCAACCACTGGCTTGCTTTCTGATTCTACGAATTTGAGAAGGTTAGTTTTTTTTTTGTTTTTTGTTTTTTTTTTAATGTTTTTTATTTATTTCTAGGAGAGAGAGAGAGAGAGAGACAGCGTGAGCAGGGGAGGGTCAGAGAGAGAGGGGGTCACAGACTGAAACAGGCTCCAGGCTCTGAGCTGGCAGTCAGCACAGAGCCCGACGTGGGGCTCGAACCCACGAACCGCGAGATCATGACCTAAGCGAAAGTCGGACGCTTAACCGACTAAGCCACCCAGGCGCCCCTGAGCAGGTTAGTTTTTAAGAGTGAAATCTCTTCCTTTGAGAAGGCGGACTCCTTCACCACGGGCCACCAAAACGTACCTGGCATTTCCCACGTTCCAAATAAACACAGCCCGAGCCCAACCCTGGATTTTCCTATCAGATCTTGCTCCATGTTTGACCTCTGTCGCCTCTTACCCCAAATGCAAGCATCAGTCAACCCTGTTAGGACGCCTGCCTACAGCTCATTTCAGGCAAAACACCTTGGCCTGGACCCGAGGGGTCAGCATTGCCTCCCTGAGGGTATCTCATTTCTCCTTGGGGGCCCCTCAGTCTGCTCCTTTTCCTTACATCTCTGGTGGCTTTTTGAAGGAAGGTTCAAATTCTGACTCTATGACTTCTGGGTCGCATGATTTTGGACGCCTCCTGCGATGTCTGTGTGCTTCAGTTTGTTCATCAGATGAGCGGAAGAAAGCAGTAGGGCCTGTCTCCGGGGATGAAATGAGCTCATCCATATAAAGCCAATGAACGCCAAGGATTTTATTATTATGATCAAAAAACAACCATGGTTTCTATATTTATTATTTCAAAATATAATTATTTATTTGCATGTCTATCCATTTTATACTTGAAATCCCTAGAGAATAGGGACCCTAGCTAACTGACTTGTGTTTCCTGAATCTGGTCCATGATTTGAACTAATTTAGTAGGTGCTCAATTAAAATTTGGGGAAGGAGGGAAGGAGGGAAGGAAGGAAGGAAGAAAGGAAGGAAGAAAGGAAGGAAGGAAGAAGGAAGGAAGAAGGAAGGAGGGAAGGAAGGAGGGAAGGAAGGAAGGAAGGAGGGAAGGAAGAAGGAAGGAAGGAAGAAGGAAGAAAGGAATAGGGAAGGAAGAGGGAAGGGAAGAAGGAAGGAAGAATAAAGAAAGGAAGAAGGAAGGAGGAAGAAAGAAAGAAGGAAGAGGGAAGAAAGAAAGAAGGAGGGAAGGAAGGGAAGGATGGATGGAAGTTTTTCCAACAAAAAGTTAGCACACACCTAATGCACCACATCTGAAGACAGAACCTCTCCCAGGCTCCTGGGATGGGTGGGATCCCCACCTTCACCCCAGATCACAGGAGCACACCCCCTCCTTGCTCTGATTATTGACAAGTAACAAACTACCCCCAAGCTTCGTGGCTTAAAACCACAACCAGTATATTATATCTCTTGCTTTTGTGGGTCAGGAGTTTAGCCAGGGCTCACCATGCTCTTCATGGTGTCAACCAGGACCACCTGAAGGCTGGTGGAGGGGCTGGTCTTGAAGGTACAATAGGGCTTCACTCAATGTCTGGTGCCTTGGCAAGGATGGCTGTGCCTCTGGTTCAACTGGGATTGTCTACTACACGTGACCTCTGCAGTATGGTGACATCAGGGAGTCAGGGTCCTTCTGTGGAGGCTGGATTCCCCTGGAGGAGGGTCCCCAGGGGTTCGGGTAGAGCTGCCGGTGGGGCCTCTTATGACTAGCCCAGAAAGTCCCAGAACACCCCTTCTGTTGCATTCTACTGGCCAAGCAAATCACCAAGGCTGGCTCAGATTCAGGTGGAGTGGGATCAGATCCTAGCCTCTGTGGGCGGAGCAGCCAAGGACTTGCGGCACCATTGATCTATTACACATCATCTCTCCCCTGCCAAGTGCTTTAAACCAGGGGTCACTAGGTCTCACGGAGAGTTTCCAGTGACTCTGTGAATGCCCCAAACATGATTTTGTGCCGATGTGCAAAATGTGAATTTTGTTTTTTCAGGGAGATGGACTGTCAGGAAGACTGTGAATCATCACTGCACGGTGGTCTTTCTTTTTCCTGAGCCATATCTCATTGTATGGCTTACACAGCTTTTCCAAGAAAACATCAACAGGGTCGTGGAAGCTATTCAAATCATGCAGAAAGGCGGGCCACACTTTAATCCCCCGGCCTCCTCCACTCTCTTCGGAGAGAATCCCTATGTATCTTTCGAGATGTTTTCCCATGCGTTACATAGATGTGTAAAGTCTTTGCAAATGTAAATAGCCTCATTCCCTTCATATATATGTGTTTGCATATTTTTACTTTTAACACTTTTATAGGAGTTTGGTTCATGTCAGTACCATTAGACTTAACCCATGTTTGAAAACAGCCTCTTTGCACCTGGCCCACGGGTGTATCCATCACACACATCTCCGTGATACTGGTGTACCTGGAGTTGCTTCTTCAGTGGAATAGTCTTTAAGAGATCACAGCATAATAACTCATTTCACTGCGTCTGCCAACTGGCCGATGGCCCCGCTTCATCCTCCCAACCCTATGAGAAAGGCCCTATGATTTGGCCCATTTCACAGATGAGGAGGCTGAGGCACTGAGAGGTCAAGTAACTGTCCTGAGGTCCCATCTAGTAATCTGGCAGAGCTGGGAACTGAATCTGTCAGTGGCTCTCCCCCATTAGTTTACAGAATTCTCTAGATTGAAGTGGGGGTGATTTGACAGTGATGAGGGGGAGATGCAGATTGGGGTTCCTGAAAGAGACACCTGCTGAATGCTCTACCTTTCAGGGAGACCGGGCACCTGTTGGTGTTTATTCTGCAAGCGAATCAACCGTGAAGACAGAGGCTACCCCAGTGTCTGGCGTTGGGGGCCCAGGATAGCGGGGGAGGGGCAGGAGAGGAAGCAGAGAGAACAAAATTGCAGCTCGTTCAGCGGTGGTCACAAGCTTGGGGCCAGTCGCTCTCTCTCAGGTGGTGTCCTGGCCCGCTGTTTCCTGCAGATGTGATTTCAAGGGAATTACTTCACTTCTCCTGCCTTGGTTTTCTTTTCTGTTAATTGAAGATAAAATTATTTACCTTGTGTGACATGGGGCGCCTGGTGATAACTATGTGGTGGTAATGTGCGTAGTGTATAATGCATGCGGTAATGCGTGGTGCCTGGCACGCTGCAGGTTCTCAAGAAAACCTAGTTCCTCGGTATGGTCTTTCTGTTCCTGGCCAGGAAGGAAGAGTTGTACGTTAGGAGGCGTATTTTGATCGTCAGGCTATCTTTTCTCTTGTTGGGAACAAATCCCTCGATAGTTTCCTTGTGGGTGCTTCCCCCAGTCTACCTCCGTGGGCTCTGTGTGGAATTCACTCTACCCCTGAATCTGGGAATGAGCCTGGAACTCAGGGCTTGGCAATCGGAACCCTCTATTCCTCTGGCCATCTGGTTTGGGCATAAGCATGTGACCCAGTGGGAAATTGGCCAGGGTAGTGTCATGTGCTGAAAGCTGGGATTAACCTCAGTCTTCCCTGGGTCACCTGGGCCATGAAGGAGAGAAATGAACACAGAAACAAAGTCTGCTAGTGGGGAAGAAAGGGGCGTGGTGCCGGGTAGAGAACTGGCAGTGCCCAACACAACCATTTTCTCATCTGTGGAGCTGAAGGAGTGGAGACATACAGAAACTTGCCCAAGAACAGCCACCTAATTCCAGACTCCACGTTCTTAATCATAATGCAATCATTTGCAATTTTGCTTGAACCAGTTTAGCTTGTTTTTTTGCATGACTTTCAAAAGAGTAATCTCCTTGAGGCATGAGCCATATACGGCCCCTTCTCCAATTTATCCTCAGGACCCAGTCAGGTGCTTGGCAGAGTTGGGGGTGAACAAACATTTGGTGAACGAATGACTGAACATTCATTCATGGGGCGGGGGAGAGATCCTAGATCTTTAGGTCTCCAAGAACTACCAGAGCCGCCTTTTAGACTCACATGTGAGTACAGATCACCTGGGATCTCCTTAAAATGCAGATTCAGATTCAGCAGCTCAAGAGAGGGCCTGAGATTCTGGATTTTTAATAATTTTCTAGGCCATGTTGGTGCTGCTGTTTCAGAACGTGCACTTTGGGAAACAAAGTCTGGATAGCTACGTTTCCCGTGGCATGACTAAGCCACATGAAGCTCTCGAGCATGTGACACATGACTAATCCGAGCAGAGATGTGCTGTAAGTGTAACACGCACACTAGATTTGGAAGATTTATTTAAAGAAAAGTCTGTAGAATATATTTTATATTGTTTATATTATAGGTTAAAATCATTTTTTGGATATATTGAATTAAACAAAATATATCATTAAAACCTGGCTCTTCTTGTTTCTTTCAATGTGGCTGCTAGAAATATGAAAGTACATATGTGGCTCATATTATATTTCTCTTGGACAATGCTGGTCTAGCGAGCTGGTTGCCTGTGAGTGAGAAAATGTGTCTTTCATTACTGAAGTTTTATCGCTACTCCACCCTGGGTCAACGAGGCCAAACACCACAGAGAAATCAAGAGGGAGGAAGACTGAGGAGAAACATGGATGCTAGCATTTTCTAGAAAGAGCAGCATGTTGACAGTGCCAAGAAAGAGAAGACATTCCTGACTGCTGGAGAGGATGAGGAGACTGTGGGGGTTAGGCCTCCTCTCTGGTCAAAAATTTGATGAAATTTTGTTCCATGTATGAAAAAAAAAAAAACTTCAGGCAAAGGGTAAGGGGTAAACGGCATGGTCATGGGCATACTCATGACTCTGCTTTTCTCTCCCCGGGCGGATCCCTGAAAAGCTTACACCTGTGGACGAGGAGTCAACTTCAAGAGTATCTCTGTTGCCAAACCTTGTAATGAACAAAAGGTCTAACAGGAGAAGACTGAATCCATCAATCAATCGGGAGAACTTCTGCCCCAGAACAGAGGGAGATGGGATTGTGCTCTGCAGCCTGGGCACAGTTCAAAAACTAACATCGAGTGAATAACCAGTTGCAGAGAGATAAGTGCAGAATGATACCGTTGGTAGGAAGTTTAAGAAACATGGAAAACAACACTATATATCATACAGGGATAAAAATATAAAGATATTCATAGGAACGAAAAACATCACATTCAGGGTAGCGGTTATCTTGAAAGAGGAGCGAAATGTGGTCAGAGATGGGGGGACTCCCAGGGTCTCCTGCAAAAGCATTTTGGGTGTCGTTATTTATTCATTAAAGAGAAACAGCTGCTCAAAGCCCTAGTTCGTTATGAGCACATAAGATATAACACTACAATTTTATTGTTGAAATTGCTTCTATTGCTCTGTCTGCAATTAGTTTTAATCCCTGCTTTCATTTTTTTTTATCACAATCACGCATACCCATGGTTAAAAGACTCAAATCTCTCTACAAGTTTTGTTAACTAAATAAAGTTTTTTCTCCTTTTATTTTTAACTGGGTGGTAAGAACACAGGTGTTTGCTTTGTTATTCTCCAATACCTTTTTATAGATCTGAAAGATTTCATCAAAAATGCTCAGACATACGTAAGCTTGTTATAAAAATGAGTAAGCTTCCTTCAGAGTAGCTCTCTGTCTGCAAACGTGGAGATCTTAAGCTTTTCAAAAACTGGGGTTCATCCACCTCACATCCCACTAGCTTCTTTGTTTTCCTGGAGTTGATGGTCACTCTCACTGTCTTTTCCATTTCACACTTACCACTGGGGTTCATAATTCAGGTGAATTTTCCTAAGCTCTGTTGGGTGTGGTGCTGGACACAGTTTAAAAAGGATGATCAGCTAGAGAATCTCCTGATACCTAGATGAAAAATGCCTTGACGTCCTCATTCCCTGAACCGATGCAGTTCCAAAGCCTTCCGGAAGATTTCTTCTAATTCCTGGGGGGATTTAGGGAATTTAGGGGATACTTTCTCTTACTTAGGCTCTGGTTTCTGACTGTACTGCCTTTTTCTCCTCCCTGCCTCCTTGAAACTCTGTTCTGCCTTCATTTTAGATTACAGAAATCTGGGGTACCTGGCGGGCTCAGTCGATTAAGCGTCTGACTTTGACTCGGGTCATGATCTCATGGTTCATGGGTTTGAGCCCCGCGTGGGGCTCTGTGCTGACACCTCGGAGCCTGGATCCTGCTTCAGATTCAGTTTCCCTCTCTTTCTGCCCCTCCCCTGCTTATGCTCTGTCTCTCTCTCTGTCTCTCAAAAATAAATAAACATTACAAAAAATTAAACTACAGAAATCCACTTGGACCAGTCATTTAGTAGGTATTGACTTTATTGACCATTTCTTGGGACAAACAGAGAAGGGATTTACATACCAACATCTGAACATATTTTCTGGGAATCGGTGGGCATTGTTCTTCCTGAAAGGTCTGTAGGGGTCTTTGTTGATTTTGCTTGTGTTGTCTCCTTCCTCTTTTTGCTGGCACCACAATTTGTATTTTCTTCAGGAAACTACCCTACCTAGCTTTCAGGTTTCTGGGTGGAGCAAAGTTCCATGGAGATAAGACTAGGTAGTTGTTATATCCCCATTTTATAAGGAAAAAAAGTGAGACCTCAAGATGTTTGTATATAGTAATGGAGGTCAAAGAGCTAGTGAGTGCATGATTTGGAATTTGAGCTGACATCTAACGCTAAAGCTTGTGTTCATACCCACTATGGTATAAGGATATCATAATACTGGTAATAGCCGTATGGCATCAACTCCCAGGCTCTATATCCCTTGCAGATTCTCCACTGAGTTCCAAATTTGTATATTCAACTAATAGGTAATAATTCCAGTTGAATGTCTAATAGGCATGTGTGAGGCTATATTTTTCTTTAATGTTTTATTTAGTTTTGATAGAGAGAGAGAGACAGAGTGTGAGCAGAGGAGGGAGAGAGAGAGGAAGAGACACAGAATTTGAAGCAGGCTCCAGGCTCTGAGCTGTCAGCACAGAGCCCGATGTGAGGATCAAACCCATGAACCGTGAGATCGTGACCTGAGCTGATGTCAGACATTTAACTGACTGAGCCACCCATGTGCCCCTGCTTGTGTGAGGGTTGAATAAAAGGTTCACAAATTCTTTGACACAACATCCTACAGGGAGTGAAGCTTAGTTTCTTTCTCCTTGAGTGTGGGTTGAATTAATGACTTGCTTCTAATAGAATATTATGGGAACAGCAGTGTTTAATTTCCAAGACTGTGACTTCTGCTTTCCTCTTTCGGATCACTCACTGTGGGGAAAGCCAACTGCCACGACATGAGAACACTCAACAAGTCCTATGGGGAGACCCATGTGGTGAGGAATTGAGGCCACCTGCCAATGGAAGTGTGAGGGTGTCATCTTGAAAGTGGACCCTCCCAGCCCCAAGCAAGCCTTCACATAAGACTGCAGCCCCAGCTGATATCTTGACTGCCACCTCATGAGAGACCCTGAGCCACAACCATCCAGCTATGCTGCTCCAACTTCCTGATGCACAGAAACTGTAAGATAATAAATATTTGTTGTTTTAAGATACAAAGTTTTGGGGAAATTGATTACGCAGCCACAGATTAATATAGCATTGACGTGTCCAGGGCTGAACTCCTAATCTTTATGCTGCAAATGTAATTTTCCCTCCGTCTTCTCTATTCAGAAAATGGTAATGTCATAATTCTTGTCCCTTATGGTAAAACCTTGAAGGCATCCTTAAAGCCTGTCTTAATTTCACAGTCCAAATAGAATGTAAGAGCAATCTCGTTGTCCTAACTTTAAAATGTATAAGAAATCCAATCATATCATCCCACATCCTCAGTTACTACCCTGGTCCACCCATCCCCTCTCACTAGGTTCACTGCAAATGCCGTCTACCTCATATCCCTCTTTCCCTGGCACTCCCGGCATCCATTCTAAATACAGCCAGAAGGATCCTTTAAAAATATGAGACAGATGGTCAATCCCTCTGCTCCAAACCTCTCATGGTTATTCTTTTTCCGGATCTATGAGCTACTCCCTTCTTTCACTTCCTTCAGATATTTGCCCAGATATCACCTTCTTGGTGAGGACGTTTCTGACTCCTGTGCATTCTCCATAGTGTATATTTTGCTTATTTATTTTCTCACTTCCTTCCAAAATGATGTCTCCTTAAAGAGAGGGACCTTGTTGTCTAGTTTGCTTAGTGTCGTGTCCCCAGAACCCGGAACGATTCTTGCACATAGTAGGTACCCTGTAAATATTTACTGAACAAATGCATTGTTGTTTCCTAAGAGCTGTTGTCCTTGGTGTATATCAGAAGTACCCAGGAGGCCAGTTACAAATAAGAACACCCAAAACAATCTTAGGTACCCCGTTAAAGTCTGATGAGAAGTAGGGGATTGCAGGGTGCGTCCCTGGGAATCTTTATTATATTTGTCCTCCTGACCTTTCAGCAGAATTTGTTACTTCTGCTTTAACAGAGGCAAGGAAAATAGTAAAATATATTGAAATTGGTTTGTATTAAAAGAACTCTTTTGTAGTTAGGGCAGTAAATTATAGACACAGGATTCAATATAGGCCATAAATTGAATATTTTAGTGTGAGTGGAGTTGTATCGACTGTTCCTTTGGGGATTAGAGTTTATTTCCTAAGCTTTTGTTCACTATATCATGAGTCTTTTCAATAAAATGACCTCATTGCCTGACAGCCAGACAAGACTTTCAGTGATGCGAGGGGATTTTATCGGGTGTGGTTAACTCAGAAAATGGTTCTCTGAAGATACTTTATGACCAAATATTTACTAATGTCCCTTAGCAGGCCTGGTTAATTTTCAGAATACATAAGAAAGCCAATAAATGTGGACTAGGACACACACACACACACACACACATGCACACACTTTCACAAATATACCTCCGCTATTTTTGCTATTCTGCTTTAAGTAAAGAAAAACCAAGAAGTGTTACTGAAGCAGAAAGCTTAATGATATCATGACCTTGATATCAAGAGTTTTTGGACAGATGAACGAGATTAGGATTGGTGGGCATGTCACACAGAAATTTAAATCCATCCATCCATCCATCCATCCATCCATCCATCCATCCATCCATCCAACCATCCATCCAGCCATCCATTCATCCGTTTGAGAATGTGGGCATTTGCTTTACAATGCTTGGATTCAAGGGTTATAATTTATTACTTTTCTAACAAGAAAAGTTTGTCCTACCCTTTATCAGAGTTTGACGGAAGCAAGAAACAAAATCGATTCTTCAATTTTGAAATATACAGGGTAACTGACAAACCACCAGCAGAAAGACTGGGCTGGGGAAGGAGGACAGGAAATAGGTGAACTCTGGGAAAGTCAGGGTGAATCGAGTCTTGGATGAGAAAGAGTGTGAGAGGCCCACACCCCTGCCTATCCCTTGGCACGGTCTGAAACGGTGCAGTAGGCAGCCTCTGAGATGGCCCCAAAGACCCCTACTTCCCAGTGTTCATGTCATTATGCGATCCCTTCCCCTTGAGTGTGGCTGGACATATGGCTTGCTTCTAATGAAGAGAATGAGGCAAAATTGGGGGGATATCACTTTCATATTTGTTGTAGAAGACTGGCCTCCATCTTGTTGTGCTCTCTTGCTTTCCTGTGTGCTTGCTGCGATGAAACAGCTATCATGTGTGAAGCACCCTAAAGAGAATCCCAAGTGGCAATGAACTGACAGAGGCCTCCAGCCAATAGCCAATGAGGAACTGAGGCCCTCAGTGCAACAGCCCATGAGGAACCAATCCTGCCCCCACCACTGATTCCACCAGGAAGTGGATCCTGCCCCCTCTGAACCTTGAGATGAGACCACAGCTCCGGCTGACACCTTGGCTGCAGCTTGTGAGAGCCCTAAGCCGGAGAACCCAGCTCAGCCAAGCCTGGATTCCTGCCCCACTGAAACTGTGAGATCATATGCGTTTGTTGTTTTAAGTTGCTAATTTTTGGGACAATTTGTTATGTGGGATGTTAGTTTTGTAGGGGCCATAACACAGTACTAGAGAGTGGGTGGTTTGGAGCATCAGGAAGTTATTTTCTCATGGCGCCTGAGGCCAGAAGTCCAAAATCAAGATGTCAGTACATCCAAGCTCCCTCTGAAAGCTCTAGGGAAAGATCTGGTCGGGCCCGTCTCCTAGCTTCTGGTAGCCTCAGGCGTTCCTTGGCTTATCAATGGCCATCCCCTGTGTCTCTTTACATTCTCTTTCCTTTGTGTGTCCACGTCTGTGTCTGTGTCCAAATTGCCCTTTTTAAAAAATAAGGGTTCAAGTCACATTGAATTATGGCCCACCCTCATCTTAAACTGATTACATCTGCAAAGACCCTATTCCCAAGTAAGATCGCATTCACAAGTACTGGGGATGAGGGCTCCAACATATCTTTTTTTTTTGGGGAGTTGGGGGACACAAGTCAACCTAACAAGCAGCAAGAGCTAACTAATTTGAAGAGTAAACTGCCTCCTCCCCCAAATTTGAGGAAAATTATTAGTAGAAAGGAGAAAATGGATGCTACACCATAAAAGACAAAGACCCCAAGGTATGTTACAAATTCCCATCCAATAGAACTGAGCTGTCTGATTCACGAGTCACCAGTTACGGTAGCAATAGAGCACTTGAGGTGTCGCTGGTCCAAACCCAAACAGGTCTATACCTGCTGGGGGTATAGAACACTTACCGGATTTTGTAGACTTAGAATGAGGAGAAAAGAATGGAAACTATGTCAGTACTTTTTTAAACACTGATTCCATGTTGAAATAGTATTTTGGATATAATGGGTTAAGTGAAATATATTAAATTTAATTTCACCTGTTTACTGATTAAATGAAGCTACTAGAAAATTTAACCTTAAGCATATGCGGCTTACATTATATTTCTGTTGGATGCTGTTGCTTTATCACTTGGGATGTTTCTTCTCTGTCTTACAGGGGATTTTTTTTCTCCCCATCTTTCAGTTAAGCAAAGCTTCAAGGCTCTAGAAAGCCATGGAAATGGGCCTCTGGTCTTGATTGCATGGTGATCAAAACTGAGATACTTGCTGGCCAAAGTATCTTTATTCCTTCAAAGCCAGGTGGCTCACCTATTCCAAGTTTGAACATAGGATCTCTTCGCTGAAGTGGTCAAGCCACAGCCCCTTTCATCCAACTGTGCAAAACTATAGGTTTCCATGTCATCCCTTTTACTAGATGATCAGCCCCCTTGGGGAAGGTTGGGGGAGATGAGAGGTTGATGCAGTCCTTCATCTGCCTTCTATTCCTTGGTTCTCAGGACTGGGCCATTGGTGCCTCGCTTTCCTCCCCCAGGCCCTGCAGGGCCTCTCTCTGGACAATCAAGATCCTTCTAGCATCTTCTATTTGAAAATGAGGGCCTATTCACTCTTCCTGGGGAAAAGAGACGCTGAGGCCCAGGCTGCTTTCAGAGGATGCGGGCCAGTGGAGACATCTACTATTTCTATATCTCGGACTGAACAAATTAATATTTCAATAAATAATCCACAAATTCATTTGTAGAATGGATATATTTATTGCCATCTTTCACAGCTCTTTTCTCTAAATTATCTTCATTTATTCAATAAATGTAGGGAGTGGTTATTCTGCAAGGCAATTTGGGTATTAACTGGTGAATAGGCAGATACAACTCTCTTACTGAATTTATAGTTGAGTGGAGGAGGCAGCATGGAGTAGACAACCAAACAATCATCACCTTCTGGATCAATGTTGCTAAGGAAAGTAGAAGGGCTGTCAGAGGCGCGTCCAGGAGAAGCTCACTCTGTGTGTGAGTGTGTGTGTATGTGTGTGTGTGTGTGTGTGTGTGTGAGTGAATCAAAGAAGGCTCATAAAAACTGAGATCTGAAGGATGGATGGAAGTTGGAGGTGAGGAGGCAAGAGATGAGTAATAACTTTTTTGAGCTCTTAGACTGAGCCACTCTTCATTTGTCCGTTCATCCATCCATCCATCCATCCATCCATCCCACCCAGTCATCCCCTTGCTCATCTGTACAACACATAAGTCTTGAATGTCTGCTCTGTGGGGCGCACTGACCATAACTACATGTAGACAGTCAAGTACACTGTGGATCTCAGCCCCAGCACTGTTGACATTCCAGGCTGGGTCATTCTCTGTTGTAGGGCTCTCCTGTGTACTGCAGGGTGGCCTCTACTCGTTACATGCCAGTAGGAGCACCCCCCAGTCCTGACAATAAAAACATTTCAGTGTCTCCTAGGGGTCAGAATTGCCCAGTTACAGACCACTGATATAAACCAATAACTATATAATATCATATCAGGCGGTGATATGTGCTGCGAAGAAAACTTTAAGGCAAGTTAAGAGGATAGAGGGGGAAAGCATCACTAACAAGGTAGCAGTTAAGCAGAGACATAAATGGGGGTAACTGAGTGCCTCAGTCGGTTAAACGTCTGACTTCAGCTCAGGTCATGATATCTCTCAGTTCGTGGGTTCGAGCCCTGCATTGGGCTCTGTGCTGACAGCTCAGAGCCTGGAGCCTGTTTCGGATTCTATGTCTCTCTCTCTCTCTGTCCCTCCCCTGTTTGCTCTCTGTCACTCTGTCTCATAAAAATAATAAACATTAAAAATTAAAAAAACGTAGAGATGTAAATAAAGTGTGAAAACATCTGGGGGAGGAATGTTCTGGACAGAAGGAATAATCAGTGCAAAGGCCCTGTGGTGGGGTGACTTGGGTGTGAGAAACGAAGGGCAAGGAATCTTGAGTGGTTAGAGGTGGGAGGTGATGTAGGCACTGAGCGTGGGCAACGGTAGCCCAGGGTGAGATCTTGGAATTTTCTTTGAGTGAGAGGGAGCCATGAATGGTTTTGAGCACAGGTGACATGATCTGATCCTTCATTTTGAAACGATCCCCTGGCTACTTGGTCTTGAAAGACTGGAAGTGGTATGAGGAGAACTGACGCGACCAGTCGGGAGTCGGAGGGAGACAAGGAGATGGCAGTCATGGTGGAGAAAGCAGAGGGGTGCTCACAAGCCTTCCCATTGCCCCTTCTCTGCTCTGCCCCACATACCCCATCTTAGTACTTAACTCACATTATGTGATATTGAAATGGCCTATTTACATGTAGATGAAATCCTCAAGGGCAGAGATCAAGCCTCAATTATCTTTGTGCCCCTAAAAATTGTCACAGGACTGAGCGTTTACTAAGAGCAGCAGGCAGCGCCCCGGAGCCCTGACTGACTGGACCTCGGTCTTGGGAGGTGCCTGGTGTAGAACCCCTGTGTGTGGAGACCCCAGGCTGAGAGGGTCGTACGGGGCGGAGTACTCCCAAAGGAGAGTCAGATGTAGGCCCCAACACCGTTGCAGCAACTGTAGAGCCTTGTGACTGCGGGCTGCTTTCTTCCCCTGCCTGGACCTCAGCTTTCTCATCTGTAAAATGGGAGAATGATTCCAACTGGGTAGGTTGTTGTAAAGATTAATGAGGCGGTTTAAGCAAAGTGATTGGCATTGTCGCCCAGGAAACATTGAGCTGTGGCTCCCAGTGGTCTCCAGTGAGGGGTGAGCAAGAGTATTATGGCCGTAGGTAGAAACAGTAATATTACATATAAGTAAATGTATATGTATATGTATATGTATATGTGTATGTGTATGTGTATGTATATGTGTATGTATATGTATATGTGTATACGTATGTATATGTGTATGTGTATGTGTATGTATAGCTATATGTATATGTACATGTATATATAAAATGCTTTAAGTATTTTGGGATACTTTGTAATGTACACAATAAATTAATATAATAGGATGTGTATATTGTTTTTACGTCACTAAATGATGACATCGGGGTGCTAAGTATGTGTTACGTCACCCCAATACTGTTTAGACCAGCTGGGCTGACTTCCTGAGCTTTCTCTTGAGAACTTTCTTAAAAACACGATTTCCCTGGGGCGCCTGGGTGGCTCAATCTGTTAAGCCTCTGACTTCGGCTCCGATTATGATCTCGTGGTTCATGGGTTCAAGCCCCGCATGGAGCCCTCTGCTCGTGTGGAGCCTGTTTTGGATCCTCTGTCCCCCTCTCTCTGTGCCCCTCCCCTGCTCTCTCTCTCTCGCTCTCAAAAAATAAATAAGCTTAAAAACATACTATTTCCTTGCCCATACGTCTCAAGTTTTCTGATGCTTGAAGCCCAGAGCTGGCGCCAAGAATCTGCATTTAATGGCGGCTCCGGATGGCTCTGGTGTGTGGTCAGGTCCAGACCAGTGGGTCCTTGTAGTGCAAGTGCGTTGTTACCCACCCCCCTGCGAATCTTGCCGAAATGCGGACTCTGGTCAGCAGCTGGGGTGAGTTCAAGGTCCTGCATTTTGAGCCAACTTCTGGGTGACGCCATAGCTGCCGATTCAAGGCCACACGCGCGACAGCCGAGGTCCAGAGCTGGTTCTCAAAGTGCGGTCCTGGGAACAGCAGGGTCACCTGAGAGCTGGGGGGACGCCCAGGCCCCCCGGGAAACAGCTGACCCCGGGGCCGGGCCAGCCGTCTATGGTTTGGCAGGCTCTGCAGGTGGCTCTGACGCGACCTCGGGTTTTTGTTTCCATTTAAAATTATTTGTTAATGTTTAGGAGAGAGAGGGAGACAGAGCACGAGCAGAGGAGGGGCAGAGAGAGGGAGACACAGACTCTGATATAGGCTCCAGGCTCCGAGCTGTCAGCACAGAGCCCGACGCGGGGCTCGAACCCACAAACCTCGAGATCATGACCTGAGCCGAAGCTGGAAACCTAACCGACTGAGCTGCCCAGGCGCCCCCCGAACTTGGGGTTTTGAAACTTGGTTTATGGGGCAGCTCTAGTCTCCTCCGGACTGAAGGCCTCTCCCCCACCTTCCCTCCGCAACCTCACCCCGTTCCCCAAAGGTGGGTGCTGGGCGACCCTGGAGCCCCTCCTTCCGCGGGCCGCCTTCAGAGCCCTGTCCCTGGGTCCCCTGTCGCAGCGCGGAGGTGAGCGGGATGACAGGGCGTGATTGACAGCGCCCTAATCAGCAGAGGAGAAAGGAACGCCTCTAGAATGATGTTTGCTCTCTAAATATTTGACATTATCTACCCTGAAAACCTGAAAGAGAACTTCATTTTTCTTCCTTTTTCAGGGAATGCAGCAAGTCACAGAACACCCTTCCGTGTAATTGGTCTGACAAGGGGGTTTCTGACTGGGCCCCAGGGACCCAAGATGAGGGACAATTGTAGGAGCCTTTGTCTCTTTGCGACGCGAGGTAGGTGAGGGTCGTTCGCCTGTGACCATGGGAATCCCAGCTCCGTTAGCAGACGAGTGAGCAGACTGTCACCTGGGCGTGGGCAGGGTCTGGCGCAGCAGGCCTGGGACTCTGCCTTCCTAACAAGCTCCCACGGGCCGCTGTCGCTGCCAGTCTGAGGACCTCACTTTCCGCAACCTTCCTACTGCCGCCGCAGACCTCATGTGTGGAGATGGCTTCCAGAGGCCATTCGGGGGCTTAGCTCTTGGCATTAGACAGACTTGGGTTTGCATTTTTGCTATACAGATTACTAGCTGTGTGACTTTGGGCGAGTGAGCTCCCCTCTCTGAGCCTGCACTCTGGGGTAAACAAGGACATTTATATTTTAAGGCGGTGTTACTCAACCTTTTTTTTTTTTTTTAATGTTTATTTATTCCTGAGAGACAGAGAACACAAGCAGGGAAGGAACAGAGAGAGAAGAAAGAGACACAGAATCCCAAGCAGGTTCTGGGCTACAAGCTGTCAGCACAGAGCCCGACGCGGGGCTCTAACTCACAAACTGAGATTGTGACCTGAGCAGAAGTCAGAAGCCTAACCGACTGAGCCACCCAGGCGCCCCAACACCCCCGTGTTTGAAATTGCCTCCTTGAAGAAGTTTTTTAGACTTTTTTCTCCCTAATCGTCTCCCTCCCCCTGAAATTCTTTTTTTTTTTTAATTTTTTTTTTAATGTTTTATTTATTTCTAGGAGAGAGAGAGAGAGAGAGAGAGACAGCGTGAGCAGGGGAGGGTCAGAGAGAGAGGGAGTCACAGACTGAAACAGGCTCCAGGCTCTGAGCTGGCAGTCAGCACAGAGCCCGACGCGGGGCTCGAACCCATGAACCGCGAGATCATGACCCAAGCGAAAGTCGGACGCTTAACCGACTAAGCCACCCAGGTGCCCCTACCTCCCCCTGAAATTCTAATGCCACAGATGCGCAGTGTATCTATTTATACACTGTGGTGCTTTGAAGGAGCACAAGGTATTGTAATAGCTAAGATTTTTCACTCCCCAAGAATCAATTTTTGCCTGCTCAGGAGTGGTATCACCCTATTGAGAATGCTTATTTTAGGGCAATTGTAAAGATTAAGAAAGGTAATTTCTGTCAGCTACCTGATACAGAGTAAGTGCTCAATGGTGGTTAAGTATTAATGTGTGTCATAGAGGCTATATGTTAGAGATAATATAGGATTATTAATACAGTATATACTATGTATTATTATATATTATGTATCAATATACTATTATATATCTCATATCATATTGTATCATATTGTATCATATCATATCGTATCGTATCATATCATATCATATCATATCATATCATATCATATCATATCATATCATATCACATTCTCTCTCGATCTAAGACCTGCATATTGGGTATGAATGAAGAACAAAGGTGCAGAAGAAGGCAGGCAAAGAAATGGAAGCGAGCTGAGGTGGCCCCGTGAAATAACACGGGAGCTCAGGATTTGAAATCAGGCTAGGGTCTCAGGTTCACTTCATGCCACCATGTGACCTCGAAGATGTGGTTCCCCCCTTCTGGGTCCCCGTGTTCTCGTCTCTACCCTGGGCATGACACACTTTTCCTCTCCATAATGCAGTGAAGAGTAAACCCAAGAATACACGGAAGGGAGGCCATTACAGGGCCTTTGCTATTTGTGCCAAACACACCTTCACTGAGTGCCCACCATGCCAGGGCCATGGGCCCCGGTACTGGGCAGGCAGCCGGGGAAAGACTGCCCAGGGCAGCCCTACCCTCTGGTGTGGTGATAGGCAAGGAGGCAGTATATGTCATCTCAAGTACAAAAGGGTAGTCCAGGTACAGCCCGAGAGCAGGACTTCTAGACTGGAGGTCAGAGAAGAAGGGAGGGTGATGTCCCGCACAGAGATGCTGAGACCAGACAGTGCCTGGAGGAGGCACTGAAAGAGGGTGCTGAAGTTGAAGGGGCTCCTATCCGGCTGGAATGTAGAATGTGCCAGAGGAAGTGAGTGTCCCCGAATGCCGGGAGCCAGCCCAGGCAGGGTCTCAGCCCGCTGAGGCCCACGGACCGATACCAGGGCCATAGGGAGTCCTTAAAAGCAATCAGTCAAGGGATGGGGGCAGGCAGGCGTGGCTGGAGGGCAAGAAACTTGCTCTTCCATCTTACAACAACTTGCGTTTTCCCAAATTCTTTCAATTTCCCTTGGGGCAGGAGGAGCTTAGTTCTGGAGCCTGGGAAGCAGACCAAAGGGAGACTGAATAACTAAGGGGCAAATGAGACATCAGTTCATAGGTCAAAGGTCTTTGCCTGTCACGCTTGCTTTGGTGGAGAAGTGTGTCTCAGTTACTCATCCTACAGCACTCCAGGCCTCACCACTGGCTCTTGTAAGTCCTGGGGCACTTTCTGATCACATCACAGAACTCAGGCCAAATGATTACTTTATGGTAATAAACTATCATTTTATAGGGCCTGCCATTTGCCAAACCCCATGTTAGGAGCTTACAAGAGTGTGGCTTTCCCATATCACAAACTCAGATCTGAATTCCAGGTCCACCATGTCAAGTGGTCTATGCTTTGCGGCAACTTGGGTCTTTTCAGCTGTGAAATGGGGTGTGAGTCGGTACCTCCTGGGGTCATTGGAGGTTTGGGACACCTCTCAGCGTTATGTTCTACTTCCTAGGAAAGCATCAATACGTAGTACATATTAAGGTATTAGCTAGGACTCATTCACGCATTCATCGATTCTCTCAACAAATAGCATCTTGGCATCCATGATGTGTAAGCCATGGTAGGCTGCCTTAGAAGTTGGGGATACAATGGTGAATCTGCCCTCAGGAGTCTACAATCTAGTGACAGTGTAAGAGAGGTCAACAAATGTTTTTTGTAAAAGGCCAGATAGTAAATTTTTTGGTTTGGGGGGGTCCAAGAGACAAAATGGAGTTAAAGCCACATCACCAACTTGAAGGGTGCTTGTAGCCTTTTCATATTAGCTCCTTTCACTTAGTAATACGCATTTAAGATTCCGCCATGCCTTTTCGTGGTTTGATAGCTTGTTTCTTTCTTGTGCTGAATAATATTCACTTGTCTGAATGGACCACAGTTTCCATTTGCCTACGGAAAGACATGTTGGTTGCCTCCATGTTTTGGTAACTATGAATAAAGCTGTTATAAACATCCACACTTTTGTGTGGACAAAAGTTTTCAACTCCTTTGGGTAACTACCAAGAGCACGATTGTTGGATTGTATGGTGTAGAGTATGTTTAGTTTTGTAAGAAACTGTCAAGCTGTCTTCCAAAATGGCGCTATGGTTTTGCATTCCCACCAGCAATGTATGAGAGTTTCTGTTGCTCCACACCCTCGCCAGCATCGTTGTTGTCAATGTTCCAGAACATTCTAACAGTCTTGTCAATGTTCTGGCCATTCTAATAGTGTGTAGTGGTGTCTCATTGTTGTTTGAATTTGCAATTCCCTGATGACAGATGGTGTTCTCACTTGCCATCTGTATATCTTCTTTGGTTAAGTGTATGTTAAGATCTTTGGCCCATTTTTTAAATCGGGTTATTTGTTTTCTTATTGCTGAGTTTTAAGAGTTCTTTGTGTGTTTTGGGCAACAAATATTTTCTCCCAGACTCTCTTATCTTCTAATTCTCTTGATATTGTCTTTTGTAGAGTCGTTTTTAATTTTAGTGAAGTCCAGTTTGTATGTAGTCACGTCCAGCTTATCAATTATTTCTATCATGGATCATGTCTTTGGTGTTGTCTCTGAAAAGTCACCACCATATCCAAGGTCATCCAGATTTTTCCCCTCCATTACTTTGGAGGAATTTTATAATTTTGCATTTTACATGTAGGTATACAATCCATCTTGGTTAATTTTTAGGAAACGTGTAAAGTCTGTCTAGATTCACTTTTTTGCATGTGGATTTTTGGTTGTTCTCTTATCGAAGAGACTGTCTTTGTTCATTGCATTGCCTTTTCTTCATTGTCAAAGATCAGTTCATTATATTTACGGGGCTATATTTCTGGGCTCTCTATCCTGTTCTACTGATATATTTGTCTGTTCTTTCACACTGTCTTGATTACTGTAGCTTTATAGGAAGTCTTGAAATTACAGAGCCTCACTCCTCCAACTTTGTTCTCCTTCAGTATTGTGTTGGCTGTTCTGGGTCTTTTGCCCTCGACAGAAACTTTAGAATCAGTTTGTCAGTATCTATAAAGTAAGTTGGTAGGATTTTGACTGGGATTGTCTTGATTCTATAGATCAAGTTGGGAAGAATTGACATCTTAAAATATTGAGCCTTCCCATCCATAAACATGGAACATTTCTTCATTTATTTAGTTTTTCTTTGATTTCACTTTATGTATATATGTATGTATGTATTTATTTAATTTAAAATTAAATTTGATTTCATTTTATTTATGTATTTATTTAATTTAAATATATTTAATACAAATTTAAATTATTCATTTTTAAATTAAATTAATTAAA
>NW_027532250.1:4492858-4556371 GCF_008692635.1 Crocuta crocuta
TTTCAAGATAATGATCATTTTATAGTTTTCTTTAAGTAGATCTTGTACATATTTTGTTAGATGTACCTAAAAAAATGTTAGATGGTAGATATACCTAAGTATTTCAGTTTTGGGGGATCCTAATGTAAATGGTATTGTGTTTTTAATTTCAAATTCCACTTGTTTAGCGTTGGTGCATAGGAAAATCATTAACTTTTCTTTATTAACCTTGGATCCTCCAACCTTGCTATAATCACTTATTAGTCAAGGAGTTTTTTCGTTGATTCTTTCAGATTTTCTACATAGACAATTATGTCATCTGTAAACAATTATAGTTTGATGTCTTCCTTCACAATCTGTATACATTTTATTTCTGTTTCTTGTCTTATTATATTAGCGAGGACTTTCAGAATGATGTTGAGAAGGGGTAATGAGAGAGGGCATCCTTGCCTTGTACCTGCTCAAGTTTGTCACCACTAAGTATGATGTCAGCTGCAAGATTTTGTAGATAGTCTTAAATTTTTTTTAAATGTTTATTTATTTATTTATTTATTTTTAATGTTTTTTTTTTTTATTTCTAGGAGAGAGAGAGAGAGACAGCGTGAGCAGGGGAGGGGCAGAGAGAGAGAGAGAGGGAGTCACAGACTGAAACAGGCTCCAGGCTCTGAGCTGGCAGTCAGCACAGAGCCCGACGCGGGGCTCGAACCCACAAATCGCGAGATCATGACCTAAGCGAAAGTCGGACGCTTAACCGACTAAGCCACCCAGGCGCCGCAAATGTTTATTTATTTTTGAGAGTGAGAGAGACAGAATGTGAGTGGGGTAGGAGAGAGGGAGAGGGAGATACATAATCTGAAGCAGCTCCAGGCTCCCAGCTGTTAGCACAGAACCCGACGTGGGGCTCGAACTCAGGAACCGTGAGATCATGACCTGAGCCGAAGTTGGATGCTTAATCAACTGAGCCACCCAGGCGCCCCAAGATAGTCTTTATCAAATTGAGAAAATTCCCTTCTATTCCTAATTTGCTGAGAGTATTTATCATGAATGGGTGTTAGATTTTGTCAAGAGCTTTCTCTGCATCTACTGGTACGAATATGTGATTTTTCTTTGTTAGCTTGTTGACATTAATTAATTTTCGAATGTTGAACCAGCCTTCCATACTCAGGGTGAATCCCATTTGGTCATGGTGTCAAATTCATTTTATGTACTTTTTGATTTGATTTGCTAATATATTGCTGAGGAATTTTACATATATATTTGTTAGAGATAATGATCTATAGTGTTCTTTTCTTGAAATGTCTTTGTCTAGTTTCAGGGTTAGGATAATGCGGTCTCATAGAATGATAAAGCTGGATTTCCTCTGCTTCTATTCTTTGAAAAAGATTGTAGAGAATTGGTATAATGTCTTTCTTAAATATTTGGTGGAATTCACCAGTCAATCCATCTGGGCCTCATACTTTCTGCTTTGGCAGGTTATTAATTATTGATTCAATTTCTTTAGTAAACAGAGGTCTATTTAGATAATCCATTCTTGTGTGAGTTTTGGAAGATTGTGGCTTTCAAAAAATTGGTCCATTTCATTTAGGTTATCAGATGTATGGGCATACAGTTGTTCATTGTATTCCTTTATTATCCTTTTTATGTCCATGGGATCTGTAGTGATGTTTTTGCTTTTATTTCTAATATTAATATTAGTAATTTGTGTCTCTTTTTTTTCCTCTTGGTAAGCTAGAGGCTTATCAATTTTATTGATCTTTTCAGCTTTGGTTTCATTGATTTTCTCTGTTGATTTTCTGCTTTTAATTTCATTCATTTCTGCTTTAATTCTTATTATTTCTTTTTTTCTGCCTACTTCATATTTAATTTATTTTTTCTAGTTTTCTAAATCAGTAACTTAGATTATTATTTTAGAATTTTCTTCTTTTCTAAATTATTCATTCAATGCTATAAATTCCCTCTAAGCACTGCTTTCACTCTATCCTACAAATTTTGATAATTTGCTTTTTCATTTTTGTTTAGTTCAAAATGGTTTAAAATTTCTCTTGAGATTTGTTTTTTGACCTATATTTTATTTCTATGCTTTTAAATCTGGTAACGTATGCTTTGTGTCCCAGAATGTGGTCTATCTTGGCTAATGTTCCATAGAGTTTGAGAAAAATATATATTCTGCTATTATTGGATGAAGCAGTCTATAGAGGTCAACTGTGCTCAGTTGTGTTGTTGAGTTTGACTATAGCAAATTCTTACTAATTTTCTGTCTGCTTGATCTGTCCATTTCTAAGAGAGAGAGGTATTGAAGTTTCCAGCTCTAATGGTGGATTCATCTATTAATCTATTTTTCCTTGCATTTCTATCAGTTTTATCTCATGAAATTTGATGCTCTATTGTGTGGTGCATATATGTTCAGAATTGTTCTGTTCATAGAGAATTTAATCCTTTTACCACTACATAATGCCCTTCTTTATCCTTTATAACTTTCTTTACTTTATAGTCTGCTTTGTCTGAAATTATTATAGCTACTTTTTATTTCTTTTGTTAAATGCTTACATGGTATATTTTGGTATGCTATGGTATATTTTTCTCCATCCACTTTTTTTTAAACTTTTATTTTTGAGAGAGACAGAGAGAGAGAGAGAGAAGAACAGAGGGAGAGAAAGAATCTTAAGCAGGCTTCATGCTCAGCACAGAACCTGACCGGAGCTGAAATCAAGAGTCAGATGCTTGACTGACTGAGCCATCCACATGCCCCTCCATCCACTTCTTTTTAATTTATAGATGTCTTTATGTTTGAAGAGGGTTTCTTACAAACAACATAGAGTTGGGTCATGTTTTTTAATTCACTCACATGTCTTTTAATTGGTGTATTTTAGACCATTGTCATGCAGAATCATTGTTGATGGTGTTGGGTATTCACCATATTTGTTACTGTTTTCTATTGGTTCTTTTCTCCAATTTTCATCTTTTCTGTCCTTTGTGGTCTTAATGGAGTATTTCACATGATTCTATTTTCTCAACTTTCTCAGCATATCAGTTATTATTTTTTACTTTTTAAAATGATTGCCCTAGAGTTTGCAATTTAATTGGTAAAGAATCCAAATCCACTCTCAAGTAACACTATACCACTTCATGAGTGGTGTGAATATCTTATAATAATGAGATAACTATGCTTCCTCCCCCTCATCCCTTGGTCACTGCTATCATTTATTTCTCTCATATACAGGCGTGTGTGTGTGTGTGTGTGTGTGTGTGATATGTACATAAGCATACAGAACCAAATACATTTTGAGTATTATTTGAATTAACTTATCTGCTTAATCATTAAGAATAAGAAAAATAAGAGTTTTAATCTTACCTTTACTTATTCTCTCTCTGATGTTCTTCCTTTCTTTATGTGTATCTGACTTTCTGACCTAGATTATTTTCGTTTTCACTAAGGAACTTCTTTCAACATTTCTTGCAAGGCAGGTCCAAGAGCAATGAATTCCCTCAATGTTTGTTTGCCCTCCTTCACTCTGAAGGATAATTTATCACGGTACAGAATTCTAGGTTGGTGTGTTTTTTTTCTCGCAACACTTTAAATACTCCACTCTTCTTGATTGCATGTTTTTGAAGGGAAGTTGGAAGCAATTCTTTGTTCACGTTGAAATGAAGTGGTTTTTTTCCTCCAGCTTCCTTCATTATTATTTTTTTATTTTGGATTTTCTGTAGTTTGAAGATAATATACCTCATTTTTGTTGGTTCTGTTTTTGTTTTTTGGCATTTATCCTCTTTCTTAGATTTCCTGGATCTGCAGTTTGGTGTCTGACATTAATTAGAGAAAATCCTCGGTCATTACAGCTTCAAATATTTCCTCTGTTCTTTTCTCTCTTTCCTCTTCTTCTATTTCCATTACACATGTGTTGTGTCTTTTGTGGTTGTCTCACAGACCGTAAATATTCCATTTTGTTTTTCTTTTTTTCAGTCTTTGTTTCTTTGCTTTTCAGTTTTTGAGGATTCTATTGATAAATTTATTCTCCAGCTCAGAGATTCTGTGTTTAGTCTACTAATAAGCCCATCAAAGACACTATTTATTTCTGTTACAGTGTGTGGCTTTTTTTTTTTTTCTTTTAATCTCTAGCATAGTTCTTTCTTAGGATTCCCATCTCTCTGCTTATATTGCCCATGTATTCCTGCAAGGTGCCTACTTTATCCAGTAGAGCCCTTAGCATACTGATTGTGGTCTGATAATTTTGACATGCTTGCTATATCTGGTTCCAATGCTTTCTCTTGTCTCTTCAAATTGCGTTTTGTTTTGTTTTGTTTTGTTTGCCTTTTGAGATGCCTTATGATTTTTCCTTAATAGTCAGACATGATGTACCGGGTAAAAGGAATTGCAGTCAATAGAGCATTAGTAATGTGGTGGTGAGGTGTGGGGAGGGAGACTGGTCTACCTATTATTAGGTGTTAGTGTTTTGGTGAGCCTCTGCCTCGGGGCTGTGAACAAGAATTTCTCAGTTTTAACCCGCCCCCCACCCCTGACCTTAGGTGGGATAGGAAGGCTTAGGCAGCCTGGGGCTACGTGTTTCTGTTCCTCAGGTCAATTACTTCCTGAGACTTCCCCAGCAGGTGAGACTCTGGTTAACTACTCTGTCTTGAGGGCAGGCCTTATTAAGACCAGAGGGCTCTGGTGTATTTTTATTTTTTATTATTTTAATTATTTTTAAAATATTTATTTATTTTTGAGAGAGAGAGAGAGCACAAGGGGGAAAGGGTCTGAGAGAGGGGGACAGAGGATCTGAAACGGGCTCCACGCTGACAGCTGCAACCCCAACATGGGGCTCGAACTCACCAACCCTGAGATCGTGACCTGAGCCGAAGTCTGATACTCAACCAACTGAGCCACCCCGGCGCCACATGGTATATTTTAATTTTTTAATTTAAAATTATTTTTAATGTTTATTTATTTTTGAGAGAGAGAGAGACAGAGTACGAATGGGGGGGGCATAGAGAGAGGGAAACATAGAATCTGAAGCAGGATCCAGTCTCCTAGCTGTCAGCACAGAGCCCGACGTGAGGCTTGAACTCACAAACCCTGAGATCTTGACCCGAGCCAAAGTCAGAAGCTTAGCCGACTGAGCCACCCAGGCACCCCTACATGGTGTATTTTTAAATAGTTCTTTTTCCTCCTTTCCTCTGCAGAAAGTTCAAGATTCTCCTCTGAGACTTACTATGGGAATCTGGTCGAGCTCCTGGAGGTAAATTTCACAACATTGTGAGGGCCCCTCCATGACTGGATCCCCCTTGAGTTTTTAACTGTCAGACTTGTCTGCACTGAGCCTCCAGAAACTTCTTTTTACAGTTCAGTTGTCCTGCCCCCACACTGGGTCCCACAGTGGTTTCTGACTTGAGTCTCCTCTCGGTTAGGCCTCTGTTCCCTGTGTTTGGGTCCGTTCCTTCAGTCTTGGGTGGTAGAGATTTGCCTGGTGTCTTCTGTTCTCTTACAGTCCCAAATATAACAGTTGATTTTTCCAGTCTGTTTAGCTTTTTGCTTGTTAGTAGTACAGAGTGTTAACTTCCAAGCTTACCTCCGGAACCAGCCTGTGGCTTTGTTTTTTCATTAATTGTTGTGATTGTGTATTTTTCTACCACATGGGCATACCATAATTCCTTTAATTCCACCAAAGAACATGTAGGTTCTTTCCAATTTGTCACAACTATAACCAATGACTGGACATTCTTATTAAATAAGACTCTTCACATCTTCACTTATTTTTGGAGGAAAACTCTCTAGAAGAGTAATTAATCCAAGGGCATGCACCTTTTAAAGAAATCGACAAATTCTGCTTTGTTATGTTCTGGAAAGTTCTTATCCATTTTGCTCCCAGCAGCAATGTGTGTGGGTATCTCTTCCTTGAGCTCTGTCTTCCATAATGGAGACATTATGTTCTATTTTTGTCAGCTAAGTGCAAATGATTTCTCTTTGTTTTAATATATGTCTCTTTGGTTATTTCTGTTACTTGATATTGTATTAAATATTCACTGAGAATCTATATTTCTTTATTTGCATGCTGTGGGGCTCATGAGTTTTGCCAAAATTTTTCTATTTAGATATTAATGATTTTCTTAGACATATAGAAACACTCTTTGCATCATTAATTATGCCAGAGCCATTAACCATATATTAATTCAAGTAATTTCCCCCCATTTGTGACTTTTCATTGTATACATGGTGGGGGTTTTTTTTTTCTTGCTCCTGGAATTTTAGTTTTTATAATTTCATCTTTAGCACTTATATCTGGATATAACTTCCCTGCCTGACATCAGGTAAGTATCGACTTGTATTTTCCTCTAGTTTTGGGATTTCACTTCTGGAATTTAATTCTTTAATTTCTCAGAAATATAATTTAATAAATAGTGTGAGATAAATATTTAACTTAGTTGTTTTCCTGAGAAATTTGCCAATTATACACCATTTTATTGGTTGTTAATGCACTTTTAAAAAATATTTATTTACTTTTGAGAGAGAGAGACAGGGCGTGAGCAGGAGAGAGGCAGAGAGAGAGAGGGAGACACAGAATCCCAAGCAGGCTCCAGGCTCTGAGTCGTCAGCAGCTCAAACCTATGAACCGGAGATCATGACCTGAGCCAAAGTCAGATGCCCAACCAGGCACCCCAATGCACTTTTTTCTTTACAATTAAAAATTCCACTTTTATAATATGCTGAATTCTTATTTAAACATTTAATATATTCCTGGGCATTTCTTTGTTTTTCATTGAGTTGTTTGTTCACCCTTGGGCCAGTCAGCATTTTAAAATTATTATAGTTTTATAGTATATTTTCATGTCAAATAGGTATATTCCTTCATCTTTTAGTTTTGCTACTCTATCATCTTTATTTATTCTTTAATTTTGAAAAGGCAGTGCATGCACTTAGTAAAACCAGTGGGACTACAGGCTTTTCATTATTTTGTTTTATTTTATTTTTTATTTTTATTTTTCAATTTCATTCATTTATTTTTTTATTTTATTAAAAATTGTGTTTTTGGTTTATCTATTTATTTTGAGAGAGAGAGCACACAAGCGGGGAAGGGAGCAGAGAGAGAAGGAGAGGGAGAATCCCAAGGAGGCTCCACGCCATCAGCACAGAGCCCGATGCGGGGCTTAAACTCATGAGCCCTGAGATCATGACCTGAGCCGAGATCAAGAGTTGGACACTTAACCAACAGTACCACTCAGGCGCCCCAAGTGTTTTCATTTTGTAAAAATTTTTATTATTTTATTTTATTTTTTAAAGATTTTATTTATTTATTTAAAAATTTTTTAAAAATGTTTTATTTATTTTTGAGAGAGAGAGAGAGAGAGATAGCATGATCAGGGGAGGGTCAGAGAGAGAGGGAGACACAGAATCTGAAGACAGGCTCCAGGCTCTGAGGTAGCTGTCAGCACAGAGCCCGATGCGGGGTTTGAACCCATGAACCGTGAGATCATGACCTGAGCCGAAGTAGGACGCTTAACCGACTGAGCCACCCAGGTGCCCCCAAGATTTTATTTTTAAGTAATCTCTACACCCCACATGGGGTTTGACTTCACAGCCCCTAGATCAAGATTCACATGCTCTACTGACTGAGCCAGCCAGGCACCCTGGGAGTGTGGTGTTTTCAAATGGCCAGTTCGTTGAATATGCATTCAGATATGCACTGTGCAAGATGCATGACAAATTGGATATGTTCGGGACTGTCGAAGGACCTCAGTTCATCCAACCTGACCCCTCTTACCCTGGGAACTGTGTTTTGCTCTTCTCTGGACTTCCCAGTGTCTGGTTTCCGCCCTTGGATTCATCTTGTGAGGCTCTGCCTTGAGTCCACTGGCTACAGGGCAAACACTCATTTAGGCTCTTACACTCTTGACTTCCTCCTCTCCTTGCTCTTTGTTGACACCACACCCGATAACTCAGGTCAAGTTCACTGAGGCCCCTGACTGTCCAGCAGGGTGGGATAGCTCAACAGTATGTTCTAAGATCTAGTAGATTACAGTCTTTGATGCCAAAAAAATCCTTAAGAAATGCTTCACTGCCCTGGGGGTAGATGGAAGAGGTGGATCTTGGAAGGTTCAGGCAATGAGTGGACAGGGGTAAAGGAGGCAGCATTTCAGAGAGAATGACTGGGGCATTCCCAGATCTCCAGGAAAACAGCATTTATTTACTTAACAAATATTTTTGGGATACCCACTGTGTGCCAGGCGCTACACCTGAGACTGGGAATATGTGAACAAGACACACGCTAATTTCTGCCCTCATGTGTGGCCTGTGGGGGAAACTGACACCATGCAAATGAGCACAACAGCAGTGCATGATCGGGCCTTGGAGTAAAAAGAGGGTGCTCTAGACGGGGGCTCAGGGAGCACCTTTCAGAGGATACAGTATCTATGCTGAAATACCTGGGGATGTAAAACTCAGCAAGATGGCACCTCCTGCCAAAGGAAACAGCGTGGTGTCTTTTAGGCGCCATTAGAAGGCAGTGTAGCTGGAGCCTGGTGCTTAAGGGGAAGATGAGGTCAGAGGGGACGGATCAGGCAGGGCTGGGGAGGAGTTTGGATTTTATTCTAAGTGAGATGGCCTGTGACAGGAGCCCGCCTGTGTCCCTGGGCATTAGTCCTTCCCTGCATGCCATTCATCTCTATTTCCATGTTTTCTGTGCCTTGGGGTGTTCTCTGGTCACTGAAGCCTATCTTTTCCAACCTTTGGGCTGGTTGGAAGTTCTGGGGAGTTAAAGCCCCCTCTCCCACCCCCCACCCTCACCCTCCAGGCTACCTTGCAGCAGCTCTGCACTAATAACTGGGCACAGGTGGTGTATAAATACTCCAGATCCCCACTGAGTAGGCAGAATAACTGAGGCTCTCAGAGTTCCCAGGGGGGGTTGGGTCATAGTTCTTAAAGCCCCCTTATCTTATTGACATCTTGTCATCTCCCGTTTCCCATTCCCCTCTTGGTGTTTCCTGGATTCATCTCCCAGATAAACTATTTATCCTCACCTTTCATCTTAAGGCCTGTTTCCATAGGAAATCCTGGGTGTTGGAGGATCTTGAGGAGGGATCAGCAAACTATAGCCCATGGGCCAAATCCAGCCTGTTGCCTGTTTTTGTAAACAAAGTTTTATTGGAACACAGTCATGCCCATTTGACTAACTATTGTCATTGGCTGCTTTTCACTAGAGTAACAGAGTTGAGTTGTTGGGTTAGAGACCACATGGTCCACGAGCCAAACCTATTTACTATCTGACCCTTCAAAGAAAACGTGTGCCCATCTTTGATCTTGAGGAGCAGAATGGCATGGGCTGTTTTACTTAATTAAAAGATCACTCCAGCTGTGGAGTAGAGCATTGATTTGAGGACAGAGGGCTTAAGGACCAGTTAGAAGGCCAACACAGAAATCTAGGATGATTATAAAGTGAACAGACTTGAGTTGTATTTTGAAGTTAGAAACAATAGAGCCTGCCAGTGGGTTGGATGGAGGAAGGGAGAAGTTCAGAGATGTATTCTTGTGTACTTTTGGGTCTTCTAATGCTTCTTGAGAAATTACCTTCATGGTCAGTATCACTTCTTCAGGAATCCTCCATGGCTTCCCAGCTTGATTGGGGACCACCTCCAAGCCATTAGAGTCCTACCCACATCTTGTCATCATGTTCTGTTCTTCCTTTGATATTGCCTTCAATCACAGAGATAACACATAGATAACAGAGCCCAGATTCTTGACACAATTTGACTCTAGACTCTGCTTTCGTGACCATCACAACTATCAGTGTAACTCTCAGATGCAGCATATAATAGGTGCTCAATAAATAGTCACTAAGTGAATGAAGACCAGGAACTCTTTGGTTTGGTCCAAACTGCTTCCCCCAACACCCTGCCTTCATTGCTTCCCTCTTTCCTTACCTGTCTCGCTTCTCTCGCTGGGCTCTCATATTTTACGGCTCAGACACGGGGCCAAGGCAGTGAAGTAGAGCTAACAGGTGTTAGGATAGTGCTCATAATTTAATGAGCACGAGTCACATGTAGCCATGGGACACAGAGGCCATGAGCCTGGCTGTGCGCAGACAACAAATCATTTCTGGTGGGGTATCGACATCTGCTCGGGCAGCTTGTGGGTGAAACATGTTCTAATTCTCCCGGACATTAAAGGAAATAGAGGGAGAACAGAGAGAAACTGAGTGTTAAGCAGGGCTGTTGCTCTGAGGTGGAGAAGGCCGGACCATCTCGATCATGTTTGCCTTCGGCCTTCATCCTTGAATTTTCGAGACAGCCACCCACTGCCTCCATTGAGATTACATCATAAATTACTCAGGCACGAGCTGACCAGATTTGAGAGCATGCAAACGCAGCCCAGAAACCAAGCAAGGGTGCTGGCATTTGTAAAAGAAAAAAAAAAACAACAACACAAAAAGTCTGTTGGGGATGAGGGTAGATATTGGGAGCAGGTCAGTAGCTCTACTCAAGAGAGAGGCCCACCAATCATTTCCTTGCTTGGCCTCCCTGGGGGTCAGTGCTGTTCCCCGCACTCCCTCCTTCCCCTCTCCCTTGTCTCTCTTCTCTCTTGCCATCTTTAAAAAACACACATAGGCAGAAATCAATCCATCAAATGTCATTACAGATTTATTAAGCCTGATGTAGAAAGACATTTAACAGTAACATCTTCACAAAGCATAAAAAGAGCACTTCTATTCAGTCTTGTGCTTTGAAAATCTAAATATATTTTTATCATATAAATAATTCTTTTCATGTTTTAAGTGCATCTGTGTGGTTTTTTTTTTTCTTTCTCGTCGTCTTCTCTCTTTCACTTGTCATTTCTCTGTTGGCCAAAGCAGAAGTCGGCGTTGACGGAAAGGAAGCCATTTGCAACAAGCTAACGGTGTTGAGAGGCCTGTCTGTGTGCTCTATTCAATCAGCTGAGTTTTACCAAGGTGGTTCAACATCCGTGGCGTTAGAATGACGGACAGCCTCCAGCAAAATCCTAATGGAACACACCCAGGTCCTCAATGTTGGCCGTTGGGTTTCCTGATGCAAATTACCATAAAGTTTCAGATGGGAAACAGTCTATTTTCCACTGCTGAGTGGGAAAAAAAAAGACTTTTTTTCCTCCCAAAGGAAAGAGTTATCATACTTAAAAATGTAAATAATACACTTATAGAAATCTTTTTGGTGGAAACGAGGGGCTCCATATAACCTTGGCGAGGGTGTCATCATTTTTTTCCAGAATAGCTAAAAGAAGTCGTATCTATTATTTAGGGCTTTAATTACAGTTCTCCAAGTAGAATGATTTTCTTAAAAAAACAAAAAACAAACCCAACTCTTGAGATGTAAAAAAATAATGGCTTCTGTGATATAATTTAAGAGTTTTCTTCATCTCCACCATCAGAATTTATCTCTAGTGGTAAAACTGTATTAAAAAAAAATCTCTCCTCATAGAGGTCATTTCAATGCTGCTGCATCAACACGGGTATACATCTTTAGTGAGCCCAAATGAAGTCATTTTTATTCAGCGAGGGGCTGATCTGAATGTTCCTTTTGACCCGATTTAAGTTATATGGGATATCAAGACCGGATTGTTTATAATTAGGAGAGATGACAGATTGGTGGCACCGAGGGACAAAGGCGGAAGCACCTTTTCTGAAAATCCCTGCATTTTTTTTTTCCCCAGGCTGGAAAGCCATCATTTCCAGGTGGGCTGTTTGCCTTTGGGCAGTGACAACTTGGCGAAGCCTCTGGAAATTTGCAAATAGTGACTGCACTGAGCACTGGCATTCAGGAAGGTGGGCAGTAAAAGAAAGTGTGGCCAGCCAAGGGGAGCATTTTCGAGATCCCGGAGAAGTGGCCACAGATGTCTGGCTATCTGTGATGAATTAGTTTGGCCACAGGGTGGTATAATTTTCCTAGCAGAAAACTTTTTTTTTTCTTTCATTGCAGGGACAATTTATAATCATCAAAAACAAGTGAAACATGGTTTTGATTAAAACAGCCTGTTGGCTCAATAATCTCTGTAATTTTAAAAACATCCTTAATGCAGAAGAAGAACACGCCAATGTCAGGAATGGCCTGGGGCCCCATTACAACAGCAACCGAATAAATAAGGAGAAGAATCACGAGGTCATAAAAACAAAATTAAGCTAATGTTTCAAATTTCGACAATTATGAATTCTTCCTCTAAGAAGACATTAAAAAAATTTTCAGGCACTATTAGATAAAATACAAAGAGGGTAATTCTACATGGATGAGTTCGCAGTTTTCCCCAGGGGAAAAGCATGCCTTTAAAGGAAAACTCCGAATTAGGACGTGGGTTCCTCCCTAGGTCCAGCAATTGGACGGGACTCATGCAGACAGACAAACTTGGTTCTTATAATTTCTTTGTAAACTCAAATCTAATTCTTTCATAAGCTATTGAGAGAGAATGACCAGGAAAAAAAGTACAAGCATATTTTTTTCTATACAAAAGAATCCCCATTGTGGGCCAGTTCGGTAGGAAACAAAAACAGGCAAATATAACAAAATCTGTGTTCATACATGGAGATATAGTTAGTATATACAAATATGTACAGTATAAAAATGTACCGGAAGGCTTATGTTCCCAGCCATCCAAGCTGCATTGTACGCGAGGAAAACAGCCTGGCTTTTCTTCCTAGTATACAGGCAAGTAAGTGTAGTATATACAGCATGCAGGCAATAGAAAATTAGTGCATTTGCACAGAAACATTCTACAGGTATGGTTGCAATCGTTTTCCTTTGAAAACGACTAGTCTGCTTTCCTAATATAAAAATGTGTTTGCCTTCCTTTGCTGGCAAATAAACACTTTCCTTCAGAGCAAGGATGAATGTAATTCTCCCAACTCACTCCACCCTACCTTCCCACTGGCTTTTCTAAAAGGAAAAAAAAAATCAAGAATTAACACAAGGGGGCAAATGTGTAACATAAACATGGTTGATACCAAATTCCCTAAAAAGCTAGATGGATTCTGCAGTGTAAGAGCTGGTTGATCATTAAAAAGACTGTGTGTGTACGATCCCACTACCGTCTCGATTTTTAAAGGGGTTTGGAAGTTTAGGATTCACGCTGACTGTGCCTGGCTGTTAGGAATCAAAGTCAGGAGCGATCAGGAGGCTATAAGTATATTAGAGACCAAAAAGGATAGTTTATCCCGAGATGTCATGATATTAAAGAACCCTGAGCCAAATGAGAATTGTTTCATACGTCAGCTTTTTCGGACTTGCACTGCACATTCTAAATCTGCTGTGTTCGAAGCCAAAATATTGTATTGCAAAATTGGAATGTTTCTGTCATATTTATCTCAGGACTGGACGGGAACCATTTTTCCTTCTTCTCCGCAGACCGGTTTAACTTTGTGTATTTCAAAAATACACGTACACATTTATAATTCCTGAATGTTACATGGGTCATTTAAAAAGTGAAAGTATTACTGTACAAAGTCTTCACGTTTGCGATATAATCGTATGATTGTGCAAGGTCTGTAAATATAAGCCTCTGCCTGGGGACTGATACCCAAGCGGGGGTTTCACGTTCAAGATAATTCAGTGAACACGCTGAAATTCATTTTCTGGAGCGGTTGAAGGGAGTGGTAGTTTTTTTTTTTCTTTTTTTTTAAGTAATGCGTTTGTTTGAGTTTTTCAACTTCTCCTGGGGGTTTTCACAAAAGAGTTATTATTTGTACTTCCAGAAGCGGGTTTTAAGCAAATAAACATTGTAGAAAGGGCTGTGAGAATTTAATCTGGCTTTTTCAAACAGATCGTTTGTTAAAAGGCCTTAATGATTATCATATGGCTATTGGTAAGCTCACTTGTGTGCTGAAAGGTTTCAGATCAAGGTGCCTTTCCTTGGATGAGCCATTTTACTGGGAATATATTTTTCCAAAGGAAATGGACAGAGTCTTGTTGCAGAAATAGCATTCCACCTGGTACCAGCATTTTAAAACAGTCCTATTCTAATCCATAAAACATTTCTAGTTTTCCCTGAAGCTTTGGGCTGCCTTGCGCATGAATAATTTTTGGAGAAACACCCACGCCCGTTAGCCCATTGTTCGTAACTATTGGAAGAAGATTAACTAGAGCCTGGAAATTGTATATCTGCGTATGCCTCTGAATCTGTCACAGGAAACCAAAGGAGATAAGTGGCTTTTACTTTGGATGAAGAGGTAAAATTCCCCTGCAGAAATTCTAAAGATGATTCACAAGTTTCAAAATGTTTAATCCTTCCCTACAATGGAAATATGTCTCTCTGTCTGGGGGGATGGAAATTTGTATCTGGTTCTCCTGCTCAATCTTTGTCTAAAAGTATTTCATGGATATTTTGAGAAAGTGCCACATATAGGAAGGGAGAAAATGAAATTAGCATTTTAACATCTCACAGGGGAGAAAAATAAACCGAAAGTTCAGTTGTGATTTTTTTTTTTTCCCCCTGGTCTAATGCTTGTTCCGAATAGATACTACTTTTATTGCTCTTTAGACCGGCATATGGGTAGGTGTGTGTTTAAAGCCTTTGAGATTTCTTGCTTATTTATTTATTTTTTAAATTTAAATTCAAGTTAACATATAGTGTAGGATCAGTTTCAGGAGTAGAATTTAGCAATTTCATCATGATTATTTTCCTATAGCATTCATCCCCACACTTTCATGCCTGTAAAGAGTAGAGGATGCTGTGAAAATGACATTTTTAATGTTATGGTTTTTTTTTTAAACAAAAATGTTTAACAAGGTTAAAAACTGAAACCCAATGAAAAAGGCTTGAACACAGTCAAATACCCGATGAGGTGACAGATGGTGAAACAATTGAATGCATGTACCTTTTAAGGCCTTGTAATCTTTGGATTTACTGGGGAAAGTTTCAGAAAGTCATAGACTCTTCCTGTGTCACTGTGTGTAGACCCTGGAAAACCACAGTGCATTCAGATATATGTGCACCTCCCCACTGCTTAACCAGAGTTGCATAGATGCTTCCCAAAGATGTCATTTCATTAGTTTGTTTTCTGCATTTCAACTAAGTTCAGCGGCATGTGCTTGGGACATTAATGACGTAAAACTCAAACAACCAGCAAGCACGTGTGTGTGTGTGTGTGTGTGTGTGTGTGTGTGTGTGTGAGTTTTTAGAAGTCTATTTGTGACCTCAGAGAAATTCTGTGGGGACTGTCTGGGCTAGCCAATATATTCTGTGATTATATTCTACATTTAGGCCTTGACCTATTTTTAAGCACTTTCCTTTCTGTATGCTTTTCGGTAGGAGAATTCTGCATTCTGAAATACTGTTATCTTGAAAACCAGGAATAAAACACAGATGACACAGGGGACTGGGACCCTCTGCGAGCTCCTCCCCGAGGTGTCTGCTATCAGCCACCCTTGGGAGCCATGATAAGCACAGGAGGACCCTGATGTCGTGTGAATCGTTAACTGCTGTATCCCATAGCACCTCGAACAGTGTCATGCACACAGCAGGTGCCCCCGAATATTTGTGGATGGATCTGCGGAATAAACTGTTTCCCAGTCTGCCTTGTGCCCCAGTACCATGGTGCACCATGGTAACATGGTGTATAGTCGGTGAATTTGCTGAACTATGAAATGGGGCCAAATACATCAAACTTAAGGATCTACATACACTCTTTTCCAATGGACAGTTCAGTTCGCAGCTGGTTGGTGGTCTTAGCTAGAAGGAGGAACAGGGAAGGAAAGGTAAGTTCTCATCCTCACTGATGCCCGGGATTGGAGGTGGAATGGAGATACTCGAGTGTAATTTGCATGATATTTGCAGGTCATGTGCCTTTCCATTTCTAAAGTTCCGGTATATCAGCACTAGGTTTATTCAGAGAGAGGAAGAGAGTGATCTGAAAACAGATACACACATTCTTCTGAGCTCATGTTAGTTTTTTCCCTCCAGAAAGAAGTTTCTAGAAGCCTCCTAGGGCTTGCCAAATGAAAGACAGGCCTGGTCTCCAGAAATATCCTAAGAGCTGTGTTTGTCTCACAGCGTGAGCCCAGATCTTGTTTCCCAAGGAGAACATCAGCAGCTGTCCGTCAGCAGTGACATTTACAGTTACCAAGTGACAATTCGTGAATCTTCCCAAATTTATCAATATTTTTGTCTCTCGCCTCCCACCGCACCCCACCGCCCCCCGTAGAAATTGCGCTAACGAAACCATATAGATTAGATGTTGAAGCAGACGATTTATTTTTTCTTTCTTAGAAGGGAAACAATTTCCATTGAGCTGAGAATGATCTTGTTTCTCCTCCCACCCCCCTCGGTGGAGCAAGAGCTCTCAAGAATCTGCTCTGGAAGGGTAGCAACAGGCTCTGGATTACGGAACTTGATCTAATAACCCTGGGTTAGAGCAGGCGATTTTTACCTGCATCAGGAACCCCAATGCTAATGCATTGATTTTCCTCTAATAGAATTTCATTGTTCAAGGACAGTGTTCAGCGGAGTCCACCCTTCAATCTTAACCCGTGCGAAGACTGTTCCTTTCCAGTTGAGCTCCATTCATTTCTGGTTGAATAGGTTAAGCAAAGACAGACCTCGCTGTTCTCAATTCACTTTATGATCCTCCCATCATAAAAAATAATATCAGCACCTTGCTTTTCATGTCAGAACTACATTTGAGCCGCTATTCCCTATGCCCATGAGTAAATCCCATAAAAGCCGCCCTGTTGTACTGTTGCTATTTTTCCTTGTGGGTGATTGATTGATGGATGAGTACTGACACTTCAATGAAGCTATTTCGACTGCCATCTCAATCCGATGATGTGAGGGGTATATTTTCTGTCCATGCCTCATTACTTCAGAATGACATTCCTGGAACTTCATTTACTTTTTCCCTCCTTCCCTGAAGCGCCATATTTTTTCCCATCTAGGTTATGCATGCCATAAAAAAAGCAATTTGCTATTATATGTGGCATAAGGGCAACACTTTCCCTAGGAGGTAAATAAGAAGTTTTTTTTTTTTTTTTTTTAATCCCAGTGTTGAAGTTAGGGATCATGTCAAAATTTCCAAAGCAATTTCAACAGGCAGCTTCCGGGAGAAAAGGTGAAGGGGACCTCTGGCTTTGTTTTGTTGGTGTTGAGATTTTTTTTGCGTGTGTGTGATAACCTTGGTAATTAAAGCAACGACAACAAGAAGAAAATTGGTTTTTTTTGTTTGTTTCAGAATCATCTAGTTTCTAGTGTTGTACCTAGAATAGTTTAAATATTTCACCTATAGCTGAGTAGCAGTTTACAACACAATCCAGGCTTTATTTGTCCTTTGAGAATAAGGAGATTCATTGTTTAAATGCAGTGATAGATTTATCTATTTATAGATTGCTTTCAGTTGTATAGAAAATGCTCAACTAGAGTAAACAGATCTACCCCTGAATTTCCAAACTGTGCACTAGGAATGCAAGACTTTTAATATTAAAACATGCTCTTAGCTTTTCCAAGTTGACTTAGGACCTGATTTTAATCTGTGTAATACAGTATTCCCGTTAATAATAATGTATAATTAAGACATCCGTTAAAAATCCATAACGTTAATTTAATGGAGAAAATCTAATACAGCTCTATTGGAATTTTTACGTTAAATTAACTTTAACGGGCTTTTAATGGATGTCTTAATTAGATCTCATTATTAACGGGAATATTCCACAAATTAAAATTGGGCCCTCAAAGTTTTAATGAAAAAAGTTGCGGGAACACATTTAAAATGGACACCCTATTTCACGCTTTCTGTTGCTGTTCAGGCTAAGCTGTGTCTCCGAGTCCATAAACAACGGGTCCTGCAGAAAATGACCTCCAGGAAAGACAGCTGCTGAACTTTCCACCCGGCAGTGATCTCATCTTCTTGCTTTCTTTCAGACCCTGCATCTCACCAGTTTCCCCAACGCTGCCTACTAGCAGGTCTCGTGTGCGCACTTAAAACCTTTTTTTGTAACCAACAAAGATAACGATTGAAAAAGGATGCCCACCACTGCTTGGGAAAAAGTCTTTGGCAGCAACATGGTTAAGCCTAACTGTCTGAACAACTTTCACAGAAGATGAACATTGTTCGGAGGTTTTCTTGGCTCAAAGTCTGGTCTAACTTAATAATTCTTCCACTTTGCTGTGATTAATGGCTCCCTGGTGCAGGGCTAGGCCTGGGCAATCCAGGTGCAACCGTAATTGTTGCTCTGAACAGAAACATTTCCTTTAGACAAACGTTCCCAGAGGGGTTATAAATAGGAAACGGACATTACCATGAAAAGTAAGCTTCCAAGGGTCTGCATCTTGTGCAGCTCGCTTGGACATTAAACTATGAAGACTGCTACCCCCCGCCCTTTCCTGTCAAGTGTTTCAGACCGACGAAATAAGTACATCAATGTTCTCAGTCATTATTTTTCTTCAGTGGCACTTCGTTTTCTCGTGACAGTGAAAAGGGGACTGTGGAGACGAGACTGCCTCATTGCAGTTTATCAATGAAAATCTAATATCGTCCATAAGCAGAGAAGTGGAAATCAATACTTCATTACCAAATTGTTAGTAAGAATGAAGAGAGATGGTGGGGAGATTTTTTTTTTTTTTTTTTTGGTAGTCTTCTCAGAGCAGGGTGTCAGGAGGAGTTCAATGTCAGAAGCAGGCGGTAGAAGGATTCAGTGTGAGGGCGATCCAGGCTGGAAAGTTGAAACTAAGGCATTGGGCCTGCAATGGGAATCAGAACAACAGAAAAAGATGCATTATTTTCTGAGGAATAGCTCAGGTGATTGTTTCCCCCAGGTAGTCAGGTTGCCCACCAACACGACTTCATTTGTACTAATGCTCTGCGTGGAGTCATAGTTAAATCCAGTCTAGGGTATGATGTAACCACCTGGTGGGACATAGAAAGGAAGAACCGGTTTAGGGGGGGAAAACCCTTAAAATATAATGTGTGGAAGAGATATTTATACACTCATGTTCATCACAGCATTATTCACAATAGCCAGAAGGAGGAAGCAACCCAAATACCCACGGACAGATGAATGATAAACAATGTGTGGTCTATGTACATACAATGGAATATTATTCAGTCTTAAAAGGGAAGGAAATTCTGATGCATTCTGACAACACGGATGGACCTTGAGGACAATTGTCTCCTTGCCTTAGGAGAGAATAAGGCAGTCATACAGTACTGTGTGACTTCACTTACACGAGGTACCTAGAATAGTTGAACTTAAAGAAACACAACACAGAACTGGTAGCTGCCAGGGGCTAGGGAATGTGGAATCATGGTCTAAGGTGTAGAGTTTCAATTTTGCGAGATAAAAAAAGTGCTGGAGACAAACAGCAACGCACAACAATGTGAATGTACTTAATGCCACCGAACCGTGTACTTGAAAATGGTTAGGGTGGTAAATTTTATGTTTAGCGTGCCTTTCCAAAATTAAAAATAAAAACTATAGTGTATGCCTTTCCTGTTGCAAAGCATTTTGAAAAAGAAACAGAAATTCACCGCTGGCCGTACCATCCAGAGAAAGCTCCTGTTCACATTTTGCTATATTTCCTTCTAGTTTTTTTTTCTCCATGCATTTTAGTCAGGTGTTCATAGTGTTAAGTGCCCACTATGTGATGTTCCTCTCTGATTTCCACCCTCCCCTCCCCCCCAACTTTGAAGCCTTGTAAATAGCTACGCGAATTCCATCACCTATATTATCAGAATTTACTAAAGCATTCTCATGATGTTGGACATTTCATTTGCTTCCAGTTGTATTCAAAAGTAGGTAACACTGTGATAAACATCTTTGGGTTTAAAGCCTTGCAGTTTGCTGGGATATATTCATAGGTTTAAACTGCCAATTGTGGAATTCCAGAGTCAAGAGATAGTAACGTTTTTGTGATTGGAGAAGTGTGACTTAAAAGTATGTTCTGCTATAGGAGATTAATTGGAAGAATTTTTTTTTCAGATACGTGTTATTTGGATTACTGTAAGAATGCATATAATTTCCATTAGCCCAATCTGGGTGGCATTCCTTGTTTACATCTTATTATTTAGTGGTTTTGCCCATTTCAGTGAGCAAAGACACCTTGGACTTATATATAATTAGTCTTTTGGAAAAGGAAAACCTCGAAGTTTCTAGCAGTAGAACAAAGATGAGTTGAAAATTGTTGACATTTGATGTGTGTAAAAATATTATGCACAAAATAACCACAACAGACATTAGAAACGATTCCTTGGTAAGAAATAGGATGACAGTACTGGAGTCTGTGATTAATACCTGCCAAATGCCGGACACTTTACACATATTACCACTAACACACGAAATAATCCCATTTGAAAAATAAGAGAGAAGAACCTCAAGGAGGCTCGTGACTTGCCCAAAGTCGCACAGCTAATAAAAAGCAGAGGATGGCTTTAAATTTAGGTCTTCCCATTTGGAAGCTTCAGCTCAGTTCAGGCACTGCCCCGCACCCTCCCCGCCCCCCCATCTAGATTACAGATGGTCACCATCAGTGGAAGGAGTCATTTCCCTTTGACATTCTGTTTGCATTTCAGAGACAAAGCAGTCTTCCCTCTGACGTGGTTGGAACCCCCTGGCAGGTCTGGAGACTTGGTCACGTGGTTGGAGGAGAGCGACGGATCAAAGAAAGAAAAAGAAATTAGAGGGCAGAATTGTAACACTATCAGGAGAAGGCAGGAGGTGGGAGAAAGGGAGAAAGAAAAAGAGAGAAGGCAATCTTCTTAATGGGTGAAAGTGCCTTACACTGTGGGGCAGGGTGAAGCCCTGGGTGGAGGGTTCACACACGCTCTATTCCGGGCTCCCCGTCTTTCCTGCCTGACATGCCAGTAATGTGATACTGGTTTTAGAGAACTTTGCTTAGTTTGACACTTCCTCGAATCTGCTCGAGATTTGATCAACACCCCGACTTCTCTGGCTGGATGCCTCTTAAGGCAAAGTTTGCTCTGGGAAGGGGAGCAAGGAGGACGAAAAAATAATTACAGTATATTATAGACTCCTTCTTGGAAATTCATAATACACATTAGCATGTTAAAGGCTCTGAGAAGTCCTGCTACCAAAACTCAACCCAACAAATGCAATGTGTCTTTGGTTAACCCAGTGCCACCCAGATTTGTTTGATGACTCTTTTTTTCCCCACAAAACACTCACAAATACACTTGAGTGTTTTCTGGAAAATATCTTCATGCCATCTCTTGTGTAAAAGCAAGGAAGTTGTTCAGCATCCAGGATCTTAGTCCTGACGTCGTTATTGACTTTCTGCAATTTTTTGCTCAGGTCCCTTGACTTTTGGGAGCCTCAGCATGACAGGAGCCTGTCGTGGTGATAACTTGACATTTCCTGAGTTCATCCTATGCTACCCACGCTAAGTCCATGCCTCACCTCACGTCAGCTTCACAACACTGCAATGCAGGAGGGAATAGTGTCTACACTTTCCAGCCTATGAAATGGAAATTCAGAGAGGGGAAGCCATTTGGCCTGCAGTCACCTGGCTGGTAAGTGGGAGAAAGGGCACTCAGGTTCAGGGTTGTCTGGGCTCTTAAACCACCACTTCTTCTATGGTCTGGGGTGGTTTGCTCATATCGTAAAGTGTTAGACACTAACATTATTCATAATTCACAGGCAGTTCTCCAAGAGAAACCTGTACAGTTAGCTACTGAGTTAAATTCTAGATATGACCATCTTTTGTTTAAACCTGGCTATGACGCTATTTCTACCTGACAGATCTTCCATTCCACCATGATGGACTGAAGTGGTGGATTCTTCTGGAAGGTCAGTTTTCCTGTACTAAAAGAGAATGGAAAAGAACAGAACTGAATCTTGGGCCACTTTGGGATGATGCATTTTTGCTTACTATTTCATATCTTAGAAGATAAGAACTGGATCTAAAGACGAGATGCTAGCAGAAAATTAAAACTAGCAAATGAAGGGAATGAGAAGTAGTGGTGTTAACTCCTCACGGCTCAGAATGAAGTGTGTAGACTACTTTCGCTTGTGTCTCCACTGGTTGTTGAGGCCACGCTTTGCTGCTGCATGGGGTCTTTTTCCTTCTCTAATATATGAAGCTACTACTATAAAAATAAAACAGAAATAAATAAAAATTTTAATTACATATCAAAGAAGTCATTGGCAGTGTTCATTAAGGAGAGTTTGTGAGGGAGAGCCAGGCGAAGGGATGTAGTTATTTTTGTATTAATTACACAACCACCAACAGATGGGTAGAGTTATATCTACTTTAATTTGGTCACGCTAGGATTTTTAATCCCTCTGGCAAATCATCTTGGTTGGCCTTCTTCTCCACGCCCTTGCTCAGGCCTGCCTTTCTCTTTCTCCACTTTGTCCGGTTCTTCTCCGAGTGGCACTCTTGTCCCTGGGGCGAGTCCTGGGGTTGGGTCAACACTGGGCACACCACGGGCGTCTCGTAGTTAGGGGCCAGGGATGATGGACACCTTGCGAGGTGAGGGACAGCATCTCTGAAGGTCATGTTGTCCCTCACTCTGTACCATTTTTTAAAATCTCTCTGTAGAGTGGGGTTTCTCAGTCCTGGCACTGCTGAAATTTGGGGTTGGAAAATTCTTTTTTCCTTCAATATTTATTTATTTAAAATGTTTATTTTTTATTTTTATTTTTTTAAATATTCTTATTTATTTCTAGGAGAGAGAGAGAGTGACAGCGTGAGCAGGGGAGGGTCAGAGAGAGAGGGAGACGCAGACTCTGAAATAGGCTCCAGGCTCTGAGCTGGCAGTCAGCACAGAGTCCGATGCGGGGCTCGAACCCACGAACCGCGAGATCATGACGTAAGCGAAAGTCGGACGCTTAACCGACTAAGCCACCCAGGCGCCCCTAAAATGTTTATTTTTTGAGAGAAAGAGAGAGCACAAGCATGGAGGAGCAGAGAGAGAGGGAGACACAGAATCCGAGCTGTCAGCACAGAGCCCAACGTGGGGCTTGGACTCAAGAACCATGAGATTGTGACCTGAGCCGAAGTTGGACTGAGCCACCCAGGTGCCCCTAATATTTATTTAGTTTTGAGAGAGTGCAAGTGGGGTAGGGGCAGAGAGAGGGGGACAGAGGATCCAAAGTAGATGCTGTGCTGACAGACTAACAGCAGTGAGCCCGACATGGGGTTCAAACCCACGAACTGTGAGATCATGACCTGAGCTGAAGCCAAATGCTCAATTGACTGAGCCACTGGGATACCCCTGGGCTAAATAATTCTTTGTTGTGGGAGACGGTCCCATGTTTTGTAGGGTTTTTAGCAGCATCTCTGGGCTCTGCCCACCGGATACCAGGAACAGTCCCCTCACCCTTGAGCTGTGACAGCCAAACATACCCCCGGACATTGCCAACCGTCCCTGAGACAGAAAGCAGCATTATCGAACACAGGGATTCAGAACCCCTTACATAGTGGCAAACTTTTTTGTAATTATTTGAGCTTAGAACCGAATTCCATTTTACATATAAACACAAAGTCTTCTGTGCACAGTTTCATACGCACTGCACGGTCCAGACATAAAGCTAACTTGCAAACAGAGAGAAACTGGTATGTTTTCTTTGAGATTTTAATGGGAGTTATCTGCCACTTAAAAAAATCAAGTCATGTGTGGCATTGCCACTCATGATATTTGAGATGCCCATTGAATAGCCCCAAACGGACCTTGCACTTGTCACTGACATGATCATAAGAGATCTAGGTTTAGGAGCACACGATGGACTATCTCATCATCCTTTGAGGGCCTTGTTACTGGGCGTGGTCCACAGAACGGCATCGACTTACCTGGGGGTTTGTTAGGAATGCAGAACACTGGGGCACCTGGGTGGCTCAGTCGGTTAAGCGACCGACTTCGGCTCAGGTCACGATCTCATGGTTCATGAGTTCCAGCCCCTCACCGGGCTCTGTGCTGACAGCCCAGAGCTTGGAGCCTGCTTTGGATTCTGTGTCTCCCTCTCTCTCTGCCCCTCCCCTGCTCACAAATAAGTAAATAAACATTAATAATAATAATAAAAAAAAGAAATGCAGAACACGGGTCCCCAGCCCTGCTGAACTCAGAAACTTCATTCAGCACGATGCCGGGCAATCCTCTTCACGCTTGAGAAGACCTGAGTGAACTTTTGTGCCCAAAAGTTTTCCTTTTGTTTCTCATTGTACAGTCACTGCGTCAGACGATTTCTTTTCAAAATTATGTGCGTGGGCTGGTCATCTGACCTATAAACTTCATTTCTGGATAGTAGAGGGGAGATCATGAATGTATGCTGGGAAAGGTCCACACTGGGTGTGCAAGGGTGAGGCCTCCCGATCTACACGAGCCCCGTGTAGACAGCAGCGTTGGTTGTAGCGTTCAGTGTCATCTGTGTGCTGAGGACTGTGGGCTCCAGACGCACACATCGAACTGGCTTCTTGACATTTCCGGAGGACATCTCACAAGTACGTCAGAAGCAACTTTCTCAAACGCAGGGAGTGTGAGTCCCCCACCCGCAGCCCGCCCCTCCTCCGGGAAACGGAGGCTCAAAGGCTCGGGGCTCGGGCCAGAAAGCCGGCCCATCCCGGACACCTCATCCCACGTCTCCTGGCCAGAATGGGCTTCCTCGCCCGTCCACCACGGCCCCGTTGCAGCCTGTGCGGATGGTCGCCAGAGGGCGGTGTCGCTGGCCGCGTCACTCCTCTCTGGGTCCTGCCCATCATTTCCCACGTGGCCCACAAAGTCAGTTTAGGAATACTTTAAATAGACTGAAGTAGTCACTTCCTGTTTCCTCCCGGCTTAGAGTCCTTTGGCGACTTCCACTGCACTTAGGAAAAATCCTGTTTTACTTTAAAAAAATTTTTTTAATGTTTTATTTATTTTTGAGAGAGAGAGAGGAAGGAGAGAGAGAGAGAGAGAGAGAGAGAGCATGAGCAGGAGAGGGTCAGAGAGAGGGAGACACAGAATCTGAAGACAGGCTCCAGGCTCTGAGCTGTCAGCACAGAGCCCGATATGAGACTTGAACCCATGAACCGTGAGATCATGACCTGGGCTGAAGTCAGATGCTTAACCAACGGAACCACCCAGGTGCCCCGCAAACCCTGTTTTTCTAAAACTATCTGCCTAATGTGGCCTGGCCACCTCTCTGAACTTACTTGGGTCTCCCTGTCCCTTGGAGATCTGTCCCAAGAACACTGGCCTTCTGACGGCGTCTGAAACACGCCCCAGGGAATTTGCAGGTGCTCTTCCCTCTGTCTACAATATTCTTCCTCCTGTTAGTTTGATGAACACCTTGACACCTTTAAAGTCTTAATTGAAATATCACTTCCTCAGAGAAGCCTTCTCTTACCCCTGGGGCTTGACTAAGTTCTTTGTTATAATCTTGTACCTTCTATGTTGTTCGTATGGACTTGACTACAATTTATAAACATAATTATAGGTGTAATTTTTAATTTAGTGTTTGCTGCCTATAGTGGCTTGTAAATCCCAGGAAGGTGGGTACTATATGCTTCTAATTGTTTTTTTAAATTAATTTTTGAGAGAGAGAGAGACAGAACATAAGTGGGGGCAGGGCGGGGGGAAGCAGAGAGAGAGGGGGAGACACAGAATCCGAAGCAGGGTCCAGGTTCCAAGCTGTCAGCACAGAACCTGATGTGGGGCTTGAACTCATGGACCCATGAGATCATGACCTTAGCCAAAGTCAGACACTCAACTGACTGAGCCACCCAGGTGCCCCCCAAACTGTGTGCTTTTAGATCATAACAGTTTCCCAAGCACATAAGCCAATGTCTGACACATAGTACATGTTTGATAAATATTTGCTGAGTGAATGAAGTCCTAAAGACCAGGTGAAAGAAGAATTTTAAAGTACATAATTCTAAGATAATACAAAAGAAAACAATAGATTCACTTGGAATCCTGCCTGTTCTACATGTAAAGAAAACAGAGAAGGGATTAGAATAATTAGTCTGAGGAAACATAAATGGACAGGAAGAAACTTTGCCACCTACTTGGTACTTTCAAGTTCAAAGTGAACAAGAACAAGTTCAAGTTCAAAAGAACAAATTAGTTTGCCATTTTGAAACTATTTACATCTTTTCAAATAATATATATATAATATATACATACACACTATTATACACAATGTATATATATGTCTATCTGTCTATCTATCTGTCTATCTATCTATCTATCCTTTTCTGAAATATACTGGATAAATATTAGTAGCCCCAAAGATAAAAATATTGAGGCCATGGGAGTTCAAATAATTTGCTCCCATAGTGATTCGTGATGGAGTCAGAATATATGACTCCGAATTCAGGGCTTCTTAAAACCGTTTGGTTAAAAGTGAAAAAATAGAGTGAAATCTAAATGCTGAAAATGTATGAAATGTATTATTAAAAAAAGACTGTGATAAGAAAGCAAAGTGGTTATGGAGACATGTGATTCCTAACCGTGTAATCCTGGAAGAAACCCGCAGTTAATATTTTTTCAAATTGATTTTACCATTTGAAAATCCAAATTGGCTCACCTACATTGCTGAATTTCATCATTAGTGCTTCACCTAATTTTTCCTAAGAGGAATCACTGTGTGCAGAAACCCTTAAACTCCGGCAGACGAATTTCAATTTTTAGAATGAAGAAAGTAATTGCTTAAATGTATTGAATGCTTTCCATATGCCAGGCACAGCTCCATGTAAGCAGATGGGTGATATTTTACAGTGTTATCTGATGTATTTTTGCCTTTCCTTGATTTCTTTCTCCCAGGTAGTTTCCCCGCCATTGAAAGCAGACACTGAGATGAATCGCTCTTGAAAAGACAAGACCACAAAATAAGCCAGACAGAATGAAGTGGCTGAGTTTCTGAGTGACAAGAGGGACTTTAGCTTTCTTCTTCTTTTTTAAAAAATGTGTATGTATCTTTTATTCATTTATTTTGAGAGAGAGGCAGAAAGAGAGCGGGGGGGGAGGGGGGGTCAGAGAGCGAGGGAGGCAGAGAATCCCAAGTAGGCTTCCCTCTGTCAGGATGGAGCCTGACTCGGGGCTTGAACTCATGGGTTGTGAGATCATGACCTGAGCCAAAAGTAAGAGTCAGATGCTTAACCAACTGAGCCACCCAGGCGCTCTGGGACTTTATCTTTCTTATAATGAATCTTAAAGAGGTTGAGTCAATAAGAAAATTAAAAGTTATAAAGCAGTAACATCTGGGTAGTGACTATTAATTTTAGGTCTGCCACTTATGCACTGTTTCCATTAATCATCTCAGTAGTCCTGGGGGTGGGCGTGTGTCCACTATTACAGAGGAAAAAGTTAATGTTTAGGTGACTGAAGTGACTTACACAAGGTGACATGACAATAAACGGAAATGGATATTATAATACTCAGTTGGAATATATCTTCTCTGGATTTCAGAGCTTGTGCTCTTAAGCACCAAACTAGTTGTTCCTGACACTGGACCTGAGACCACAGATTCTTTGTCAGAGGAGTGCTTGATTAGACCCTCGAAGAACGGGACGCAAAACTATTTATTGATCTTGGTAGTCTTCTTGGAATATCAAAACACAGATGACATATAGGTCATATTCGACACACTGGAAAATCTCAACTTTTGAACTTCTTTTAAAGCACAACTTGTGATAAATCAACCATGTGTCTCAAATGTATGACATACGCCCCACGACACAAACCAGACAGCCAGCTGCCCACAGCTCCTAAAGGCGAATTTTTCTGTGGGCTTTTTTTTAAATGTTTATTTATTTTTGAGAAAAGAGAGAGAGTGTGTGCACAAGCGGGGGAGGGAAGCAGAGAGAGACACACACACACAGAATCAGAAACAGGCTCTTGTCTCCCAGCTGTCTGTGCAGAGCCTGATGTGGGGCTCAAATCAAACCCACGAACTGTGAGATCATGATCTGAGCTGAAGTCAGACGTTTAACTGACTGAGCCACTCAGGTGTCCTTTTTTTTTTTCTTAAAGTTTATTTATTTTGAGAGACAGAAAGAGAGAGAGAGCAGGGGAGGAGCAGAGAGAGAGGGAGAGAGAGAATCCCAAGCAGCCTCCACGCTGTTAACTCAGAGCATGAGGCAGGGCTTTAACTCAAGAACCATGAGATGATGACCTGGGCTGAAATCAAGAGTCAGATGCTTAACTGACTGACCCACCCACGTGCCCCCCTCCCCCCCCCNACCAACTTCTGGGTGTCTTACCAAGTGGGTATTTTGGAAATAATTTTACAAATAATTTCCCCTTTGGTCTACTTAATGGGCATCCCTTGAAATGGTTTAAAATCCCTTCACCACCGCATGTGGACTGACCGTGGAATGAAACTGGCAGACACAGGGTGACATCTTGGAGAACAACAACAAAAATGTCAAGCAAGGAGGCCTCTGGAGAGTGACGCAGATGCTGTCAGCAGGTGTCATTTGTGTCCTTCCTTGTACGTCAGAAGATTCCAGTGGTAGAAGAAAATCTTCTCCTTAAAGCATACTCTTCAAGTTCAAGACGACCCAAGTAGTTAAGGAACAGAAATAAACGAAACGACATGGGGGTTTGCTCTGTGAAAATCTCCTGACAACTAATAATGGGATTATGGAATCTTCACTGCTGTACAGTTATCCCTAATTATAACCAAGGGTACATCAATTTAAATACAAATGATAAGGCAGAGAGAGACATACTCTGCTCTCTTCTTCCAACTAGCGTTTTAACATGCATCTCTTCTCAATACGATGCTTTGACAAAGCTCGGATTGGATAATTATTGAGAAAGAGATGGAGCCCAGTCTTATATCTTTGCAAAAGGAATGGTTTCGGTTTTAAATATTTGGTTTTTGCTGTCGGAACCTTCTACTATCTCTATTGCAGTCTATCACAAAAGTTATGCATGACATTTCTGCCAGCAAAGATTTTGCTTGTTCTTAAATCCTGATATACGTTTTCTTTACGGAAAAGATGAATCTTGGGATGGATCTTGTTTCCATTTTTGCTTCCACTACTAGGAAGCTCAGTGTCCATTTGGTAGCCCAACTTTAGCAACGGTGTAGCCTCTTAGCAACCCCAGTCTATACTCATTAACTTCTTTTTGCATTCACTTTCCATTTTCCTTTGGCATATTTATTAATAGCTTGGCTCTGGGGGCGTCTGGGTGACTCAGTTGGTTAAGCGCCCAACTTCAGCCCAGGTCATGATCTCATGGTCCTTGGGTTTGAGCCCTGCATCAGGCTCACTGCTGTCAACCTGTCAGAGCAGAGCCTGGAGCCTGCTTCTGATTCGGTGTCTTCCTCTCTCTCTGTCCATCCCCCATTCACGCTCTGTGTCTGTCTCTCAAAAATAAATAAACGTTTAAAAAATTAAAAAAAAATAGCTTGGCTCTGTCATTTACTAGCTGTGTGACATTGGGGGAAATGGCCTACCCTCTCTGAACCTAAATTTTCACATCTGCAAAATGAGGTTAATAATAGTACCTTTCACACATGGTGCCTGGTACACAATAAGAATGTAGATTTAAAAGAGTGATTTTGGACAGGGAGTGGGGGTGGGGCACCTGGGTGGCTCAGTTAAGCATCCGACTTCGGCTCAGGTCATGATCTCATAGTCTGTGGGTTTGGGCCCTGTGTTGGACTCTATGCTGTTAGCTCAGAGCCTGGAGCCTGCTTCAGATTCTGTGTCTCCCTTTCTCTGCCCCTCCTCCATGTGCGCTTTTCTCTCTCTCTCTCTCAGTAATAATAAACATTTTAAAAAGTATAAAAAAGTGATTTTCTGAGGCACCTGGGTGGCTCAGTTGGTTGAGTGTCTACCTCTTGATTTTAGCCTAGGTCATGATCCCAGGGTCGTGGGATCGGTCCCCAAGTAGTCAGGCTGGGCTCTGAGCATGGAGCCTGCTTAAGATTCTCTGTTGTTATTTATTACAACTAACTTTCCGCTCACCCGTTCTCGGACTCTCTCTCTAAAAAAAATTAAAGAGTGATTTCCTTTTCTTTTATGATTTTATTTCCTTGGGTACAATATAGCACCTCAAAAGTGCTGTGGAATAAGATGTAGAATCAATTAAGAAAATCCATGCATATGAGGCATAGGAGCACATGTATCCCAATGTTCATAGCAGCACTCTCCACAATAGCTAAAACATGGAAAGAGCCTAAGTGTCCATCAACAGATGAATGGATCAAGAAGATGTGGTTTATCTATACCATGGAATACTACATGGCAATGAGAAACAATGAAATCTGGCCATGTGTAGCAACGTGGATGGACCTTGAGGGTGTTATGCTGAGCGAAATAAGTCAGGCAGAGAAGGACAAATATCATATGTTTGCACGTATAGGAGGATTAGGAGGAACTTGACAGAGGAACAAGGGGGAGAAGAAGGGCGGAAATGGTGGGGGAAAGGGAGAGAGGCAAACCATGAGAGACTCTTGAATGCTGACAAAAACTGAGGACTGATGGATGTGGGGGGGAGGGGGGGATGGGCATGGAGGAGGACACTTGTGGGGATGAGCACTGAGTGTTATGTGGAAACTAATTTGACAATAAACTATTTGTAAAAAAAAAAAAAAGAAAAAGAAAATCCATGCATAAAATTTTGCTTATGTGTTAGATACAAATAATTCCTGGGTCTTGGAAAATGAAGTATTCTTTCGTGCTGGAAACTTAAAAAACTAAGTCGAAGAGAGGCTTTTTAGTTTATGTTTTAAATGTTGAAAAGATATCCATTGTCAATTCAGATGTGAAACCCAGAGAAGGTTTCCCCTTTTATGAAAAGAAAGGATGAAAGAGCATTTCCAAACATTTGATGTGGTTATTAAGAAGGAGAAAGTAGAAAGCCGTCATGATATCTACCGTCTTATTAAGTGCTCATGATAAGCTCTGTGCTTCATGGCATACCTGATACTAGATCGCATTGTCCCTATTTAATGATGAGAAAATAGAGGCTGAGATTGGTTAAGGGATTTAACCCATTTTAGATAAGTAGCAAGTAGGAGAGCCAGCATTTGGACTCAGGTCTGTCTGGCTTCAAAGCCTGGTGGCTACCCAGTGTTTATTGCTGTCAGAGGAACCACCTAGAGCCTGGAAGGGCACGTTGCTCAGTAAAGCTATATGATGAAAAATAAGGACTGAAAAACTGTCCAGCTGTTATCGCCTCTCAAGAAATAAATTAGAAAGATGGCGAAGATCAGGACAACATCCTGACAATGGAAAGGGAAGATGTCCTTGGTAGTTTCGATGTTAATTATAATTTCGTGTTTGGCAATTATGGAGTTCACATTTGACAATTCTCATATATGGTTGATTTTGGTGCATGGCCAAGGAAGAGAGAAAGAAAGCAATTTCCCTGTGCCCATTTTTATTGAGCCACATTCATATACTCCAAAAGGGCACTTAAATTGTTTGAAAGAGGTCTAGATGCTGGCAAACACCGCCATAAACAACCTGGACAGCTTAAAGTCCAAACGGCCAACGACATGATTCACAATGGAACCTATCTTCTCTAAGTGGAGCGCAGAGCCAAATGTTATTTATTACAACTAACTTACAACCCAACGAGATTCACTGTGTGGACACAGCTAGGGGACTTCACAGCTGCCTAAATGTGAGTTGTTGGCATTTACGAAGAACAGCGTGCCCTCCAAGCATGACAAATCAACAGGGCAGATTTTTTTCTTTTCTTTACCCCAGTGGTTACGTGTCTAAGCCCACTGCAGCACTGTTCGTAGGGTTGTCTACATTGCAAAAGAGGATTAATGGATTGGAACCCATGTTTAGATAACTCAGTAAACTCTCCCACCTTCCAAGAAGAGTGCCCTCCCCCCTTTTTTTAATTCCACAAAACCCTTTCCTCTCAATAGCTAATGTCACAAACGTATTGTATTGTATAACGGTAATGTGTTAAATGCCTTACAAGGCATATATTATTTCATTCAATCCTAACTAGAATACAATTTAACAAGTATGAAATTGTATTATTACACAGTAAAAATAATTATTATTTCTTAAAATTTATTTTGAGTGCCCCTCCTTTTTAATGATAGTTTCATTCATTGAGTATCTTCTCTTTGCCTGAAGCTTGACTGCTGTTGTTTTGTTTAATTCTTATAACAGTCTCCAAATGTAGCTCTCAACAAACCCATTTCAGAGGTCAGGAAACTGAGAGGCAGAGCGTTAAGCGACGGGACCAAGACCACGTGCCTGGGGAGTGATAGAACGGAATGTGAACCCAACCTTCTCTGTCACCCCAAGTATCCTTCTGTTTCCTAATAATAACAAGTACCCTTTCCCAATTTGGTCACTACTGGTAATTTCCAATCCTCACAAACGATTTGGGAAAGATGAGTTATTTCCTCATGACAAACGAAGAACCCAAGGTTCAGGAGGTGAAATCTGCCGCTCCACCCACACAGCCATTTCCCTAGGAAGCTGGAGTGAAGTCAGAATTTGTCTGGATCTCCAGTCCAGTCTCATTGGACTCTGTGACTGTTTCCAAAGTATGTCATGGAATGCTCGAGTCTCTTGAGATGGTCTAAGAGAAAGAAATTTTTTATTCATTTATTTAGGTTTTAAACAAACCCTCAGAAATGTCAAGCACCTTCCCACCTCGCAGTTTTTGCACCTGCTGTATGCCTTACCTAGGATGGGTCTCCCAGGACCCTGCCTGGGTAATACCTGCTCCACACTTCATCACTCATCCACTGGCTTCAGTATCATGTCCTCAGAAAGACCTTTGCTTTATCCCAGAATCGAGACCTTTCCTTACCTAGGAAAAAAATCCAGATTTTTTTACCCCTCTCTAGCCCCAATTTGCCATAAACAGTGTTGGCTTCTCCTCTAGACTTTAGGAGCGCAGGGATGGTGACTATTGCTCAACAAGTCTCCAAAGTGCCAGCCCCGTGCCCAGTTCATGGGCGTCAATCACTGAAGAAACATGAGTTTCTCTTCCCATTCTACTTTTCCCATTGCTCTACCTTTGGAGAATCATGAAAATGGAAGTGGATGACCTCAGGATCCTCCCGGCTCCAGCCATTTTGCAGAGGGTGACCTGGAGGCCTAGACTTCACATGCATCAGATGACAACAACAGTATCAAGAAATACCTGTTATTTATCAACCAAGTGTATTCTTGACCTGGAGCCCAAATGTTGAACCAGTTGTGTCGAATTTAATCCTCAAGACAGATGAGGAAACTGAGGAGCAGGGGTTTTAAGAAGCTTGCCTGAGTTCATAGCTGATAAGTGGCACAGAATTATCTGGGGCACATTCTCCACTCTGGCCTTACCCCCACATGGGACTCACCTGGGTGCTCTAAAACACACATGCCCAGGCTCCGTCTCAGAGATTCTGTCTGAACTGGCTCAGGCTATGGAACTGGGCACTGGGATTTTTAACAGCTTCCCAGGGGATTCTAATGTGCCACCAAGATTAAGAACCACTGCTGCAATGTAGGATTGATTGATTTATTGATTACTGCTGTTTAATCAATTCCCCTTCTTGCAGAGACTCAGTAGAATACATGACTCGTACAATCGAACTACAACACTCCATGCTTCCACCTCTCTTTCTTTTTTTCTTCCCCTCCCTCTCTCTTCCTCCTCCCCCGACTGCAAAATCTGCATTTTTACGTAAGTTAAATTCCTTCACGACATATATAAATATGAAAAAAGCCCATGATGCACTTAGATTTAGAACCCACTATTGCTTAGAAATGTAGCGGCCATTACTTACAAGTCCCAACCAAAATGGTCTAGTTACTTCTCCAAAGAGTAAGCAAGTAAATTTCCATACAAAGGGTTCACAAGAGACCTTCAAGACTCTGGGGTTTGTTTGCCCTTCAGTAAGTACAACAACAGCTGTTTTCAGATAATGGGGATTCACCTGGTGCCAGGTGTCCTGTGAGGCTGGTGGGGGACAGAGAGGCCCCCACAACCAAAGCAAGGTGGGTATGACCAGCAGTACCAGTCTCCAAAGGGGCAACTGACTCATGAAGTGATGGTCACCATGGTCAGGAAGAGATGGATTTTGGATTTCAACCTCCCTCTTCTTACCCCACCCCGTCGCCACCTGTGGCAATACCACCAGTCTCTGCTTCCTAGAGTCTTCTTCAGACTCTGCCCTGTGATCCTGTCTGTGCACTGAGAAAACACTGAACTAGGTCCCCTCCTTTGAAAGAATTCAAGGCTCTCTTCCAACCCGAAGTCAGCTGTTAAGAAGCAATAATATGGATTTTAAAGGTCTCACTTATTATATTCACCAGGAAGCTTTCGCTCCTTTTCAAGCATAGCTGTAAATGAAGCAGGTGGGTGGACCTCTCATCTTTTTCATCAAGAAAGTGAATAGAAAGCTTGTTTGGAGGGTTCTATAGCTACAAGCTGCACCCTCTGAGGCCAGGGGCAGGGACAGAGGCGGGATGGTAGTTGTGGGAAGCAGCCATTGATGTTCAAGTAATAACATGAATGCTTCATTGGTAAGCGACGTGGAAGCCAGTGTAATGAACAGAATTGTGTTCCTTCCAACACAGTTGTATGACTGAGCCACCTAGGCATCCTTTGACTCTATTCTTACACTATTGGGGCAACATTTGTTTGGTGTCAGCCACTGGGTACCTTCTCAGTACAAGGAACCACACCAGACAGGACCTCTGCCTTCAGGGGGTTTGAACTGTGGAGGGAGAGAAGACGGGGTACAAGACCATAGGAGGTAAGGCCAGTGCCGTGGAGACGGTGAAGCAGGGTGCTGGAAAAGTGAGTGTCTGGAGGCGCCTGGGTGGCTCAGTCAGTTAAGCCATCTGACTCTTGATTTTGGCTCAGGTCATGATCTCGTGGTTTATGAGATCCAGCCCCACATTGGGCTCTACGCTGACAAGAGGGAGCCTGCTTGGGGTTCTCTCTCTCTCTGCCCCTCTCTGCCCCTCTCTGCTTGCACTCTCTCTCTCTCCCTCTCAAAATAAATAAATAAACTTAAAAAAAAAGTGAGCATCTGTTGATGTGAATGCCAGGAAGGCCCTCTAAGAAGGGGCCAGAGTAGCCTCCATAAGAGGTGACATTTTAATTAAGACCTGAGAGAGGAGAGAGGGCCATCCATGGTGGGGGGAGCGGAGGGAATACATGCCCAGGTGGCCTGTTTGCAGATGTAAATCCCCAAAGGTGAGACAGAGCTTGGCCATCAGGGGAAACATAACAAAACCAGCACAGGTGGGAGCTCAGCCCAGACTAGCAAAACCAACCCACCAACAACCAAAAGTAAAACCAAAGCCACATCCCCCACTCTATGGCCGTTGGGTCAAGTCCCATCCATTGCCTGTCTTTAGATGGTCTACAAGCTAAGAATAACTTTTACATTTTTAAAGGACTGAGATATATCAAAAGAAAGACAGTGTTTCATGGCACATCAAAATTATATAAAATTCCAATTTCAGAGTCCATTGATAAAGTTTTATTGGCACACAGACACACACATTTGTTTACGTGTTATTTATGGCTGCCTTCATGCTACAAGGGCAGAGCTGAGCAGTTGTGACAGATTGTATAATCTGCGAAGGCTAGAATATTTACTATCTGGCCTGTAGAGAAGAAGTTTCCCATCATTTGTTCTCTTTGGAAATAGCTCTTTTTGAGTGCCCGTGGATGTGACTTCCCTCTACTTAACAGTGGGTCCTTGTTCCTCAGAAAGTGTCTAGAAGGAGATGTCCATGGAATGCTGGCTCCTTGGATTAAACACTCCAGAAAGATCTATGCTACTCTTTGCTGAGTGATGGTATGTATCCTTAATTGGATGACTATGTGTTGAGAGAGTTTCCTATGCCTGCGACTGGGCTAGGTGCTGGATGTTCAACTTGGAACGAGATGGTTTGGTCCTTGCCTTCTTGTGGTTCATGTTCTACTTAAACACATTTTCAACAGACCTTTCTTCTGCTCATATCTGCCTCTACACCATCGGCATGATAGGTGTTTGATTTATAGCTTCAGACTAAAGCCAGTCAAACATATGCCATATTCACATCAGTGCCCTTTTAATTAGGTGGTGTTTCAGTAAGCAACAATGGGAAAATAAGACGGTGAAACATGTTTGAGATCATTTCCACACTAGGAAGGAAAACTTCACCTGACACCCATGCATAGAATTTGGGGGATCCATGAACTTGCTTGGGAAAGAAAATTACATCTTCCATTTTACTGACTTAAACTGAAATCTAGCATTTCCTTCATTTATGAAGGATACCAAATCACAGTAGTAGAGTCACATCATGATTTCGACCACTAATATTTTCACCAAAACAGCACAGGTATTTTTATGTTGTATTACAGTTGTTGAAAATATCTTACAGTATCATGTACACTTAGGACTGAAATCACAGTGGTCACTAGCCTTGGTGCTGGTGATACTATTTAACGGACATAAAGAAATTCGCTTGTTACTCTGTGACACATTGGTTTCTTTAGTATTTGATAACTGTACTTCTGTGACTTTTTTCCTAAACCCTCAGTATTTTATTTTATCCCTTTAAAAGCATTGGTTTTGAGAAGGGCTCCATGGGCTTCACCAGATGGCCAATGAAATTTATAGCCTGAAGCTAGGAAAAAATTTCATAGTCTAAGGAAGTCAGGGTTCCTTACATGAAATGATTCTTAACCTTTGATGAACATTACAGGAAAGTTGGTGATGCCTGGAATCTTGAGTAGCAATTGTTACTCAGGTTCTTCAAGTTTATAGCAAAGACAAAAGACCATGTTATTAAAAGCAAAAATTTGCTTTTCTGTGTATGTGTGTGTGCGTGCATTTGTAAACACACATTTGTTTGTTTATTTTGTCTGAAGAGAGGATCTGTAGTTCTCATCAGGTTCTCAAAAAAGTTCTTGATCCCAATATAAGTTCAGAAACACCTTGCTAGAATGAGTCTTAGGCTACGGACTTTTTTTTGAGCTAGGAGTGATTCAGGAATAGTGATTGAAGGACAGTGTCGAGTATCCAATATGGCTACTCTCTGGAGAATTTAATTTCTCTGAGTTCCCCTCCCCAACTCTGGTCTATTCTCATCCAAATACCAAACCTCAAATTCTTCCAAAACCAAGACAAATTTCTACAAGGAGCTAAATAAGTGGCCACAGAAATTTTTGTATGAAAGATTCCCTCAATATCTGCTTTTATGTGAGGAAGGGCCACTAGTGGCTCCCTAAATTAATCTTCATTATCACATAAGTGGCTTTTCCCCTTGTGGCTTTAAATTAAGATACTCTGGACATTGTCTTTTCTTTCTTCTACTCCACATACACAACCAGACAGCTAGGAATTTTAATTAGACCTCCTCTATTATTAGAACACAGGCCAAAAAAAAAAAAAAAAAAAATCATGGCTGGTCGGAAGGACCCTGAGCTAGGAAAGAGAAAGGTAATCATTTAATTTGTTGTTGTTTCCATAAATCAGGGCCCAGTCATCAATTTCACCACATATTTGAGAGCACATGTTATTGACAATGTGTTCGTGGAGAAAAATGGAGTTTGTTGGCAAAGTTGTTCCATTTTCTAAAGATTAAATTGTTCATTGTACAGGCCGCCATCTGCCCTCCTTGGAAGAGATTTAGTTGTTGGCAAAGACATTCAAAGTCTAGAAGACAAAGTTAAATTTCTTTTTTTTTTATTGGTCTGCATAACCAAAGGAAAGTTCATTCATTCATTCATTCATCCATTCATTCAGTATTTGTCGAGTGCTTCCTATGTGATGTTTAGTTTCTGAGCAATGGATGTTTGTAGAGGGTCACATACAGTCTTAGAGCTGACTGATAATTCTGAGGTCTTCATTCACGCATGGGACCACTGAATGGCTAGCTTTTCTGTCTCCCTACCCAACCTGTGTGCTACCAGGATTCCAACAGAATTGTGGCGAGTAAGACAAGTTTCTTCCCTTCAAAAAGCTTCTGGTCTATAGAGGGCACATAAGGCAGATGCATTTAACAGCAATACAATGGCAACATCTATCTTGAGAAAAACCCAGAGAGTGGCAAAGCTCATTTTTGAGTAGAAGAACCTAAAAGAACTATGACATGAGACTTCCTGTATGTCATATTCTTTTACACACACTATCCTGTTGTAGAAGCAGGTGTTGATATCCCCATTTCACAGTGAAGTTATTTAGTCTCAAAGAGATGAAGTTATTGGGTCAAGTTCACATAGCTAATACAGGCTGGTATGAACACTCTCTCTTTCAACTGTAGGTCTTGCCTCTGGGTCATATAGAGTGGGGTCTCAAAGTCCCTCAAACTGTTCACAGTTTAAGTTCTAAACCACTAATTTTGACCTATTGCATGAATTGCATCTGAAGCCACTTGTATCTTCTTCCTTACTCATCTGAGGAAGTTCACTGACTTCCTTTTGCTCTTCACACTCAACCAGACACTCTTGGTCATGACCTTGACTATGACTTGGATCTTTACTTTCAGACTACATTCTCTTGAACAACCCAAGTCTATCCATCTTCAGGTTTGACCTGCTTCTTAGGCCCTCCTTACCTTGGTTTTCTCAGACCCTCCTAGCAAACTCACTCATTAATTCGATCCAATAATGAATTGACTCAATTAATTATTATGTCTCTACAGTGTGTTACTGTACAAAGTGATGATCAAGATTAAAAAGATCCCTACTTTTATGGTCTAGGGATGAAAATGTCTTGGGGTAGACACCCACAAATAACAAAAACATTACAATGGAGGCAAACATTAAGCAGAAAAGAATTTGGATTCATGAAGGAGAATAGCTGGGGTTTCTAACCTAGTCTGCATGTATGCTTGGGCCTATCTTGGAGAAAAGAGAAGATGTCATGATAGGCTTTTATGAGGAGGGTCTTTTATGCCAGAATCTGAAGAATTAGTTGAAACTAACCCAGCCAGATAAAGGATTGAAGAAAGGGGATTCTCAAAGAAGACCCAAAATGGTTGACTGCTAGGCAGGAGGGAATTTGACTGTTCAAGGAACTGAATGAAACCCAGTGCGATTGGGGCACAGAGGCAAGATAGACCAAAGTGTTCTAAGTCATTGAGGTTAGCACAAACATTGCCAGGGAAATTATTTTTCTTTGGCCCAGCATACTAAGTATCTAATAAGATCTGATTTCCATTCCAAAACAAGTTTGGGATATATGGTTTATAAAAATATGAATTCTTTATTCCTCATGGCGCATTTGAGTATTTTAATTGGTCAGCTTTTAGATCTAGATGGTTATGAACTAGGAAATAAGAAGATTACATTCTGTCACTACAGAAAAATCATCACAGCCCTCACACCATGTGCATGCAGTAAAAAAACTCGAGATTGTCCTTTATGTAGAATAGCTGTATAATGTTTTTTGTGAATGACATAAACAATATGACGTATTGGTTTAAAATTTCAGTCAACTTTTTCCAGAAAGATTTTCCAATCTGTTTCCCAAGATGTGCACTTCAAGCTGGGGGAAGTAAGATTTATGGTCTCTCTCTTTTTTTTTTTTTTTAACTGGGTTTGGAGAATGAAGAGTGTTGTTAACGGGGGGAGAGAAGAGAAGGGCGTTGTAGGGAAAGGAGGAACTCTCAAAGCCACAACTTGGCACTTTTTATTTTCCTTTCCGGGCAGCCTACATGAGTACTAGAGAGAAAAATGTGATCTTAAGAGTTTCCTTTCCAGTAAAATTAGTAATAATCCTTTATTAAATCATCAACAATAATAGGATAGGGACAGATGGGTTTTGTGTAAGATAGAGAAAAATCAGAGATTAAACATCAGCAACAAAAAGCAGTCCCTGTGATTTTTGAAGCACTTCATTGTCAAGGCAATCCAAATGCCTTACATGTATTCATTCCTTCTTTTTAAAAATATGTTTATTTAATTATTTAGAGACAGAGCACACACATGTGGGTTTGTGCATGAGTTGGGGAGGGGCAGAGAGAGAGGGAGACAGAAAATCCCAAGCAAGCTCCACGCTGTTAGTGCAGAGCCCCACATGGAGCTCGAACTCACCAGCTGTGAGATCTTGACCTGAGCCAAGATAAAGAGTCTGACACTTAACCAGTTGAGTCACCTAGGTGCCCCATGTATTCTTTCTTTTTATCTTCACATAGCTCTAAGGAAAGAGAGAGAGAGAGAGAGAGAGAGAGAGAGAGAGAGATGTATTTTATTAAAATTTTTTTTAATGTTTTATTTATTTCTGAGAAAGAGAGAGACAGTGTGAGCAGGGGAGGGTCAGAGAGAGAGGGAGACACAGAATCTGAAACAGGCTCCAGGCTCTGATTTAGCTGTCAGCACAGAGCCTGATGTGGGGCTCGAACCCACGAGATCATGACCTGAGCCGAAGTCGGATGCTTAACCGACTGAGCCACCCAGGTGCCCCTAGAGAGATGTATTTTAAAGATGGTGAAATGAAGAGGTCAAAAGTATAGTCAAAATCATTAGTGGAGCAAATATATCCAGTATTGCTATGTCTCAATTCATTTCAACACGTATTAAATGAATAAGACATAGCCACTGCCTTCTAAGAGTCACAATTCAGCAAGAGGGCTAAGACATGGCCATTTATTGATGTATTTGTCCCATCAACAAACACGTGAACACTTACTCGTGTCAGGCCCTGATTTCAATAAAAGAGCCTCAGCAAGTATATTAGGCAGATGTGGTCTCTGCCCACAGGGAACACATTTATAATCTGGTGAAGAAGGTAGAACACAGCCCATGTAACAAAAAAATAGATCAGTGTTGCCAAACGGAAGTTAAGACTATACCAGCGGTGGAGGGGGTGATTAATATGTGCATAAATGATAGCTTTGCAGAACAGACCCTGGGATACTCTTCATTGGGGGAGGTGGGTCCCACCGGCAGTAATCATGTGTAATTGAAGAATCAGGAAATAATAAAGGAAATTGAGGGAAGCTGAGATAGGCCTTGAAGAAGGGGAGGACTTAAACGGAGGAAGATGGGGCAGACAGTACTCCACGTGGAGGGAACAGCCAGGCAGCCTTGTTTGGGAGAAGTCTTGGTAACACTTTGGTAACATCAAACACTTTGGTAACACCAAACACCTTGGTTAACACCAACACATTGCTTAAGAAATGTGTTAGGACACTATTTCCTTTTTTGTCTATGGTTTTTTTGTTTTGTTTTGTTTTTAATTTTTTTTATGTTTCATTTATTTCTAGGGGAGAGAGAGAGAGAGAGACAGCGTGAGCAGGGGAGGGTCAGAGAGAGAGGGAGTCACAGACTGAAACAGGCTCCAGGCTCCAAGCTGGCAGTCAGCACAGAGCCCGACGTGGGGCTCGAACCCACGAACCGCGAGATCATGACCTAAGTGAAAGTCGGACGCTTAACCGACTAAGCCACCCAGGCGCCCCTGTTTTGTTTTTTTTTTTAATCATTGTAACACAAACTCAATGAAGCCAGGGACATATGGGGCTTTTGCCAGAGTCTTCAATGGCGCCTCAAGAATATTTGCTGAATGAGTCAATGGTAGTAGCAAAGAATGATACGATTACTACATGCTTACTATATGCTGTGCACCATGCTGAGAGCTATTACTGTTTATTTAACCCTTCCAACAACCCTGTGAGTGGAGAGGAGGACACTGAGGCAGAGAGAATCTAAGCAGCCTGCCCCAAGGACCCCCACTAGGATGCGAACCAAGAGCTTCCTGGCTCTGGGGACCATATATGCCATGTGGCCCTGTCTTTCAATATGGCCCAGTGGTTAAGGTCATTACTGACATCAAAAAGGTGGCCTGGAGTTAGCTGGAACCTGCTAAGGATTCTTTGTTTGCCTCTCTCTGTGCCCCTCCCCCACTTGTACTCTCTCTCTTTCTCTCTCTCTGTCTCTCAAAAATAAATAAATATTTGAAACATTTTTTAAAGAAAGGTGGTCTGGGGTGTTCTGGGAAGGACCACAGCAAAGTGTTTGGGGAGGTGATGACTCATCTGAGATCGACAGAGGAGAATAATGTGATAAAACTCGCTCCTGTCTTCTTCTCCATAAATAAGTGATGATTACACACATCGTGTTTTGTAAAGGTGTGTAAATTGCTCAACAAGTTTTTAGAGGGATCCTCTTTTTTTTTAATCTAAAATTAAGGAACTTTATTTCAAATTTTCTTTCATCCCAGTTCAAGTATTCAGCACTTTTCATAAATAGTACATAATCTGCTTTAAACAAGAATTCATTCCTTGGGGATGATTTTCATTTATTTCAGGCAATCGTTATCTGCTATGTAATTATAATTCATTAGTGTCTTTCTAAAATTTTTTTTATATAAATGGTATCATTTATTATTTTATATTTAAATTTTAATTAGTTAATATACAGTGCAATATTGGTTTTGGAAGTAGAATTCAGAGGTTCATCACTTACAACACCCAGTGCTGATCCCAACAAGTGCCCTTCTTAATACCCAGCAACCACCTAGCCCATCCCCCCACCCATCTCTTTGGAGGGTCTACTGGGCCATCTGCTGAATATTTTGCCTATATGGTCACTAAACTTTCCAGCAATCTTGAAGGTGGTCAAGATTTCTTTTTCCAGGTGAGGAAAATGTGGTTCCAAGAAACATTAAATTATACGTCCAAAATCACACAGCTGGTGTAATTGGAAACTGAATGGAGTTTCTTTGCTCTATGATACTTTGGCTAATGCCACAAAGTTAAGGACCATAGCAGGAGCTTCACGCTTCATATTTTAAGCAAACTGCCACATATCGCCTTAACCAAGTGATGAAATTAGTGTCATTGGTAACGACATAGCAACATTGTGGCATCTCTGATATGATGCCTTATGAAGGGCCATCATTTCAATGGTATTCTTGCGCAAAGCACATAGCTTCAATCTAATCGTGACCAGATGTCACACAAACCCAAATTGGGAGGGATTCTGTGAAACAACTGACCAGCGGTGGTCAGTGTTACGGTCATAAAAGATAAGGGAAGATTGTGGGATTTTTCACAGATGGGAGGAGATGGAGACACAGCAGCTGACTGAGAGCCTAACTCAGCAAAACTGAGCAGTAGCAAAAGGAAATGTGGGTAATTCTCAGATAAGGTCTAGAGTTTGGTAAATACTGTGGAGCCATTGTTTATTTCTTGTTTGTTTTTAAATTAAAATTTAAAAAAGTATTAATGTTTATTCTTGAGAGAGAGAGAGAGAGAGAGAGCATGAGCAGGGAAGAGGCTGAGAGAGAGGGAGACACAGAATCGGAATCAGGCTCCAGGCTCTAAGCTGTCAGCACAGAGCCAGATGCGGGGCTTGAACTCACAGACCGTGAGATCATGACCTGAGTCAAAGCCGGATGCTCAACTGACTGAGCCACCCAGGCGCCCCCATTTCTTGGTTTTGATAATTGTGCCATGGTTAGAGAAGATGTTAACATTACAGGGAGCTGGGTGAAGTGTCTTTCTACTATTTTTGCAACTTTAAGTCCAAAATTATTCCAAATTAAAAAGTAAAAAAATAAAAAGGGAATGGAGAAACTGTTATTTTCGTGGGATTTATTAAGTGGTAGAAGAGGCCATCGATCACCATTTTTCCTACCAGCCACTAGCCCATCTGGTTAAGGACTAGAGAAATTCATTGGAAAGCTGTCGAGGGGGTCACAGAAGCCAGGTGAGTGACACTTGAGAAGGACTGGGTTCCAGTGAGGAGGGGAGATTAATACCTAATTTCCTGTTGGGCAGTGCTTATGCAGCAGACTCTCTGGTCTATATGCACGTTTATGGAGAAGGAGGAAAGACATTGGAGGTAGACGGCAGAGCAAAAGAGTGACAAGCAGCTCCCTTATGCTCTCACTGTTTTGGTAAGAAAAAAAGATGTGCAAGCCGTCAGTAGGTCATGGGCTTTCTTGCTGCTTGCTGGCACCCAGCCCAAGACAGGAGAGAGGCCCTTAGTGGCAAGAGCATGAAGAGTGAACCGGGAGGGGGCAGATGAACGTCTGGGGGGACTAGAAGTCATCCTGAAGGGAGCACGTCTCCCATGTCATGGTCTAGGACTTCCAAGGACCTCACCAGAGAGCCAGGCCCCAGATGCCTATTCCACAAGGGGCATCACCTGACAGGAGACGGTGCTTCATTAATGCAAGATGTTGACTTTACTCCTTCTTGCAAGACTCACCTAAGACACACCCAAGGAAAAAGGAGCCTGTAGGAAGAAGGAGGAGGAAATAGAGAGAAAGAGTGAAGAGTTGATCGCGGGCTCCCTTCTTGCACTGAAGCTGGGGTAACCAGAGTGACCTGGCTCTGCTCCACGTCTCTGTCATCCTCCAGGAGCCTGGTGGGGGCTGTTCGGAAAGCACAGGCACAGGTATGGAGTAAGGAAGGGCCACCATGCAAGATGTTTTCAAGCTATTGCTCGAATTGTATTGGCTAACATCCTGTTGGCTAAAGCAAGCCATGCAGCTGAGCCCGAATTCAGAATGAGAGGGCACAACAGAGCAGCCCAGTAAAGGGCACAGATGGGGCAGGGCAAAAAACTGGGGCCATTTGTGCCATGTGCCACACACGTTATGGAGGTACATGGAAGACCGAACCCATGTTTAGTATGGCTGTAAAGGCGGTGCTCTTTCTCTGGACTCAGCTGCTTCCCTTGTATCATTGGATAAGTCTTAATTAATCAAGGCAGGAGTTCCAAACAGGATGGCACGACATGTGGATAAAACCAGGTCCAGAAATCATCAAAGTCGCTCTTTGGGTTTCTTCTCCTGTTGTGGGTTTCATTTCCTGAGTGCATCAGCATCCTCGCTGCTTTGGCAGAGAGTTGAAATGATTCTTGGGATCATATTTCTGGATGTCGGCCAACTCGCACAGTCCCAGGGTCTCTGGCCAGCACAGGCACCAGCTACACTGGAGCCGTGGCATTGGGCGTCAGACTTTGCTGGACATCCTCTCCTTGGCCAATTTCCATCACCAATGAGTGGAGTACTCAAAAAAGTCAGTTAAATTAGGCTTGGTAAAGGGACACTGCATCTTTGAGTAATGAGGTTGGGAAACAGGGAAAACATTTTCCACTAGCTCATGTCTCACTGTATGGCATTCCGATTTCATGACACTTCATAATAAATCATTGCTTATCACTCACATGGGAACGTAACATGGCTCCAGTTAAGATTCGTTACTGATTGTCAAGAAGAAACATGAATTGCTGTATATCAGGGTTTCTTGATCATCTTCCTGGCCACTGTAGGCACTTTTTTTTATCGTTATATTTACTGTAACTGTTGTTTAAAGCATAAATAAGTGGAAGGAAAGAGCACCAAATATGAATAATGAAAATAAATTTATCTTATTTATGTGTTTACGCAAGCATTTGACAATTATTCTACACAGCAGTTTGCATCCAGGCTTGGTAGCTGTTACATTCACAGAGGCTCCTTTCTCTTTGAGTTTCTCCCTTTCTTTTCTCCCCCTCTTTATTTATTTAATTTTTAATGTTAAATGCCAGCACATTCATACTCAAGGCTGGGAGGCCCTGGCCGTCGGAGGCTGGTTTACTGACCCGTGGCAGCCTTGGTGCTCACGACAGAGGTCTACTGGCAGACACATTCGTTGTAGTTCTTCGTTCAGATCCAAGGGATCAAGGGACAGAGATTAAAAAAAAAAAAAAGAAAAAGAAAAAGAGCCAGCGGTTGGGCTGGGGGGCGGGGGTGGGGGAGCACGTTGCAAAATCAAACCTTTAATTGGAAGATGATCCAGCTGGTTTACTGCGGGATGAATAAAGACTTTTGTGAGAAAGTCCTGGCTGTTGAGCCAGACCACCCTGGGAGGTTTGCAATAAAAGCACTAAAGGTTATAGGGCTTGTGGACCCCTTGACATAGCCTGGATGCTTCCTCGGCTGGGATGTCCGTAGAGGAATGTTCCGGTGGGTCTGGACGGTTGAGGCGGCTGACAGTATTAGTTGTGGATGGACAGGAAGCCGCAAGCTGGTCCCTGAAATGCTGACACGGGTTCCCTGATTAACTTCTGCCAAACCGGCTTCCCTAGAGCGCCCTCCCGGTCACGTCAACCTCCCTCACTTGCTTCCTGGTGATTTCCAGCAGAACATTGCAACGCCAGCACCGAGGGACTCACCCTGGCTCTTCCCTGCGTCTTCCGCCAGTCCACACACTACGAATAACCACAGTTGGTAGGAAGGATGGCCATCAACAGCTCTGTCACTGGTCCCCATAGAACTTTCTGGAGGAGTTGAGGTAGAAAAACCTGCTGTGGAGGGAGCACATTGCCTAGCAGCCATTTCTGGTTCTTGAGAGTATCTGGAACATTCCAGATTGTTCTATGGAGAAAAGCACAACTAATCCTGAGTTGGAAATGGAAACGAAGGGGACCTGGAGCTTTCGTAAACCCTGGCCTGCCAGAGCCTTGGGCTTGAAGCTGGAAGAGGAGTTTTGTTTAAACTCAGGGTGACCTAGTCGTTTGCCTGGAGCTGTGTGGGCTTTAGTCCCCTGTGCTCGGCTTCACACGGCTGGTGTTGCTGCTTTGGTACTTTCCCCGACAGCCGTGAAAGCCAATGTGAAGGCCAAGTTTGGCGACTGCAGGCACAGGCAAAACAGTGGCGACCATCTTTTAAATGGGACGGGGCCTTACGGTTCCTGCGTTCACTGCATCATGTCTCCCGCACGCCCTTGTGTGTTCTCCACGAGGGTCGACAGTCAGGCACCACCACTGCTGGAGGAAGTGCCCGCTCCCAGGCTCGTCATGCCCCGGGTGCTTCCAAGTCATTATCTCTGCTCCTCACACCTACCCTGTGAACTTTGTATTATCTGGCCCATTTTACAGATGTGGCCACAGTGGCTCAGAAAGGGTTATGGGATCTGTCCAGGTTCTGCCAGCCAGCAAGTGACAAAACTACCAGATCTGATCACAAAACTCCCCCCATGTGTCACGCACGTTCATGTCTGTTACCTCGTTTTCAGCCCGAGCTGATGTCTGAGCACTGGCGAGGCGTGAGAAACCAGAGGCTCAGAGAGGCCAGGTAATTTGATCAAGGGCACACAGCGCTAGTGAGAGGAAAAATCCAGTTCTAAATCCAGCTCTGTTTTGAAGACTTCCAAATCTGTGTTACCTAAGTCTCTTCAACCTCTGTGTGGGGCAGGGGTGGGGGAGAAAATGAAGACCCAAGTTTCTTAAATTTCTCTCCTCTTTGGGGGTTGATGAAGATGCAGTCTGAGCTGTACTATTTCATATTTGAATACTTTTAAAGTGTGTTGATTATATATTAAAATGGTACTTCCCATGTTTTCTAAATATTTAAAAGATCCCTCTTAAACATCATGACAGAAACATTAAGGCTCCCTTACCAGATTTATAATGGCTTTAAAAAAATTCGCGGCACTTCAAGTAATTCATCACTCTGTTTGGTTGGGGGAGGCGCGAGGGGGGCCACTTGCGTGCAGGAAACAATATTGGCAAGAAAACGGGGCAAATGCTTCCAGTAAAGGTGCCCATTCGGAATTAGATGGTGATGGACGTTTAGAAACTCATCTTGACGCAAAACCCTAACGTTTGCAAGTGGTTGTGTCTCACTCAGGACGGCATTCGCACACTCACTGTTCTCTGCAGAACTGAGGATGTGCCACTGAAAAGGCGTGCGGCTCCTGCACGCAAACTGAAGTTTTATCAGAAGCGGGATGAGAAATTACTGGAAATTGCATTTTACTTCAGAAGCGGTTTAATAACAATCACACGCGGAGCCCCAGCCCGCACCCTGCACAGCTTAATTTCCCCGGTTTGCCGGCTTAAAAACAGATATCGGAACAGGAGAATACAGATTTGACAACAGTGTTAAGGCGACTTTGCTAACGATTTCTGAACCACCTCCAGCCGAGGTCTAAATGCCGACAATATCCATAAACAACTCTATACCGCCCAATTAGGGAGGCAGAGACACAGAGTCCTGTCAGGAGATTTGCATGGCTGAGAGTCTGAGATCAGAGAGCTGTGAGGGATGGCTCAGAGTGACGGGGGCGCGCAGACGAATGACTATCATTACGATATTACGGGGACTCACACCTTCCCAATTACTGGCAGGATTCATTAATTACCGCTGCATTTCCCTAATAGAATCCGCGCTCCGGCTTATCAGCGCCTTCCCTCTGTCTACCTAAACCCCCACTCAGCAGTCGGTCACCTATGAAAAATTAGACAGTGCCGCGTGGAGTGGCCTATTTAAAGGAAAGAGAAAAATGAACGTGGGAAGAGGAGGGAGGAAAGAAAGTGCAGTCAGGAAGGAGTCGAAAGTAACAGACACAGCATTCTCTCTGCACGGGGCGGGCTTTTCCTTCCTGGAAGCTGCCATGGAGGGAGATTAGTGGCAGATCCAGGGAGACAGACTGTGGTGAGTTTGGACACATAACTGTCTCCTTTATACACACACACACGCGCGCGCACACACACACACACATTCGTTCCCTGCCTAAAATCTTCCGATGACTTTGCGTCATATATAAAAATAAAATCTAAATGCCTGCCCAGGCCTCTAGACTGATCTTCTTTCTCTTCTTCCTTTTCACCTAAACTCCACCTACTCGGGCCTCCTTTTTGCTCCTCTAATACATTAAATTCATATCTGCCTCAGGACCTTTGCACTTGTGGGAACTTCTTTCCTAGAACATGGTTTGAGTGGGCCAAATTCAGCTTGTAGCTTCCTTTTGTATCGCCCCTGAGCTAAGTAAGAAAGGTTTATATTTTAAAGGGTTAAAGGTGCCGAGAAAGAAAAAGGGGGAGGAAGAGCAGAGGAGGGGAAGGGAGGAGGCAAAGGAGGCAGAGATGGGAAGATGGCGGGAAAGTTCTCCCGACACCTGGGTTAGAACAACATCCTCCCAGATCTTTTAGGGAGTTGGGCTCATTTTTTACCGGTCGCCGTCCAGGGAAGTCGTCCCTGAACACCCCATCTGGTCACCTGTCACCCGTCACCTTCCACACTCCTTTGCCTCACTTCTTTCATAGCACTTATCCCCAGTGCATGCTAATTCATTAGTGGTTTTATTCTCACCTCTGGCTGCATATTAGACTCACCCAGTGAGCCATTAAACATACTGATGCCCAGGCCTGCCTCCCAGAGAATTTATTTCCATTGGTCAGGATGGGGACCCAGACATTGCTCTCCACGTATTTGTAAGGCTTCCCCCTGATCCTATTAATAGCCAAGGCTGAGAACCCCTGGCCATNAGATTTGCATGGCTGAGAGTCTGAGATCAGAGAGCTGTGAGGGATGGCTCAGAGTGACGGGGGCGCGCAGACGAATGACTATCATTACGATATTACGGGGACTCACACCTTCCCAATTACTGGCAGGATTCATTAATTACCGCTGCATTTCCCTAATAGAATCCGCGCTCCGGCTTATCAGCGCCTTCCCTCTGTCTACCTAAACCCCCACTCAGCAGTCGGTCACCTATGAAAAATTAGACAGTGCCGCGTGGAGTGGCCTATTTAAAGGAAAGAGAAAAATGAACGTGGGAAGAGGAGGGAGGAAAGAAAGTGCAGTCAGGAAGGAGTCGAAAGTAACAGACACAGCATTCTCTCTGCACGGGGCGGGCTTTTCCTTCCTGGAAGCTGCCACGGAGGGAGATTAGTGGCAGATCCAGGGAGACAGACTGTGGTGAGTTTGGACACATAACTGTCTCCTTTATACACACACACACACGCGCGCGCACACACACACACACATTCGTTCCCTGCCTAAAATCTTCCGATGACTTTGCGTCATATATAAAAATAAAATCTAAATGCCTGCCCAGGCCTCTAGACTGATCTTCTTTCTCTTCCTTTTCACCTAAGCTCCACCTACTCGGGCCTCCTTTTTGCTCCTCTAATACATTAAATTCATATCTGCCTCAGGACCTTTGCACTTGTGGGAACTTCTTTCCTAGAACATGGTTTGAGTGGGCCAAATTCAGCTTGTAGCTTCCTTTTGTATCGCCCCTGAGCTAAGTAAGAAAGGTTTATATTTTAAAGGGTTAAAGGTGCCGAGAAAGAAAAAGGGGGAGGAAGAGCAGAGGAGGGGAAGGGAGGAGGCAAAGGAGGCAGAGATGGGAAGATGGCGGGAAAGTTCTCCCGACACCTGGGTTAGAACAACATCCTCCCAGATCTTTTAGGGAGTTGGGCTCATTTTTTACCGGTCGCCGTCCAGGGAAGTCGTCCCTGAACACCCCATCTGGTCACCTGTCACCCGTCACCTTCCACACTCCTTTGCCTCACTTCTTTCATAGCACTTATCCCCAGTGCATGCTAATTCATTAGTGGTTTTATTCTCACCTCTGGCTGCATATTAGACTCACCCAGTGAGCCATTAAACATACTGATGCCCAGGCCTGCCTCCCAGAGAATTTATTTCCATTGGTCAGGATGGGGACCCAGACATTGCTCTCCACGTATTTGTAAGGCTTCCCCCTGATCCTATTAATAGCCAAGGCTGAGAACCCCTGGCCATCGCCTGTCTCTTCCCACTGGCATGTTGGCTCCATGAGACCGAGGACGTGGCCTGTGGTCCTGGCACTGAGAACAGAGGTGCTGCTGGCTCAGTGCTCCATGGATGAATTAAAGAAGATTTATCATCTATACGTACAAAGAATTGAGGACGGCAGCAATGTGACAATGACGTAGGGTCTCCCAAGCTGAAGTTATGCATCACAAATGGGTGACAGTTCCAGGAACTCTGTGCAGTTGCAGGAGGCTCAGCCCCCATTAAGGATAATGGAATGTGAGCCTCCTCACTGTCATCTTGTTACTATCAACAGCATTATCAGTTATCAACCGCTTTTACAATTATGCACCACGATTCTCCCTGCACAAAGATTCAACAGCCACCGAACTCGCTTCCTCTTTTAAATTAAATATACTGAAAAGAGCAGAGATTTCAATCCTTCATCTGTTCACAGATGAAAAAACATTTCCAAATCGTCAGCGATCACATTTTTTTTTTTTATTCTAAGAACGGCCAACTGTTCCCAGCGATTTCGATTACATTTCCTACCTATTATTTCATGTAATGGCATCCCTTAAATTTTAAATTAGCTTTGAAGAATAAAAATAATTGAATTCCTGCTGTTTTGTGTACATAGAGGGTGACAGGAGCTAATGTGATAATTTAAACTGTAAATGAGTCTTCACTTTGTGTTCATTAATTACAGCTAATTACTGAATTACAAACCTCCTTGGTTAGGCACTGTTATGTATTCATGTAGCATGTTGAATCTCCAGCTGGTATAAAACTGTTTTATAGACTTACAAGCTGACACACCAAGCGACCGCTGAAACAATTCAGTTTGAAAACAAGGGGGGGCAGGAGCACATAACTGCAAAAGCTTCTTGGAATTAAAAGAACAGACACACAGTGCTTCCAACTCGTATCTTTGGGGATAGAGGATCTTGCACGTATAATTAGAACAATTCATGCCACAGGAAAGAAAAAGAGCGCGAGGCTGTTCTTCACTCTGGGTGAAAATCTAAACTGTAGCATGTAATTTGTGAGACTCAAGTGTTCTGCCCTTATCTCCTTGTTCCCTGGAAACTAAGCATCATAATTATTTATAAACTGATCCCCCTTTTAATAACAGAAGCGTAAAGGATGCCAGAAACCCTGCCCATTCTTTTCATGACCATGAAATGGCTGGAAAGAAAAGATTCAAACAGAGAAGTCAAGGACTAGGTCAAAGTGAATTCTTTCTTATTAGGTTAAGAACATTTTTTTTTTAATAGCGAGCAAGGCACATTGGATTATTAAACATTAGGATCGTCTGCATCATTTCTGCCTCCAGATGGAAGGCTCTGTGATGTACTGAGATTTTCCTTAAAAGACTTGGAGGAATACTCAAATGGACTTAGTTGGAGGGTACAGTACGGCTGTTTCAGAAGAGGAAACGCACAAAGCCAGTAGGTGAGTTCTTTAGTCTCGTCACTTGCTGTTTTTCCATTTCTTTGCTAATTTTACCAAGCATTTATCTTATGAGAAACAAAAAAGAAGGGTCTGTAAGGTACCGAAAGATGAATCGTCAGGGACTTTACACCTGCCCCAGGTGATTGTTGTTCTCTCTGGGTTACAATGCTGGTTTTCTCGGGGGAACCACCTCTCTGTTCTCAGGCCAGACACTTGTGTTGGGCTCACCCCACTCTCAAGATACAGGGTGGGGCGGGGGCCTTGTCTGGCCCATCCCTGTGTTCTCTTCTCCTGCCCACAGTGATTGGTCCAGGGATGGACGAATGACCCAAGTCAGTCCAGGGAAAGATTTTGCTGGAATTCTCTTCTTTGGAGCAGCTCATCGGCCTGGGGTTGTTTCTGAACCACCACACGGTGGAGAACGTGCTTGGGAATGACGCCCCTGTGGAGGAAACAAGATCCGAGGGGCGCAGAAGGCCAGATTTCCAATGACCCCTTTAAGCACGGCATCGAGCTTTGCCTGAATCTGGTTGACCTCCTTGACCTTCACAGGAGCCATTGCTTCATCTCTAGTCCTGACTAGAACACCAGGACACTAGGACATTCTGTAGGTGCCTACATTCTGTAGGTGCCCAGAGGCGGGGAGGATCTTTTCCAGTTTGGGAAAATAAAGGGTACCAGGAGGGCTTCCAGAGGAGGCAGTTCTGCAGCCGGGCTTTGCAGTAATGGAAGGCTGTGTGTGGGGGGAGGCAAATAGAAAGGGAGCTGGAAGATGGGACTCCAAAGGAAACCTGAAGCCTGCAGCAGGGTCCTGCAGAGCTTCTGGGCCAAGAATACATGAGAAGGAAGGAAAGCTTCCTTAGTTGAACTAAACCCTGGGGCCAGACTCTAGGCATCTTTATCCAGGTTCGCCATGCACGGTGTCAGGAGTAGAAACACAGATAGAACATTGGGTTGCGCGGGCCCCATCCAGGACTGTCTTGGAGCTTCTGGCTTTGGTTTTGTGATTTGGGCCTTTCTGATGAGTTTGGGCAGGACCAGGGTGACAGGGTAGTTTTGCAGGTGAAAGGAAAGAAGGCGCGTTACTGCCCACCATGGATGCGGATTCCATAGCATCAGTCTCCCGGAGATTGTTCCACAGTGAGATTTTCATGCTTCCACGTCAGGGCTCGATGAGGTGATAGGCATGATCATGGAGTGGCTGTGCTTTGCCAGACACGGTGTTACACACTTTAACCTTAGCAGCAACAGTGACAACTGTGGCAGATCATAATTGAGTGCTTACTGTATTCCAGACCCTGCACTAAGCTTAATGATAAAAAGAGTACATCGTCACCATTGTTATTAAAAACAAAAATGAACGGAGAACTTATTACAGGCCAGGTATTATGCTGAGTGCTTTTCCTGCATTTTCACAGAGGATCTGGGAGGTAGGGAGTATTATCATCACGCCCCTCTTACAGATGAGGAAACTGAGTCTCAGAGAAGTAAAGTGACTTGCCCAAAGCCACACAATTAGCAAGCAGGGGAACTGGGCCTAAAAGTTAGGAAAATTAGATTTGCAGATCAGTGCTCTTTGCAAACATACTAATGCCTTTCCTTATTTTGGTTTTTCATATGGATTAGTTTTTAACTTAAAAATTGTTTTTTTAAGTTTATTTATTTATTTTGAGAGAGAAAGTGCATGGGTAGGCAAGGGGCAGAGAGAGAAAGAGAGAAAGAGAGAGAGAAAATCTCAAGCAAGTTCCACACTGTGAGTGCAGAACCCAGCGTGGGGCTCGAACTCCTAAACCGTGTGAGATTGTGACCTCAGATGGGATCAAGAGTTGGATGCTGACCCCACTGGGCCGCCCAGGCACCCCCAGTTTTAACTTTTGTTTAATGTTCTTTCTGCATGATATGAACATCATAGCGAGCGTTCATTGTTCCCTTTGCTAGTAGGTTTCCCCTTGACCTTCTTTGTCCACGTTTCCCTAGCATCTCGCTCTAGAATCTTCCACGAAGCCTGGCACGCAGTCAGTACTCAGAAATTGATGCTCAAACAGACTTGCGCTCAGTTAAAACAATCCCTTATCTGAGGTTTTAAAAAGCCGGTATGGTTTCCAAACCCAATGGGAAATTCCTTAAGAAAGGGCGAGATTCCTGATTCAGAAAGTTTCCTGTCCTTTTTTTTTTTTTTTTTTTTTTTTTTTTGTGGTTTGGGGATATCATATATCCTGGACTTTTTTTGGTTTTGTTTCCTTCCTTTCATATTCATGGGCATTTAGAAATACTGTGTGAAAAGGAAGCACACATTCTCCTTTTTCGCTTGGAGGAATTTTTGGGTTGGGTTGAGGCAGACCCAGTCTGAACAAAGACTCTCAGGAGCCAGGGTGGCCCTGGCATTCCCTCAAGCAGCTGGGTCTCCAGATCTGCGGGCTCTCAGCTCGGCCAGAGTGCTGCGAACGACTGAAGCCCTGCGTGCCAGCCAGATGGTCATAGGATTGTCACTGGACCCCGAGAAACCGCAGAAATTCCCAGAAACTCCAGCTACATCTCCACGGAGCCTCCCAGTTTCTGCTGGTTTTGTGGCTGAACAGACTGCCTCAGTTCTGTTCCTGTCTGTGTGTGTGCTGTATCCAGGAGCTGGCACTGACCTTAATAACTACTACACATGGAAACTGGGTCAAATATCTCTTAAGGGGCAGCTCAAGGGTCTTGCTTGACTGCATCTGACCTTCATGAAATCCGTCTTCTTTGTTATGCTTCCAAGCCCGATTTCTAGGACCACATAGCTTGGCACTTGCTATTACAGCCCCTTGCAGTGCTGGTAGCCTGCTTCTCAGGGTGGTCCATCTTGATATGGTGATGCTTGTGGTATCGTTAGCACCTGGAGGGTATGTGGCAGTGGCTTGGGGGTTCCTCTGGCTTGGGTTCGAGCCCACATCTGCCGCTTTCGAACTCAGTGAGTTTAAATGAACCACTTCGTCTTTTGCAAACCTAATTTCCTCTTCTGGAACGTGTGAGTGATGATAACACTGTGGGGTCCTTGTGACAGTTACATGTGATAGCGTATCTGAAATACCTAGTGCTCATGGCCAGCGCTCCAATGGCCATGTTTGCTGTGGTGGTGATGATGGTGATGATGACGACAGCATCTAATATTGTTTGTATAATCCCTTGCACCCAGGACATTTCGGCCAACAATATTTACGTAGTCCACATTTGGTGGTTGATGAATGCCCATTTGGAATGGAGTATGGGTCTCTAACTCCCCGCTGGCTGCTGGGAAAGGAGGGCCTGGCAGAGGAAAGGAGAAGAGGGGTGATGGTGCATCCTTGCCACCAGATAGTCCCTGGGACAGATACTGCTGTCGCCTACTCAAGATCCATCCCCCCTTTTTCCTGCTGATAAAATCCTGGCTTTGTTTTCCGTGGCAATTTGCCCAACCAAATACTCATGTCACAGGATCTTGCAGCGAGGGATGACAAAATTACAGTCTGACCATGGAAGTCCCAGTGGAATTCTGCTGGGTTTTTGGGAAAGATTGGCCCCCTGAGAAGAGGGGAAAGAGTGGCCAGTGGAGTTATCTCACTGCTTCTCCTACCTTGAAGGTGGCCACCATGTCTAGTGGGAGCAGCCATCTTGCTATCTGGAGGCAACAATCAGGAAACTCACAGACACCTTCTAACATCATTCACCCACGGACCCAATCCCGCAGCCATCTCCTTCCGGATGTCAGGGTGGTAAGAGAAGAAAATTGTGATTTATTAAAATCACTGTGAGTAGTGTCTTATTTGCAGCCTGAAGTATTCCTAACTTATGACCTTCTTGCTTTTCTTTGACGAGAAAGGGAGCCCTGGAAGCCCAACCGAGGGCACTGATTCTCTAGTGTGGCCTGAATAATATGCAGAAATATCAGCTATCGACTTCCTTTTTTAATGCAGCAACAGCACACAGGACCACGGGCATCACAGCTAATAATAAGAGTTGACATGAGTTAAGTATTTATTCTGGGTCAGATGGAGCGTACTACTTGGCACACAGTAGGCTTTAGGAGAAAGTTTTAACTATGGCATGAAAGCATAAATGATAAGTCACACGCTCTATCCATGGCACTGCCAAATGGCGTATCATCTTCCTCCTTCCGCCATAGACTCGTCTCACATATTTCCTTCTCTTTTTCTGCGTGGGAATGAAAGTAACTCCTGCCTCACAAGGTTGTTGTAAATAACAAATGAGCTAGCTCATTTGTCACATAGCAGGTGCTTAGTATATGTTAGGGACTGATGGCACCGGCCTGTGCCAGGCACTGTGTGATGTGCTTTCCCTGCCTCATCGTGGGGTGAAATTAACACAAGGACAAATGGCTGAGTAGCTTTTGTCAAATCCATCCCATGTTCTGGATGTCAGTTATCCTTATGTGTCAAATGTGGATTTAAGACTAAACCAGTGTTCCCTAAACTTCTTTCTGTCATGGACAACCTTCTTGATTTCTGTATTCTATTTGTCTCAACTTGTATTCTCTCAATCACAAGCACCAGTATTTGTCTCTCCTATTTGTGCTAACCTAACATGTTTCTTTAATGGGAATCACTTTTTCCCCCTTATCCTAAGTAATCCTATCCATTTGGTGATAGATAAATATCAGTGGTTCAACTGGGAGTGTTTTTGACCTCCAGAGACCATTTGGAAATGTCTGGAGATATTTCAGTTGTCTCACAGAGGTAGTGATGGTACTGACATCTGGTAGGTGGAAGCCAGAGATACTGTTAAGTATCTTGTGATGCACACGACAGCTCCCATAGCAAAGAATGATCCAGGCAATAAAATGGTGGAAACCCTGAAGTACACACATTCATGGGCATGCACACACACACAGATGAATATGCTCTGAAGCAAACATAACCATCCAAAAAAAAAAAAAAAGAGAGAGAGAGAGGGAGAGAGATTATCCAAGTGTCACCTAAATCACTCTGTGTATGTTCAAGAGCAAGGCTACCAAATGTTGGCAATCTCCTCGTAAGCTGCTTTCTTAAAAGTCCCTTCCTTCTCTGAAACTCCACGAAGTCAAATTGGAGACAGCAGTTTCTTTATTACTCAAGGAGAAGAAAGACATCTCTTCAGAAAGAGCACATCATCTTTGGGAAGAAAACAATTCTTATTTCCAAACAGTAGTGAGTCTAACTGTGTTTACCTGTAGAAACAATCTGACTTTCCAGAGACCATAAACCAAAGGACCTTGAGATACAGCCATCTACCCTGTGAGCATGACAGTCTGGTCACCCAGAGCACATGCTAGTCAAGGGGTCTTTGCATTTCCTGGTGGAGCACTGATTCTCCACGTTTTCCCTTCCCTGGCCTATGAAGCACACTATTCATGCTCGCCATATTCCCACGAACAGAGCCAGGGTTACAATTACAATCTCCCTTCTGTCTCTAAGATTCAGAAAATTCCAGTGTGATGTGAGTGAGGTCCTCGACCACCCTCAGGTTTCAACAATGATTGGGAATAAATTATTTTCCATTGATTCCAATTGATCCAGCCGTCCAAGACCGCATCTGGGAACTGCTTGTTCAGGGTGTTTGTCAACCAAGAGTTTCCTGACATGGAGCCATTTAGACACCAAGTTGAGAAGTTGAGCCAAAGAAGTGACTTAGACTTGGTGCCATGCTTTCTACACGGAGCTATCACAATGGCAGCACATGGTGCCTTTCTGGCACTTGAGGTACATAGTTCACACTGTTAGAGAAGTTGTCCTCCCCATTAGCCAGTGAGAAGACAGAGTTTGGGGGAGAGGCTCACAGAGCAACTTCTAGTTCTAGAACTCCATTTCCTAACTTCCTAATTTGCTGACTTTCCACGTGAATCTGGGCAGCCAAACTAACGCTCTTCCTCTCTGATGTCCTCAGAGCCTACCCATTCCTGGGATTGGTGTTTAGGAAATTATCTAGATCAAGTCACTTAAAGATGGAGACATTAGTTGGCGCAGCTTATACAAGGCCTTTCTTAGCAGAGTTCATACCCTTTTGATAATTTGGATAATTAAGGGACTTCTGGAAGGTCACCTTATCTCAGACCCACATACCTTCTTTTGTGCCCTGTCACTCACAACCGTCCTTTCCTTGTTGAGGTCCTTAGCGTAGGTGAGTGTTGCTTAATTGGCCACCAATGTTGGATCAGCCTTCTCAGTCTCCCATCTCTCTCTTAATGGGTTTGGAATGCCTTGGAGTCTCGATGTAACTGGGATTCGCTGGGGAAGATCACGGTGAGGTAGAGACATGCTGGGGAGATTATATCAAAGGCATTCCTAGGAGGCACCCTCCACTGCAGTTAGTAGCGCTCCTTAGTGTAGATGCTCAAAATAAACAGGTCTTGTTCTGACTTAGCCATTTGGAGTCTCTGTCTTGGAATGGGGAATCTGTATCGTCATGAGCCCCTTAGTGTCACCTCCAATCGCCGTTGTCTTCTTGCAGAGAGGAAAGCTGCAGAGAGGAAAGCTGGATGGAATTCCTTCTCTGGATGTACCTGCTGTGGAAGGAACTAAAGGTGAACGTGTACGTTTTCTTGTACAGATTCTGGTGTTTAAGTACAGGGGGGTGGGGCCTGGGGGTGGGGATCTGGCACGCGGCGCAGAAGGGTAGAGAAAACTGAAATCACACCTCACGTCTCTCCACAAAGATTCTCTTTATGAGTATGATCCGCCAATCCGTAATCAAGGGTTAATTTCACAGCTCACTGCTTCATCTAGCATAATATCCATTCAGACTAATTAAATCTGTCTAATAATGTGAGTGTCTTTGTCTTTGTTCTTCCCCTTCTTTGTTTTACACCCTTCACATCTCATCTCCAGAACCACACGCCATCACACTCTACTTGACAAGCAGAATCCATCCCTAAAATTAAAACATTCCTGACCTATCTGGAATGACAAGGGAGGCGAGCTTCACGGCGCTCCGGCCCATGAAGGGAGCTGACACATTTGTTTTTAATTTCAAAAGAGTAGAAAGTGAAGATCTGACCCCGTCAATCAAGCCCCGTGACAAGTTTAATCATTGGTGCCCCACAAAAATCACGGCTAAATAGGAATGCAAATACTGTATCACAGGGCTCTTATAAATGCTAATCAAGGAGAAGTAATCAACTGACAATTTCACTGATCTCTTTTCTGAAGAAGTCACTCAATGCTCTGTCTCTGGGCCACAAAGAGAAGAGAACAGGACAAAAGGGATGGATGAGGTCCCTCCAACCTTCCTTTTATTTTTCCTTCCCGGACATTTCTTTTTTAAAGAGAGAATTCGCTCTTTTGATCCATTGTTGAACTTTAAAGCAGTGAACTTGTGCAGTTATATGTCAAGTGTACTTTATTATCAGTACCCAGGCTGGCGAGAGAACGCACCGAAACTTCCGCTAAAATAAAAATCATCATTTGTCTTTGTCATTAATCTGTTCTCAAATTCTCTTATATCTTAAAAGTGACTGACCTTCGCTGTGAGAGGGGAAGAAAAAAAAAGTTTTATAAGTAGTCGAAAATCTGAAAATTATGATCACGGTAACTCAAAGAAAAAAAAAAAGAAGAAGAAGAAGAAGAAAAATCCCTTTTAAAAACTTAATCCAGGGTTGATGAAGAATTTATAATCACCAAGAAGTTCTGAGCCAGGCATCTCTCCCCTCAGCATGGAGGCCTGACTGTTCTCAGGGAGAGAAGTTAGATTTTGGAGATTTTTCATGGACCCTTTTACACAGGATCTGAGAGCTTTATACGTTACCAAGCTTAGAATCGGAGTTTCTTTTTTTCCTTGTCTTGATTTTATTTTTTTAGTAAGGAGGTCCTAAAGAAATCCAATTATTGGTGACTTTCTACTGTAAACACTGATTTCAAGGAATCATAGCAGGCAAAGAAAAAAGCCAGCACTATATCATTCCCAGTGTGTCCTGCAATGTTTATCCAGTCCTATAAAAACAGAACATTTCAGAAGTTCGGGTGTTGACGAGATTCATTCCTATGGTGCTAATCACCCCAAGTTCCAAATGCCCCGGGGGTGTCTCTCCCTCATCTTAAGGACAGAAACATGAGAATTTATGGTTTTTTAGGGGATCTTCCATCATGTTTCATATATGAGATGACCAGGCCAAATCCAGCTCACTGCCTGTCCTTGTATGGCCCAGGAGCAAAGAATAGTTTTTGCATTTTTAAAAGGTTCCCCCCCGCCCCAAAAAAAGATTCTCTGGCTAAAAACTACAGGAAATTCAAACTTCAGTGTCCACAAATGCAGCTTTTAAAAATAAGTTTATTTATTTATTTTGAGAAAGACAGAGACAGTGTGAGTGGGCAAGGGGCAGAGAGAGACGGAGAGAGAATCCCAAGCAAGCTCTGTGATGTGGGGCTTGAACTCATGAAAAGAGGACAAGATCGTGACCTGAGCTGAAACCAAGAGTCAGATGCTTAACTGGCTGAGCCGCTCAGGCGACCCCACAAATGAACTTGTACTGGAGCCTGGCCACGCCTATTCACTGACAGATCTTCCGTGGCTGCGTTCGCGCTGCACCAGGAGAGCTGAGCAATTGCGACCGACGTTGTATGACCTGCAACATCCAATATATTTACAGTCTGGTCTTTTACAGAAGAAGTTTGCCGACCCCTGTTTTACAGCATCATGGGAAATTTGCTAGGTCGTGGCTGTGCCTCAATTTCCCCAGCTGCAGAAATCCTTTTGGTCCAACAGCTTGACTAAGGTATAATTGACACAGAAAACTGTAGATATTTCAAGTGTACAATGTGATGACTTGATATACGTATACCTGGCGAGGTGGTCGCCACCACAATTCAGTTAATTAAACACCTCCGTCATGTCACATAGTTACCTTTTTCGTGTGTATGAGAACCTGAAGCTTGATTCTTTTAGCAAATTTTAAGTATACGATACTGTTAACTGGTCTCTGTGCTGGACGTTAGATCTGCAGATCTGACTCATAACTGAAGGCTTGTACTCTGACCAGCAGCTCCCCATCTTCCCCATCCTTCACCCCGTGGAATCCACTATTCTACTCTGTTTCTGTGAGTTCGACTTTTTAACAAGGTTTCCACACATCAACGAGATCACGCGGTATTTACCTTTCTCTGGCTGATTTCACTTTGCACAGGGCTGCCCAGGATCGCCCGTGTTGCCCCAAATGACAGGAATTCCTCCTTCCTCCTGGGTGAATAATATTCCACTGTAATGGACATTTTAAATAGACGCACACCAGTGAAGATGCCTCGTGGTTTTCAGACGGAAAATTTTGGTTCACTGAGGGAAGGATGGGCTTCCTTCCAGTGAAATGAGTGCTTCCGCCCGTGTGTCCTAGACCTTGGACCTTCTCTGGCTTTCGCCCACCCCCTTCCACGGCGCCCGTGTCTGAGCACAGGTGGTTTCTCCCCTTGAGGGGTCAATCACGGAGACTCAGATGCTTCCAGCTGCTCCTTTCTCCGGTAACGTTGCTTCAAATTAAGATCAAATTCATTTTGGAATAATAATGGAACTCCAGAAATAGAACACTGACAATAACAAAAAGGGAACAGTAGTCTCTGTATTTCTATTCTGGTGCAGAGTCCCTGAGACCCAGGGCAGCAGAAGTGGTAACACATACGCTGGGGAATAAAGACCTTGGTCGGTCTGTTGTCTCAATGGAACCATGGTGGGAAATTGCAAGAGGTAATACTGCTTCCTGCCAGACGTGCCCAGGTATTCAATATATCTACACACGCATGCATCTATTTTTTTTTTTTACATATTTAAATAATAGTTATTCACAATGTTCTCTTAATATTTTCCAGGGCGGCTTCTCATTTCATAGGTAACTGATTTTCTTAGGGTTAGAGCAAAGGTTCTCTATGGGGGTGACTTCCTCTTTCCCGTAGGAAGGAGGGGAGGGAGTCCAGGGGTACATGGAGGGCACAGGGGATGTTAGGTAACATCCGAGACATTTTTGGTTGTCACACTGTCAGAGGGTACAGAGCTCCTGGCATGTAATGGACAGAAGCCAGGAATACTGCTAAACACCTGTACATATCCTACAAGGCAGCCTTCACAATGCAATTATTTGGCCCCAAATAGCAATGCTTCTGAGGTTTAGAAACCCTCAGTCAAGAGGCAAAATAGTGCAGGGTGTCTGGGGGCTCAGTCAGTTAAGCCTCTGACTTGGGCTCAGATCATGATCTCACAGTTTGTAGGTTCGAGTCCCGCATCGGGTTCTGTGCTGACAGCTCGGAGCCTGGAGCCCACTTGGGATTCTGTGTCTCCCTCTCTCTGTGCACCTTCCCTGCTCACACTCTGTGTCTCTCTCTCTCTCTCAAAAAATACATAAACATAAAAAAAGAGGTAAAATAATGCAAGCTTATTAACTTGGGAGCTAGATAAGCCTAGATTTAAAGCAAAGTTTCTTGGGGACGACTGGATGGCTCAGTTGGTTAAGCGTCTGACTTCAGCTCAGGTAACGATCTCACAGTTCATGAGTTCAGGCCTCACATCAGCAGCATCTGTGCTGACAGTTCAGAGCCTGGAACCTGCTTCACATTCTGTGTCTCCCTTTCTCTCTGTTTCTCCCTTGCTCATGCTCTGTCTCTCAAAAATAAAATAAACATTAAAAAATTAAAAAAAATAAAGCAATGTTTCTCAGCCTTGGCACCATTGACATTTGGGTTGGGTAGTTATTTGTAGTGTGATGGGGGGTGGGGCTGCCCCATGCATTGGTGCATAGGAGCATCCCTGGCCTCCACCCACTAGACGCCAACAGTACCACCTCCCCTGCTGGTGACAGCCAAAAATGTCTCCAGGTAATGCAAATGCCCTTTGCTGGGTCAAGTAGCCTTGGTTAGAACCATTGGTTTTCACTATGACTTGGTTACTTGATGGCATGGTCATTTTGGACGATTTATGGACTATTCTGAAGCATCGGCTGCCTAACTAGTCAAAGGGAGAGAGAACCTGTGCACTTTCTACCTCTGTGTGGGATGGGGTGATGTAGGCACACGTTATCTCGGCATCCCCGAGCACGCTGATACTGGAAAGTGTTTCTTACCCAAAGCAGATTTTCTTAAACTAAAGAAAAGGCTGAAAGAAGGAAAGAATCCAGCTGTTTTTTGCTTTGTTTTAAACTTCCTTAACCTCCTATCAAGAGGCCTCCCAGGCAGCTTGCTCCACCCCTACCTGCTCCCACTTCAAGAAGGAGAATTTATTGAGGTGCTACTCTGGGCTGGGAGGCTGCTCTCACCCCAGAGAAGGATGTCTCCATTTTCACAGGTAAGGAAGTTGGGACGCAGAACAAGTATATAATTCATGCAAAGCGCCATAGTTCGGAAGTGCTTGGGGCTGTTGTGCAAAGCACACCGAGGTCCAAGACGTCCTTTTCACAAGGAGACAATAAGTGTTGGGTTTGTAGTCTGACCGTATTCTTTTACCCGTGATCTTGGGCCAATCGCTGCACCTTTTCAAGTCTCTGTTTTCTCATCTGTAAAATGGAGCTACAAATGCATTGAAGGGTTAAATAAGCAATGCCCTTATTAGGGGCTGGCCCAGAGCAGGCACTCTGATCATCATGACTAAGATCAGGTATCATTATTTGTATCTATGTTCTTAACACTGTGTCTGAAGTCCTGACTGTAAACCGAAGGAGGCAATTTTGGAAGCAAACACGAGCATATTCAGGAGTGATTAAAATCAGTATATTGTACAAGTGAAACAATATAGCTTTTTTGCCCCCCAACCCCACCCTGCCCCTTCCCCCGCCTACCCAGCATT
>NW_027532250.1:4556440-4562844 GCF_008692635.1 Crocuta crocuta
ACCCAGCATTATTTCGTATCTGTTGGACTCTCCTGGACTGTCATGAGGAAAGCCCAGCCTTTGAAAATTAATCCTATACAGGTGGTTAAAGAGGGGCCTAGCTGGTGAGGGCGTAGATCACAGCAGAAGTTGGTCCATTCTAACTCAGAGGCTGCCTGAGGCTGGCTGGTGTGTGTGTGTGTGTGTGTGTGTGTGTGTGTCTGAAACTGGATCTGCAGGGGGTGGTTTTGAAGAGGCTTCAGTTCCCTTCTTCTTGAGAAGGTACAACTTGCTGAGCATGTTTTTCCTTCTGTCTTATCCCTAAGTAACCTCCACCTCTTTCCTGTAAAACTATGTGGCTCTGGTAAATCTTCATGTTCTAATATGGGGCTGAAACGTCACAATGGACCAGAGCAAGGATTTGGAATAGGTACGTTCCATTCATTTCCCCAAACTGTCCACTGGCAAGTTTGGGTCACTGTGTTCTGAGGAAAGCGACAGCATCCACACCCTTTGATCTTCCTTGACCCGTGTTCGTTTGCTTTGTGGATGTGACTTTTTCCGTGCAGATAGGGGGTCTGGTCCCTGCTCTGTCTCCACCTAGACCTAACTTACGTTTAGTAAGGGGGCACCTGATGGGTCTTTGTGCAATGATCCCATGTGGCACAGACAATCGATTGTGCACCGTTGTAGAGAACGGACCCTTCGCTGAAACCACAGTCTCCCAAACTGGTTTCCATGGAAACGTGGCTCTGTGGGATGCCAGCAGGTGTTATGCGAAGAGATGGCTATATAGTCAAGTAGGTTGGGGTGAGCCTGCATCGAACAAGACTCCATTGCAGAACTTTGCCTGGTCTTTCCTTTTTTTTTTTTTTTTTTTAATGCCAATGGGTAATACAACTTCCAAAATGGGATCGCAGCACACAGTATTTGCAAAACTTATTGGACTCTGTAGGCTTCTTTCCAGTGAGCGTTCCAAGGAGTGCAATCTGCAAAACTTTTCTCTAACGGCCGACCTGCCTTGGGGCCACCGACGCCGTTGCTATTTTCCTTGGCCTGGAATGTTCGTTCCCCGCTGTCTGTATAGCTCACCCTCTCACCTTGCCCATGCTTTCAGTTAGGACTTCTCTGACCCCTGTTGCAAACCAAGCGTCTTCCTGCACCCGATCTCCCTCTCTTCCCTTCCTGCCAGCACAGATGCGTGATTGTTTCTGTGTGACCCTCAGCATGTTATATGTTCTATTTTCTGGACTCTTCCTCTCCAGAGTGTGAGCACCACCAGGGCAAGGCTTATGCCTGTCTCCTACACTCTTTTACACGGCAGTGCCTGGCATAGGTGGGCACTTAATCAGTAAAGGCAAAGTTGAATAAATGAACGAGTAAATTTATGAATCCCTGTTTCACACATGCGCAGAGGTCCAGAGGGGGGAGAAGGGAACGGATGATCTCTGCATGATTACGACGGTCATCAGGCTAAGCAGGGTGTGTGAGGAAGCCAGCAGCCTGGTGTCACTCGGGCCCTTGGACAGCGTGTTTGCAGTGCGCGACAAGCATGCTCACTTAACAGAGCAAGATGCCCCTGGTCCAGCGTAGTGGTGGCAGCTGCTCATACTGCCTACATTGTTGCGAGTCAGGGCAGACTGGCGTGACTTGTTTTTACAGATCGCCCGCAGCAAAGGCGGGCCTGTGGTTAAGACCCCAGGATGTGGGGGTCTAGGTATCTGGACTGGCTTTGCTCCTTGCAAAGTGGACGAACTTGGGTGTGCTGTTCACCATCTCTCAGCCAATTTTTCCTCACCTGTGAAATGGGGACAGTGACAATGGACCCTCCAGCTAGGCCTGCTGTGAGGACTAAGTGGTTATGGGAAGCATTTAGACGGTGCCTAGTGCCCAGCGAAAACTCCACGCATCATGGGGATAACGACTGCGACTATTAACATGTACCTTATCGCCCATCCTTATAGAAACCCTGCAAAGTAGTCCTCCCATTTTACAGAGGAAGAAGTGAAGGTCCAAAGAATTTAAGTGGCTTCCATGGGGGTTAGCAGTTAGTAAGGGCAGCCCAGGTTTTTGCTCGTGTCTATGGGACCCCAGAGCCCCCCCACCAGATGGGTCTCACTCTCTCACATACTGTGTGCCCAGAGATCCAGGCCTCAAGTAGAACAAAGCAGCCTGGTCCATAAAGCTGACAAAATCTCTGAGACAATGGATTTTTTCCCATTTGGCTCCAAAATTAACTACAACTTTTTTTTAAGTTTATGTATTTATTTTGAGAAAGAAAGAGTGAGCTCACAAGTAAGAGGAGGCACAGAAGAGAAGGAGAATCCCTAGCAGGTTCCACGCTGTCAGCATGGAGCCCGAAGTGGGACTCGAACTCACGAACTGTGGGATCATGGCCTGAGCCGAAATCAAGAGTCAGATGCTTAATCAACTGAGCCACCAAAACCAGGCGCCCCAAAGTTAGCTACAACTTTTTGACAAGTCTGGCTCTTCCTCAAGTTTTTTCTCACCTGTGGGATTAGGTTTGTTGCACAAGATGGCCCGTCTGTTGGGAGAAAGAAGGGAGCTGACTGGAGGGGGGTGGGGGAGGGGAGGAGAACCCCAGACATTTTTATTCAAGCCAGGAGGAGGCAGTCAGGGACCTCACCCTCTTGAAATTCTTTTCAGCCATCTAACCTCCCTCCCTCCCTTCCCTGTGCCTATTGGTGCCTCTGGGGACTGGGCTGGCTTGGGAGGGCTGGGGAGGAGAAGACTTCAGGTTCAAGTTAATCTCCTTGAGAACCCAGAGCCCCTTACCCTTGGCATTGACGGCAGCCATTTAGGAAATCCACATGGGATCCTCGGGCAGCACCAGGCTAGTCAAGAAGGCTGTTTCGTGAAGCAGCTCAGAGAATCCAGGACCTTTGAGGCCCTTCCGTCACATCAGAAGAAAGGGGACAGAGGGGAGAGAGGCTCCCCCACACCCACTTCAGAACACAGATTCAGAACAGGTGACACACCGAAACAAGGCATTTCCACCCACGTCTCTCATGGTGCTGCTACTGCTCAGAGTTGTTCAGGCCTCTGTTTAAATATCTTCTCCACAGCGGGGCACTTCCTGGCCATCCTAGCCAGGGGCCACTCAGTCATGCCCTCCCCTCCCAGCTTTACTGAGTATAATTCCCTTCTAAGGCAACAAACACTCATCCGTAACTGATACTATCTTGTTTATCACTTGCTGATTTGTGCCTGTCACTAAAATGTGGTGGCGGGAGATCAGAAACGTGGTACTTCTTGCTCCCTGCTTTATTCCGGGCGTCAGAGACAGAGCTGGGCAGAGGAGGTAGGGACCCAGGAGCATCTTCAGGGTGAGTGACTGACTGCATCATATGTGTCCCAGCTTTCTCTGTAGTGAGCCTGTCACAGAAGGAGGGTCATTATGGAGAACTCATGCCCCAGTTTTTCAGTAATGACAGAGCAGGAATGAAAAGGCAGCTGCAGCATAAGGGGCTTAGGTTAGACGTCAGAAATTTCCTCCTGGGCTGAGTTGGGGCAATCGAATGCATTGCGCAGGGAAGCTGTGTAAAACTGTTAAGTAATTATTTTTTAAATGTGGGGAATATCCTAAGGGGTACTGATATGTTTAATGTCCCCAGGTCACAGTTCTTACGTGCAATTTCTCTCTCTGGGGCCATGCCTCCTGGGGGCCACTTGTGATGGCCCCGCTGAGAGGACAGGAAGTGCTGCTGCCCTCTAGCCGATGGAGGCCGGGGCTGCGGCTCAGGGCCCTGGAGCACAGGGTGTCCCCGCTCAGTACGCAGGCCAAGGGTGAGGCAGCCTCTGCCCCAGCCGGTCCTGTTTGCTGTTTTCAAGGCTCCCCTGAACCCAGCTCTGCCCAGGGATTCTCCAAAGGACTGGCCCGCCTGAGAGAATCAGTGCAACTGCGACATAAAAAGAAAAATTCACATTTAGGGATGCAGATCAAAGGGATGTGAGAGCCAAAAATGAATCAATAGATGATTTCTCTCCGTGACAAAGCAAGTGCTACCATTACTACTGTCCACATCTGTACCCTGATTGTGGGACCCACAGGTCTGTATGGGTCACCTCCTATGTTCTCTGCGAGATGCTAGGTCAGGGGCTGGTAAACTGTTTCTTAAAGCGCCAGGTAGCAAATGTTTTAGAATTCCTCAGGCCCTAGGATCTCTGTATCAAGTACTAAACCGTTGTTGGGAGAAGGGGACACGGTAGTGAGCAGGTGTGGCAGTGTCCCAGGGAGCTTTCCAGGTGGGTGGGGTCTGGCCTCGGACTAGAATGCTAAGTCCTGTTCTAGCAGTTGAAGCCACAGAGATTTAAAAAAAAGCAAAGCACCTGCTTCCAAGGAGTTCACGGTCCAGAGGAAATCTACGAGCAAATGAAACTACTGCACAAAGAAGTGAGGCCAGAGAGCAGATTCTCCGGGGATTGGTACGTCCAGGGCCTCTGGCTTTGCCGATGACACCTGTGCCTGTGCTCTGTCCATGTGGGACACCTATGGTTCGCCTTCCCACCCCCGCCGTCCTGATGACCGCTGAGACTGCCGACACATGTCCAAGATGCCGCTGGGGTCACTGGCGCCCTGAGGTCACACCCTGCTCTCCCTCTGATGCCTGTTCTGCTGTAACTCCAGGCAACGGCGAGGTTCTCAGATGGGCTCCCATAGCCGCTCCTGTCTCCACTCACCCGCCCTTCACGTGGGCGACTAGGGTGGCCCCCTGCACTGCAGATGTGCGTCGCTCCCGTTTAAGCCCTTGCTGGCTCATTTGCCCTCAGGGTAACTGCTGGCTTCATGCTGTGCGCGTGCACACACACACTCAGCTTTTCTTTCAAAATGTCAGTATAACCAAAAAGGTGCAAATAATTGTCAGTTAAATACTGTCTTCCTTCTCTTAACCCAGGTGTTCTTTGATATCTCCCAATGCGGTGGTGCCTAGCTTTGTGTGTCTGTGTGTGCGTACACGTCCACACACATACACAATACACACACACATGGAGTATGCACACACACGCACATATATAATGCGGATATATCATGTCGCTTTACTATACTGCCCTTTTCTGTTTATTGTTTATATTACGGGGTTAAGATATTACAGGGCTTTTGGGAGGATGGTATAGGTGAGTAGAGAGGGGTATATTATTAGGATTATAACAACGCGTTATTCAGGGGGTCTGTGTGGGTAGGGGTGTGTGGGGCATGGGGAGGGGTGGAGAGCAAAGGGAGGAGGAGAACACGGGGTATAGACAGCACGGGCCTTGAGCCTCGGGCGAGGGCCCCAGGACAGGCCGCAGCGCCTGCTCCTCTAGAATCAACGATATTGATCATTTCATCATTGCGTATTTTAATTTTCTCTCCCACAGGCATTTCCCAAGCTGTGCATTGGGCTGAAAAGATGAATCTTAGACAATAGCCAACCTGGCATTTCGCTGATTTTTAATGTGTTTATTGTGTAAGTTATCAACAGAAGCCTTAAGGGCTTTTGGTAATGGGGTATGTTAAAGACAAAGGAAAAAGAGAGACAGGAAAGATATTTTCTTCTGTAGGTGTTGTCTTCTTAATTTGCATAAATGACAATAGTGAACGTCTTGATTCGCTGCCACCTTTGTAAAGCTTGTAGCTGGAAATCAGCCACCATATATAATAATAACCTCCATTTATATACGACAGGCCCTGTCCTCAGCACTTTGCAAATATGATCTCAATCAGTCCTCTAAAAACCCTTAAGGAGCTGATCGTGTTCATGGGGGAAAATCTGAGGCACAGAGAGGTGACATTTCTTGTCTCAGGTCACCCAGCCGGGAAGTGGCAGAACCAGGGCTACGCACAGATCTGCCCCACGCGGGAGCCTGGGGTATCTCACTGGGAACAGAAGCTTTTTATCAGCAAGATAGGAAAAAAGACCCACTGGAAATATGAGTTCTTGGACCCTGGTTTTGTCTACTGCTGTTAGCCACTGAGCCTAGTTTGCGTTTTTCTTTTAAACAAGATTTTTTTCCTAGAGAAAAAAAATAGCACGAGAACTCAGTAAAGAAGTTCAAACACCATGAAGATAAACCTCCAGCCCCAGTGTTCATTTCTGATTTTTCCAGAATGATTTCTACGTAAATAAGCAAAAGTGTATATCTATACATACACATAATTATTTTTTAGAAACAACGTAGTTGGGTATAATTTATATATTATTTTTAATACAACGGTCAATATATAGACCTAGATATTCCCATTAAATAAAATCTTATGATCATTCTACATGGATGCATGGAGATTTCCTTCATTCTTTTTAAAGGCTGTATTGAATCTCCTGGTAAAAACAACTAAAAATGCTTATGCAATTCCTTTTTTTTTTTTTTTTTATTTCTAGGAGAGAGAGAGAGAGACAGCGTGAGCAGGGGACGGTCAGAGAGAG
>NW_027532250.1:4562897-4587062 GCF_008692635.1 Crocuta crocuta
TTTTTTATTTCTAGGAGAGAGAGAGAGACAGCGTGAGCAGGGGACGGTCAGAGAGAGAGAGGGAGACACAGAATCTGAAACAGGCTCCAGGCTCCGAGCTGGCAGTCAGCACAGAGCCCGACGCAGGGCTCGAACCCATGAACCGTGAGATCATGACCTAAGCGAAAGTCGGACTCTTAACCGACTAAGCCACCCAGGCGCCCCTGCTTATGCAATTCCAATGGGTGGAAAATACCCCATGAATAAGTAGTACTTGGGCTACCTTGATTAATTTAATTTCCTATGTGCCTTATGAAATCGGTGCTTTAATAGACTCATTTCTCAGATGAGGGAGCTGAGGCATAGGGAAGGGAAACCACTTGCCCAAGATTGCACAACTTGCAATGGTAGAGCTAAGATTCAAACCTACTAGCCTGGCACCAAGGTCTATGGCTTCACCTGTGCCCCTGTGAGTGCTGGCAATATTCCTATGTACATATCTTCATATACATGCTCAGACCCGTGTAAAAGGGACGTTTCCAGGCACGAACATGCAGGTTGAAGGGAATGAATTCTCAGATTTGTAGTTGGCCAAATTTTCAAATTCCTCCCTAAAGAGGTAAAACCATTTGCACTTCTATCAACAGCGCATGGTCCCTTCTCTGAAGGTGTTACTTGCTTTATTATTGTGTAGGATAAGTGGAGTGGACTCCTGTCTTAACTACGAGTGCGTCTCCCTTTTGGACAGGACAGAAACCACCTGAATTCATCTGGGGTGCCTTGTAAGTGTCTTGATTTCATTGTCTTCTGGCAGAACAAACTCACCCCGGAAGCCTCTCTCCTGTATTCCCCCCAGTGAAGGCACATTCGCTAGCTGCCTAGCGACTCTACCAGCGCACACGTAATTACTCACAAGGTGGTTAGTTCTGGAAAGACATCTGAGCCTCCGATGACCACTGAGTCACACTAATTAGCTGACAGCATCAGCAGAGGGGGGAGGAGGGGAAGATGTGGGAAGAGGAAGGCTCTGCCATGTCTGTGCTCAGAGGATCAGAGCCTCGTGTGGGATGAACAGAACCTCGGGCACATCGAAGAGCAACCAACGGAGGGCATCTCGTTCCTGCCTCCAGGTGGCCCCGCGGACGGGCGCAATTCACATCTCCCGCTCCGGCTCCCTCCCTACAGAGATAAAGTAGAGATGAACATCGCAAATGTTGCTTGATACCAGAGGCCTCAAACTGTTGGCTGGAGAACTTGGGCCCGAGGATATGTTTTCATCGTTGTCATTATTGTTTGGTTTTGTTGCACTGCACGGAGGGGGGACTTGAAAAATCCAGAGTGGTTGCCAACACGTGGAACATCAGAAAATTTCAGCTTCTTCTGAAAAAAAATTGGGAAATCTCAGGGCTCCTGTGTGGCTCAGTCAGTTAGGTGTCTGACTTTGGCTCACACCATGATCTCATGGTTTGTGGGTTCGAGCCCCACCTTGGGCTCTGTGCTGACAGCAGGTGGGCAAAGTGCTCTGTAGTTGGCCACACTCCCCACCACTCCCTGTTGCCTCCCAAGCTGGCTCTCTTAATTCATTTCTGTCTTGCTCCTGGAGGCATGTGAATTCACAGGACCTGCTCTGGGTTCGTGACATACAGCATTTATATTTGTGTGCGTGCCCGAACGCATATGCACAGCTACGTGTGTTTTATTAATATTTACTGAGCACACACTATATGCCAGGGCTTGTACTAAGTCCTGAGGAGTTAAGTGGAGAACAAAACCAATATGGTGCCCGGTTCTGGCCTTCGGGAGCTTCCCATAAGGGAGAGGAGCCTCATTAAACACAGACGACTGCTTAGTTTCTCTCTGCCAAGTGTCAAGGAAGAAAAGCACAGCATGTGAAGAAAGTCTAGCAGAGGATCTAGACACATGTGGGAGAAGGTCTGGGGAAGCGTGTCACACACTCTGTGGATTATCCTGTTTGGCACGTGGAGCTCTGCGTTACCGACGGCAGGGGCAAATCCCCACGCTCGTAAGGGTGGGGCTGGGACTGAACCAAGGCCGTCCTGAAGTGGATTCACACCCTCCTTCTTCGCAGCGACTTTTCTGCAGGAGGGTTTACAAGGGCTCCCTGTGAGCAGATGGGGGAGTTTTACTTGGAGAAAGCGCTGTGATCCTGCCCTGAGGCGGGGCGAGGAGGGGTGGTTATGGCGCCCTCTCCTACCCCTTCGCCCCTCACTCATGTCCACTGCAGGGTTTCCAAGGGCTGGCTCCATGTTCTTTTGCTCGAGGCTTCTCCTGGCAGCCAGTGCCCATGGGGCACCCCTGCAGCAGGTGAATAGGTGTTCACACCCCTGGCCTTCAACTAACAGTCGTCAGGCATTGGTGTGTGAATATCCCAGCTCTTTCTTCCTTGGGTGGAGGAACCCAGGCCCCTGTTCTGCACTGGCTCCCAGAGTCCCGTGCAGGACTAAGTGCCAACAGCTCGCATGACAACTTGTACAATAAGGTGCCCCATTGCCGGCCGCCTTCCCTTCCCTGTCTCACCTCCTCAGTCTCCTACTGGTGTTTCCCAGGATTAGGAATTCTTGTCCCTGCCATGGCTTCTGGGTAACCCCCAACCCCCCAACTAAGGCAAACCCAAGTCTAGTTGGAGCTAGGGTGGGGGTGGTCAGGGGGACGTCCTGGCTGATCCTGGGAGGCAGAGAAGGCTGGTATCTGATCCCCACGCAAGTTGCTGAGGCAGAGGTGGCTGTGGTCTGGGGTCTGCCCAGAGCAGAGGGTTTCTAACCCCCCACGTGTCGTTGCACAGGGAAGCTGCTGGCTCGGACGGGCCTGACTGTGGAGAATTTGTCCAGGGATGGGGTGGGGGAGTGGTTCTTGGGGGGCTATGCAGGAGAAAGCTGCGGGGTGTTGCTGAGGCATGTTTGATGCATTGTCTCTCAGGCAAGGAAGCCCAACACTTGGGATCGGAGTGGAGAGTCTCAGTTTACCATCCAGGGGAGGGAGACATCTGCCTGGGTCAGGGGACGGCAGGGGAGAAGGCCCAGAGAAAACGCAACCATCCAGAGCACCAGGAAAGCCCAGGAGCTATGGGCTGGATGCTGTGACTCCCCCCAAATTCTGATGACATCCTAACCCCCGCAGGTGTGAAGGTGTCAGGAGGCGGGGCTTTGGGACCCCTGTTGAATGGGATTAGTGTCTTTATAGAAGAGACCCCAGAAAGCTCCCTGCCCTCTCCACCAGCTGAGGACACAGCCAGAAGACGGCCATCTGTGACCAGAGCTGAACTCTCTCCAGAGCCCGACCACGTGGGCACCTGATCTCGGACCCCGAGCCTCCTGAGCCGCGAGAAGTGCATTTTTGTTGCTTAGCATTCAGTCCGTGCTGTTCTGCTGTAGCTGCCTGAACGGACCGAGACACCAGGAGATAAAGGGTTAGGTTCTCCCTGGAGCTACGTGGAGGTGACAGTTGCAGGATGATGTCCCGTACTTGACGTTGCAGAACTATGCACTTAAAAAGGCTTGAACTGGCAAATTTTGTGTTATGTACACTCTACCCCAATAAAAAGGATACGTAAGAGGCTCAGCCACAGGCACTGGCTTGGAGCACAGACTGGGAGCCACACACACAGGGAACCCCCTTCGTGGCTCATACCTTTCTCAACTGCCCACCTCAGCACCCCTCCGACGTGGGCTCCTGGAGGCTGGGGGCCAGGACGAGGCACAGATCAGAACTCAGCACCTCTGCCACGAGGGCTGTGACCCAAAGCAGGGGCAGAGTTCGCAAGAAGGGAGAGAAAGGATGTTCTAGTTTTTTGTGTGTATGTATGTATTTTTTGAGAGAGACAGAGAGGTAGAGCGTGAGCAGGGGAGGGGCAGAGAAAGAGAGAGAGAGAGAGACAGAATCTGAAGCAGCTCCAGGTTCTGAGCTATCAGCACAGAGCCCGACGTGGGGCTTGAACCCACAGTCCGTGAGATCATGACCTGAGCCGAAGTCGGATGCTCAACCGACTGAGCCACCGGGGTGCTCCCGGGTGTTCTAACTCCACAATTGCATCCCTAAGTTGAATCTTAAAGTGACCAGAGGCCTACCTTCCCTGGGAATTAGTAGAATACGTCCTAGGTTTTATCCAAGGGTACGGAAGGTTTACTCCCTCTGGATAGATTTTAAATGGAGAAAGAAGTAAAATCATGCGATATGCCTGTTCGACAAAGGGTTACAGGTTTTAACGCTTATTCTTGCCTCGTATGTGTGGGCCTTGGTTAAATGCTCTTGCCCGAATTGGTTGAGCTAGTCTCTGTGTGAGGTAGGTGTCATGATTAGCCACATTTAAGGGAAGGAGAAGTTCTGTAGGTTTCCCAGGGACCCACGTGGGAGCTAGAATTGGAGGCCAGGACCGTTAGATGCTAAAGCCCTGCCTTTACCCACTGATCCCATCGCCACCTGACGGTCAGTATGCAGTGTTTTCTCGGGTCCCAGACTCCTGAAGCTGCCTGCAGTTTTTAGGGAAGTGCCCGTGACTTCCTCTGTTTACATCCTTCAGTGCCAAGTCTGGCTGGAGTTTGGAGCCTTGCTGGGACTCGCATCACATTTGGAGGGATGAGGGGACGCCAAGGCCAACGTCCCAGCTGTAGAGGAGCTTTGGGTCAGAAGATGTCTCCTCTTACTCATCTGTAAAATGGGGGCAGTATCTCCCATCTTATAGGAGAAGGTGCCCCAAAGTGCTGAACACGGGGCCTGGCGTAATGAAAGGGCCCCTAAGTGACAGTTACCATAATATTGGACTCGGGGCCCTGGCAGGCAGGGAATGTTAAGTTACAGCTTCTCTTAGTGTGCTGTCAAAACTATACCAATGATCAACAGCACACATTTAAAAATTTTCACAAATACAGCCAAGCATCGCCGTAAAGTGATAACAATGCAGAATGCTCAAAGCTCAGAGAGTGATGCATTCTATGAGCTGATCCACGTGACCCAATGGTATATACCTTTCCCTCCAGGAATCTCATAATCCTGCTGAGGCCTTTCTCAAAATTCTGGATCTGAATGAGGTGTAATTTAGAGATTCCTCAGGCTGTTTTACTTTTTCTTGCATCTGAGGCTTTTACGTGGATTCTGCTCCGGGACGTGCCTGGAGAAGGGAGGCGTGGCTCAGTGGCACACTAGTGGTTTCCAGGCAGACTTGAAGGTAGGAAGAATTGGTGGCCTGACTGGAGTGAGTGGGGTCAGCGAGGTAGGCTTAGCACTTCCTGGAGTCTTCTTTTTTGTTTTTTAATTTTTAAAATGTGTATTATTTATTTTTGAGAGAGAGAGAGAAAGAGAGAGAGATTGAGAGAGAGAGATGAAGCACAAGCAGGGATGGGTCAGAGAGAGAGGGAGACACAGAATCTGAAACAGGCTCCAGGCTCCGAGCTGTCAGAACAGAGCCCGATGCGGGGCTCGAACTCACGAACCGTGAGATCATGACCCGAGCCGAAGTTGGACGCTTGACCGACTGAGCCCCCCAGGCGCCCCCTAAGAATTCCTCAATAACAGAGTGTCATATATCAATATTCCCTTTACACATCACATATTGAAAATAAGGCCGACGTTAATTTAAAAAATATTTAAGCTGTTTAGAAAGTTGGTTCTGTATTTGATTAAGTTCTGCAGAAATTGGGCTTGTGATGAATCATTACACTAAGACACTTTTTTTTTTTTTGGTACAGCAATAAAGCCTCAAATGATTAATTAAGGGCACAATGCCAAAACAAATGTCTTTGTTTAAAACGCAGTGGACAAGACAGCCTTGGGAAAGTTGATGTGTTAAGTAGACACCACAACATGTTTTTAATTATGTTTCGGAAGACGAACAGGAATAGGAATCGCCAACTGTTTAGAAAGATAATTTTTTTTTGAAGAAAGATTAGAATTAAAAAAAAACAAACAGAGCATTATTGATTTAACACAAATGCCTTTTGTAATTTCCTTATTTGTGTCATCATTCTCGAATTCACATCCTCCCTCATGTGATAGCTCAGCTCTCAGCACTATGATACAGTAAACACGCAGCGTCTGCTCATATTAAAACGCTTTATTTGTGGTAACTGTACAGACGATCAGGTGGTGCAAGCCCTACATTATCCCAGTCATTGCCCAGGCTAATCGGAAGAGAGGGGATCAGGGACCGTCTCTGTGAGCTGCGCGGGCGGGCCTACGGTGCAGGGCGAAGCTGTCACTTGGAAAAGAAATAACAGCAGAGAAGTTCATGCAACACCAACTCTCCGTTGCACCATCCCGACAACGGCCCAGCGCTCGGGTGAAACAGACGCCAGCCGGCCGCGATGATGCCCGGAGTGAAAGATGTGTGTGGAAGCGGCTCAACTTTGTGTTGTCTTGGGCAGTCAGATTCCATTTGCCTCAGAGGGTCCTATCTCAATATTCCTGGTAATGACAGGTTGAGCTTTAAACAAGCGTGGCTCTTAATTGTAAGATGCTGAAGACGGAACAGGAGCCGAACGGTTTGGCCCTTTCCCCCCAGACTGTCAGGAAATGGCCTCAACTCTTTGGAAATCGATGGAAATATTGCAGAGTGGGGGCTGTGGGCTCGGCGTTTCAAGAAGTCATTTGGATGTGTCACTCGAGGTATGCCCGGGCCCCAGTCCCGCCGTCCATCCCACTAGGTTTTGAGAAATGGTTTAATTATTCATTTTGCTAGGAAGTAATGGCTTTATCTCATCATAAGCATCGACAAGCTTAGAGGATGGTTTGAGGACCATGCAAAGTTGCTCCATCTTTTGAACATTCCTTGGTTTCTTCTCTCCACTCACGTGGTTTTTACGTCCCTGGTCGGGTTGGGGTCTGTGCTGCGTGCTGGACGCATCAGGGTGAGTAAGTAGGCTCTCCCTTCATAGGGCTCAGACTCCAGACTTGGCCAGCTTGAAAGGAAAGGCATCTCTGTAGAAGGACTAGCATTCTGCACCCCGGTAACCTGGAGGCAGAGGGAGGGTCCAGGCACGACAGGACCCCAGCTTGGCTTTCTGCCCAGGAGGGCGCTGTGACCTTGCCATGCTGGGATCGACGCAGGAATCCAGAGGACCTGATGCTTGTCAGTAACCCCTTAAGTCAGGGTGGCAACCTAGGGCCGTTTTCATCCTGCCGTCTGTTTTTCTAAGGCCTCCAAGTGGAGAATAGTTTTCACGTTTTTCAATGGTTGGGGAAGAAACTCCAAAAGAATAATAATAATATTTGTTACACGGCAGGATTACATGAAATTGAAATCTCGGCGTCCAGATGTGACGATGTTTTGGAACATAGCTGTGCCCATTCATATCGTCCACGTCCTCTTTCGTGTTGGGCGAGGATTCAGCTCTGCACGGCAGCACGAAAGCAGCCAGCAACAATCTGCAAACAAATGGGCAAGACTGTGTTCCAGCCATTTCCACCGGCTTTTCCACAGTGTGCCAGCCCCTGGCTTGCACCAAAGTCCTCAGAGGCATGGCAGGAAATCAGCTACTTCCTCCTCTGGGCCTGACTTTATGTGAGGAGAGAGAGAAGACGTAGAAAACCATGGACAGGAAGTAGCTGTGTAAAGATGGCTTCTGTTCCTGCTCATTTTCCGGAAGGTTCTACGTCCTGGGCTTAATCAGAAGGGAGCTTGTAGGCATGTGCCAATCCACAACCCATTTGCAGGGTGACGGTTGGATTCAGTAGAATTCCCCTCGGAAAAGGTGCTGAGTGTTTTGAAGAGAAAGTCTTCCTGAGCCCTGGGCGATCGGAATGGGGAGATGAAGACTCCTGAGGGCAAAACGGTCACCAGGCACCTTTCCAGCAAAGGTCTTTGTTTCACTGAACATGTTGGGATGTTTGTGGGAGGCATGGGGGTGACTGGAATTATTCTGCTTAGTTGAGGAAAGCGGGGCTGGACGCTGATGGGACCAGAAGGAATCAAGAAGAACGCTGATATTGGGCCACAGGCAGAGGGGAGAAAGGACTCTCTGTGTTAGAGAGAAAGGAGCGAGCGTGAGTGGGGGAGAGGAGCAGAGGGAGAGAGAGAAAGATTCCTAAGCAAGCTCCACGCTCAGCATGGAGCCCAACATGGGGCTCGATCCCACGACCCTGGGATCATGACCCAAACCAAAATCAAGAGTTGGATAATCAACCGACTGAGCCAGCGAGGCGCCCCAGGAGCCGACACCCTTGATGCCACCTCATCCAGGTGTGAGCGCCTGGGCATGTGGCTGTCCCTGGACACATCAGCTGCCCCTCCTTCATTCTCTCTCCTTCCCACCCTCCTGCCCTGCTTTAGTTTCCTTCAAGATGCATATTATTGCTTGACGTAGTGTTATGTAATTATTTGGTTTTGTATTGGATGTTTCTCTCCCTAATTTAAGGTCCCTGAGAGCGAGGGGTGTTGTCTGTTTTATTCCCTGCTGCATCCCAGTGACGTAGAACAATGCCTGGCACAGAGGAAACAGAATACGTTTGTTCAACAAATGCCCCAGAGGATCTGGAGGTTCCTACAAGCTGCCACAAGCCTGCGATGGAGCTTGCCCTTCGACCCGCCTGCCCACCTGCCAAACCGTGGGCTATCTCTTTATACGGCACCGGCTTCCCTCAAGGCAGCGCGATGCCCCCCTAAAGGCACCACTAGTCTCTACAAGTCTGCTTGCTTCTAATCCTGCCCCCCTCCAGATCCAGGCTCGCACCACAGACTATCCTTTCCAATATGTAATTTGAATGATGTCACTTCCTGGCTGAAAACCCTCCCCTTGTTTCCTGTCACTCTTAGAAAAAAAAAAAAATCGATACCACTTTTCATGGCCCACAGAGCTCCCTAAGTGGCTCCAGCTTGCGAACGCCATCTTTGTATTCTCGCTCACTCTGTTCTAGCAACGCCCGCCCACCCCCTCTTTGTTCTTCAAAACATCACACTCACTTCCCATCAGGACCTTGACACTCGGTGGCTCTGTTCTCCCTGAGCCTCCCGTGGCTGCATCACTCGAGCCCCAGCTCAAAGATCAGGCGCTTCGGAGCTGCCTTCACTGGCCGTGCAGTCCGGAATAACCCACCTCAGCCCATCGCTTTTTATCACGTCACTGCGCTCTCTTAGTGTCTCCTCTTGGCTCTTCCTCACCGGCGGTAATTCTCTTCTTTGCTCTGTTGTCTATACTTTATAGTCTCTCCTCCTTTCCCAGGAGGCGATGGATGTTGGCACTCTGGCAGCAGTGACCTTGATCATCTTATTTATCACCAAGGCCTGGAATGGTAGCTAGCATGCTGTAGGTGCTCAATAAATATTTGGTGAATGAATGATCCGATTGATCTATGTACGCAGAATTTCCTGACAACAAAGGAGGCACTATTCTGCTCATCTTCCAGGGCCCAGTTCCTCAAGTAATAATAACTAACGTGTCAGTCCCTGCTAGCTCTGCCCACATAATTCTTACAGGTCATCATAAGAGATCACATGCCTGTAAATTACTTGCATTTTCTTAGATATTACCTTGAAGTTACAATGAGTTTCAAAAATTAAGTGTGATGTAGGTTTAAGTCTTAAATCCTTGGGGGGGGGGTGTGTGTGGAAGACCAGACGGTGGTCAGAAAATGACCTCTGGGTCCATAGTCTTTGTAGAATTATCATAGTTAAGTCCTTTTAAAAAATGTTAATTAATTCATTAATTTTACATTAAAAATGTTTATTTCTGAGAGAAAGCGGGAGAGAGAGAGAAAGAGAGAGAGAGCACGAGCAGGGGAGGGGCACAGAGAGAGGGAGACAGAGAATCCGAAGCCGGCTCCAGGCTCTGAGCCGTCAGCACAGAGCCCCTTGCGGGGCTCGAACTCACCAACCGTGAGATCATGACCTGAGCCGAAGTCGATGCTTAACCGACTGAGCCCCCCAGGCGCCCCAAATGTTAATTTATTTTTCAGAGACAGAGCATGAGCAGGGAAGGGGCAGAGAGAGATGGGACAGGGGATCTAAAGCCAGCTCTGTGCTGACGGCAGCAAGCCTGACGCGGGGCTCGAACCCACCAACCGCGAGACCATGACCTGAGCCGAAGTCAGAGGCTCACCTGATGGGTTGTTCCAGACTGGACGGGTTGAGTCGCCCAGGAGCCCCCATAGTCAAGACTTTTAAACAAAGATGTGTCCCTGTTTCTGGCCTTGCCATCAGCCCTGAACTTTCCCGAATGAATCAAAGCCAATAGCTGTTTTGCAGGTGGAGTGATTGCCGACTCCAGCCCTTGGTTGAGTTAACACGTAAAGGGAAATCCTGGACTTGGGTAATTATAGGATATTTCCTTAATAAACCTTATCTGATCCCTTTCCGCTAATAATTGTATGTAATTATATTTACGTGTGAGAACATTGCATATTAATGGAAATTAGGGCCCTGAGGATTTAAAGAACTTATGAAGCGTTTGATTGGATACCACTAATCATTACGTGTTACCCAAAGTATAACAGGGGAAAGGAGTTTGTCAAAAAGGAAACCAGAGAGTAGGAGAAACCCAACACTTTCATTAATTGATAATATTTTTATTAGGTTGTTACTTTCAAATGTCTTTTAGTACTTGAGCTTGAATTTAAATGTCTGAGAAGGAATGGGTATTCAGGAAAAGAAAAGTAATTACACCCTGTAATTCTGATTTAATTACAAGGAAATAGATGTAACATGATGTGATAAAAGTTATGATGAGCTCTTTAAATGATATATGTCATTAACATGTTAATTGGCATGAAATCTGAACTCGGAGCCAGAGAAATCTTAGGTGAATACGAGGTCAACCCTATTACAGGCAGTCTTACAATGAAAATTCCATAAAAGCATTTGAGTTTGATTCTGCCATGTACTTTTTCCCGTTTATACTCAATACAATGAAATTCCAATCCTGCTCTTTAAAAAAGAAAAATAAAAAAGGCCATGCCTGAGATGTTGGGGTGGTTAAGCCTGAGCTTGTAATTGACTAGACACAAGGTCTGGACTAAGTGAAATGAGGTTTTTTTTCCTAAGCTCAAAGACCAGGTCATGTTCTAAAAATCCGATTCTCTCAGCATCTCGGCATAATGAGGAGATGAAATGCATAAAGAGTTAGATTATTAAAAGACTGCTATTTCCTCGAAGACTCATCCCATGCCCTGTTTGTTTTATTGAATTATAATTTTGGGGCTCATGGCTGGGCTTAGTAACCAAACGTGTAAAGAATGCATGTATTCAGCAGAAGGAAATAGCCCAACTAGACCAAGGTTACAGCCATCAGAGGGAAGGACGCCGCACGGGACCTCAGAGCCTCAGACCTTCAGCTGGAAATACCCAGGACTCACACCTGAATGTGAGGCTCGCGTGGCTCCTATCGATACCCTGCAGGGCTGAAAACACTGATGCGTCATCCAGTGCCAGAGCTGTCGGCCATGGAAGCATGTCTGCTGGAGTCGCCACACTGGTAACTCCTCTTACGTGATATTCTTACCACATGCACACCCTGGCTGTGCGTTGTGACTAGCAAAACGCACTGCTCACAGGTGCTTTCCGGAGAGTCCCTCTCTGTCCCTCACCTCTTGGTAGACACGTATCCTACTTTAACTCAAATTATTTAAAAAGAGAATGGATTCCAGAGTATCTGTATTTGGTCACTACCTACACATAAAGGAAAGAGAGACTCAGAGAACTGGCAGACGGGAGGACCCTGAGGTAAAGCGGATGTTAGGATTTGTAGACTTGGAGACGGGACAGGGGAGTGTGTAGGAGAGCAGGAATCAGATTCCACCTTTAGTTCGACATGCCAATGCATGATTCACGCTTCCCGCTCACTCATTTCCTTTATGCCACTTGGGGCAGTAGGGTCTACTAGATGTTTTCCCAATGTCACCAACTCATTCCTGCCCCAGGGCCTTTGCATGTGATCTCCCACACCCCGGAATGTGTTTCTCCCACTCTTCTCTCACGTTGTTCAGGTCTCAGTTCAAATATCACCTCTTCCTGCATCCTTCTTTCATTTAAACCATTATCCCCTCCCACATCTTTTACTCACTAGCTCCTCCTTCTGCTTTGATTTTCCGCAAAAAACCGATCTCTATCCTGTCTCAGATGTGTATTTCTTTCATAGCCTGCCTGTGGCTTCTAGAATGTAGGCTCCCTGGGGGCAGGCACCCGCTGTGTCTGGTTCATCGCCCTGTTCCCAGCCTGAGAACAACATCAGGCGTGCGGAAGTAAACATGCATGTATCACATGAACGAGGTGAGAACGCATCCAGGTGCCTCATTCACCATATTCTTGGGCTGGTTACTTAATTTCTAGCTGCCTTGTTGGTGAAATGGGAGTAAGAGTTTGAAGAACTAAGTGATTAAATGCACGAAACCTTCTTAGCCTAGCGCATGGTACATGTCAAGTTTTAAAATGAGAGATTTTTCTTTAGAGAATCAAGACAAAATCGTCTGGGAACTGAATTCCTGAATCCGTGTGAGGAGAAACAGAGGAGGCGGGTGATGGGGGTCGTGAGAGCCACGGGCTGGGGTGTGCTCTGTGCTGGCGTTCCCGGGCACTGAAGTTATATAATACCTCTGCATATCTGGGAGAGATCAGGATGAACTCCTTAGTATGCACAGTCTGTCCCTCCACGGAGCCCAGCTGAGACTTTAATTCAGGTTAGGGAAGCAGTCAAGGGAGAGACAGTATAGACCCTGATTTAAAAAAAGTGGACCCATCTTGGGGCGCCTGGGTGGCTTAGTCGCTTAAGCGTCCAACTTTCGCTTAGGTCATGATCTCGCGGTTCGTGGGTTCGAGCCCCGCGTCGGGCTCTGTGCTGACTGCCAGTTCAGAGCCTGGAGCCTGTTTCAGTCTGTGACTCCCCCTGTTCATGCTGTCTCTCTCTCTCCTAGAAATAAATAAAACATTAAAAAAAAATTAAAAAAAAAATAAAAATAAAAAAATAAAAAAAGTGGACCCAGGGATCTAATGGGTGTCTTCTTCAAAACCCCAGTTTGACCTTGAACGAGTACGTTTGCCTTTATGGACCTCAGTTTTCTCATCTGTGAAATGGAGCGAATAAGCATACTTTTCCTATAGGGCTGCAGGATTAAATGAGGAAATGCAAGGGGAGTCCTGAGCAAGGTGCAGAGAGAAAGTTTTAACACGCGCCATCAATCGTGACTGTGGGTTATACTGTCTCCGTGTTGAACAGCAGAAGGATTGTAACGAACGCTTGGTCTCAGAGGCTTAGTTACAATTAATTGAGCCTGAAAGTCTGCAGACAGGAAGAAGCCCTACATCGATGATAAAGGGGAAAAGAAAAGAAATGGCAGTGTTCAACCGTGTGCGGCCAGCCTGTGCTTAGCATCTTAGGGTCTTCTCATCCACCTCCACCCAGTGAGGCAGACCGCTCCCAGGGCTTTTACTAAAATCAGTGATTTTTAAAAAAAGTGTACTTAATTTTGAGAGAGAGGAGAGGGGGATGGGCAGAGAGAGGGAGAGAGAGAGAATCTCAAGCAGGCTCCGCACTGCCCGCTCAGAGCCTGATGCTGGGCTCGAACCCATGAATCAGGAGGTCATGACCTGAGCCAAAATCAAAAGTCAGACACTTAACCGCCTTAACCACCCAGGCGACCCTAAATTCAGTGATTTCAGTAACTCAACAGCCATATCCTTTTTGGCTGCCAAGCGAAATGTGAACTCACATCCTGGGACCTTTGGACAGTCGGGCCAAGTTGACCAGACCCCAGACATCTTCAGACTTTGGGAGCTGCCGGGTCCGCAGTCTTTGGTGATGTCAGGTGTTTGCCAAGTCTCCTCCCGCTCACGCGTGGGATGGAGCCGAAGCCCCTCTGTGCACCAGCAGAATGCGACGAGGTGCAGGGCCATGGTAATAGTCCAGCATTTCCCACCGGCACCCACCAGCTTATCTGGGTCTCGGAGGGTCTATAACCCTAGCTTTCCATGATGCATGCTTTCTGAGGCCCCCGCCCCCCAAACCCTCCTGTTTCTGATTCAGGAGCCCCCTCGGAGGAGAAGTGCGCTCATCTCTCTCCGTCTCCCCTGTGCACCAGGGTGAGCAGCCCCACTCCTCACCTGCTATCGCAAAGACAAGAAGAGCCATTCATAATTTAAGCTGGCTCTTTCTTTCCTACAAGCCACCAACAAGAGCCGGATGCTGGAGGAAAAATTGAACTCTTTCTCCCAGGATACACTGAAGATCAAGCAGAATCTCATTAAGGCTCACTTCAAAGATTCGTCCTTTATTTCCATACAAACAAGTTTAAATTATCGTGCGTGAATCTGCTGTTAGCAGGGACTCTGTTCCATTATGCATGATTCCTTACTGCTCGTATCATGAATAATGGGCAGCGCTCCATTAGCGGTTTCCAGTAATATGCTAAACTTAGGGAGTGGTCACGTTATTGGGTTCAAGTTCTGTCGTTTGCATATTTATTTTATTTCTTGCTCCAGCTTGCGGGCTCTGGTTCATCGAAATAGGTGTTACGGTCTTGTTGTAATTAAGCACAGCGTCACACATGTTGTAGCTATGGTTTCATTATTATTATTATTTAAAATTTATTGAGCATTTACTATGTGCAAAGGACAGTCCAAAGGATATTATCCTTGCATGCATAATATTATTAATTCTTCACCAGAGCCTCACAAGATAGGTATGATTATTATTCTCCTTTTAGAGGGGAAAAAGCTGATAATTAGGGAAAGATCTAAATTGCCCATGGATAAAACTCAATAACTGGTAGTGCTGATTCAAACCTATTTGTCTGACTTCAGATGCTCTGACTTATAACATATTTTTTTAGCATGCTATTATTTTCCTAGACACACTGTCATTTGGAAGGTGTTTTTTTTTTTTTTTGATGCCCATTGTACAGATGGGAAAATGGATGTCCAGGAAGATGAGTGATTCATCCTGGGAATATGAGAAAGACTCTTGTATAAGCTTGGTTTTGCCATGGAGAGAGCCTAAGTGTCCATCAACGGATGAATGGATCAAGAANCCTGGTTTTGCCTCCATCTGATGGTGGATAACTAGTCTTCCTGGAAACATTGATGAGGTTGCACTGTGGATTCTGTGGTTTCATGGTTGGGGCAGGTTTTCCCCAGAATTCTCTATCAGTGTCTCTGAAGGTTCCTTAGGGAGACCCAGGCTGACTCTTTTATGTCCCGGTGACGTGACCTTCGGCAAATTGCTTAACTTCTTCCACCTCAGTTTCTTCATCTGTACAATGGGGATACGTAACCCCCTGTTTTAGGGTCACTGGCAGGAACAGACCAGGCAGAACAAAGTAGGTGATAACCGGCACACAGGAAGCACTCTATACCAGTGAGCTAGTAGTTTTGAATTATTCCCTTTAGAATTCTTTATACCTTTCAACTTATATTTCTCTGATTAACCCAAACTCTGGTGAAATATTGAAACATTTTCTTATTTTTTTAAGCGTTTATTTATTTTTGAGAGATCGAGAGAGACAGATCATGAGCACAAAAGGGGCAGAGAGAGAGGGAGACCCAGAATCTGAAGTAGGCTCTGGGTTCTGAGCTGTCGGCACTGAGCCCGATGCAGGGCTCAAACCCAGGAACCGTGAGATCATTACCTGAGCTGGAGTCAGATGCTTAACTGACTGAGCCACCCAGGTGCCCTCCCTCCCTCCCTCCCTCCCTCTCTCTCTCTTTCTTTTTTTCTCTTTCTTTTCTTTTCTTTCTTTCTTTCTTTCTTTCTTTCTTTCTTTCTTTCTTTCTTTCTTTCTTTCTTTCTTTCTTTCTTCTTAATGTTTATTTATTTTGAGAGAGAGAGAGAAAGCACTGGGGGAAGGGCAGAGAGAGGGAGAGAGAGAGAATCCCAGGCAGACTTTGTGCTCAGCACGGAGCCCGATGTGGGGTTTGATCTCACCACCACAAGATCATGACCTGAGCTGAAATGAAGAGTCAGATGCTTAGCCGACTGAAACCCCTCCCCGCCCCAAGGTGCCCCAGAACATTTCCTTTTTTAAAGCCCCCTTGACTCTTAACATCTCCATAGCCTGACCAATAAAGTTGTAATTCATTTCCATGTTCCTTCCTGTTCTCTCAGCCCAGGACAGAGATTAGCCAATGGCTCATCCACTTGGCTGAGTTCATGAATTAATGAATCAAGTTAAGATGGTTTGAAGAAATTAGTTACAAGTACTGTCCCACAGCTCAATCTCAGATTATTGAAAAACAGTTGGAAGGGAAGTTTGAGTTGGCCGCAGCCTTTATTTTTAACTTTTTCAGTTAGCTGATGTCAAATGCAGCCTCATTGTCAAGACAGGAAATGCTGGGGTCGTCTGGAAAATGTCTTAATAATTTCTGCATTATTTATTCAAGATATTTGGCCAGCTCAACTGGGAATGATTTTTCCATTTGGAGATGTGTCACAGCGTGCCCCAGACAGGAAATAAGCTTAAGGAGCTTGACTTGAGAGACCGATCTGGGCTCTTTGAATGCACCCAACCCTTTCCTGTGCAGAATCTTTTCTCGTTCTGGTGATACCATCTTCCCTCTCTCACGCCTCACTGCTAATTCCAGGTCGGGATTCTATCAATATCTCAAGGTTCATCTAACAGCCACATTTTCTTTGTTCTAGAACCTGATTCTCCAATCCAATGTGTTTATATTTTGCTTTACACTTTTTGACATGCCATCACAGATATTATTCAATTAACCTGGTTGAGCGTGATGTGTTCGTATTCTTTATATCATTTCTCTTTCTGTCTCATGTGGCTGAGCTCTCCCTCCCCGTGGTGGGATTTAAGGTTTCTCTACCTTCCTTGTATGTTAGAGAGCCTTGTCTCTACTAGCATGACTCTTAGGCCCTGATGTTTCTATTTGGAGATGAGGGAGAGGCGTATCCAATAGAGTCAATGCTGTGTTAATTCACTTACAGTTACAGCGCAGGTAAGTCACAGGTGGAAAGATGGGAAAGGTGTGTGTGGGGGAGTGTGAAGTGGCAAACAGCAGGGGCCAGGTGAGGGCTGGACAGGGAGGGGGGACTTTGGAGCATTTTTGGAGACAGTTGTTAGGGACAGCTGATACTTCGTGAGGAACGAACGGAGCTTTGGAGGACGTGGTGGAGGGGGTAAGAAGAATTGAAAAGCAATTGTTAATGAACAGGTGCCCCACCCCTTTGGCATTTTGGGAAAGGCCGCAGCAAAGATTTATATTTTTCTACAAATATCTTTCATGATGGAGGGGCACTTCTCTTGAGTATAACGACACGTGTCAAAACTGGCCTGACCTTAAGGAGCCGAGGTTTGTACTAGAATTTATGTTTGTATCTCTCTGTTCCTTCAACACACACATAGGGGTTGGGTTTCATTGTGCCCAAGAGATCTTGCTCCCAATTGGTTTCTTCAGAAAAAAAAAAAACAACTTATTTGTCCATGTTTGGAGACAAATGGATGAGTGCAAGCTCCTGACTGCCTTGTGGATGTTCTGTCTGATTGGCATTTTTGGGCGAGTCATTTGTGATAGGCCCAGAGTATATGACAGGCAGGGCATATTTGGCTCAGAAGCTGTGTATTTGCACTTCAGCCTTACCTCGAAAAGCTATGCACTCTGGGCAAGTCATTAAACCTCCTTATGCCTCAGTTTCCCATCAGAAATCTTCGTTCCCCCTACATCATTAAGAGCAAGCTAGCAAACGATACGATTCACTCTGCCTTCACTGAAGGAATCATAGGATATAAGGGTCAGAAGCGGTCTGAGGAAATGAGCTGGTCCAGAGATGGCAAATAATTTTTGTTTGCTGTAGACACACACCCAGTTAGAGCAGAGGGACCCTTGGCAAAGCCTGGAGACATTTTGGCTGTCACAACAGGGAGGGGCAGGGGGTGTTTGTGGCATCATGAAGGTAGCAGCCACGGGTGCTGTTAAACACCCTCTCATGCACAGAACAGCCTCCACGACAGAGTTATCCACCCCAAATGCCAACAGAGACCATTTGCTCTGATGGACACAAAGTCTGTGTCTTCCTTGAAACTCGGGGAAAGAATGCCAGGATCGATTAGTGATGTCTGCCTTGGTGGAGTTAGGGAGCGTGTGTATTTGTCATTACTGTGCAAAGCTAAAAGCCTATTATACAGAGGAGGATATGGAAGTCCAGGTAGCTTTTCAAGGCACGTGGCAAGCAAGTGGGAGAGCTCAGACTACAACAGACTGCTGTTTTTTCTTTTTTAATTTTTTTAATGTTTTATGTATTTTTGAGAGAGAGAGAGAGAGAGAGACAGAGTGTGTGAGTGGGGGAGGGGCAGAAAGAGAGGGAGACACAGAATCTGAAGCAGGCTCCAGGCTCTGAGCTGTCAGCACAGATAGCTCAGAGCCTGACGTGGGGCTTGAAACGGGGCTCGAAACCATGAACCACGAGATCATGACCTGAGCCAAAGTCAGATGCTTAACCAACTGAGCCATCTAGGTGCCCTGCTGTTTTTATCTTAAAAAGAGTTCTGGACCCGAACTTGGACTTGAACTTACATCCTTGAGATCAAGACTCGCATGCTCTACCCACTGAGCGAGCCGGGTACCCCAACGTTGGCTGCTTTTTGACTGAAACTACATTACCTAAGAGCAGAAACTAGATCAGTCTAGCTCACTAGCACATCTTCGGCATCTAGAACAGTGCCTACACATGGTAGACATTCAACAAATATATCTTAAATAAATGCATCAAGTTTTTGGCGAGCACACCTGTAACTTTACCAACTCCAAGAATGTTTTCTTCACTTATATAAAACCTATGTTCAGTTTGAAGAGTACATATGAAAATAATAAAACTAAGGCAAATGTGAAAATGCTTGAAAAAGGATCACTTTCTTTGAGAGGGTTGCTTCCACCCTGGTCCTTCCTGTTTCCAAAATCAACTGGGAATATCTGTTCATGGAATTCAAGGTTCTGTTCTGAGACCCTAACCCAGAGAATACCTTCTACACACATCTACTTAAAGGACACATTCCTTGTCCCTATAAAACACAGGACAACTTATGGGGCAGGACCAGCTCCTGGGAAGAGTCCAAGATGTTCAGTGACTTGACTTTGCTTTTTCCCTGCTGTCCTCCTGATTGACCTGGGGAATCAGTCCCTCAGCATCTCAGTTCTACCTTTTACAGATGAGACCAAATGATCACTTGCTACCTGTCCCTACTTCACTTGGATGGGTGAGATGCAAATTATGGAAGCAGTTGGAATCTTTTAAAAGACTTTGAATTTAAAATATTTGTAGACTCACAGCAAGTTGCAAAAATAGTAGAGTTTCAGGTACCCCTCCGCCAGAGTCACCCGGTGGTGACATCAATTTAATTTCAAAGCCAGGCTGTTGACATAGGTATAGGACTGTCACCTAGGCTATAGATCTCTTGTTTAGATAATTTTTATGTGTATGTGTGTGCGGGCAGCTCTGTGCAGTTGTGTCCATTGTACAGATTTATGCAATCGTCACTACAATCAAGATACAAAACTGCTTAGAACATAGAATAATGATATTATCAGCTACCATTTTTTGGGTACTTACTATGTTAAGGAAAATGCTCCGCTGGGCATTTTATTGCATTAGTTTATCTTAACAACAAACAAGCAAGTCAGATGCTGTACATGTTTTACAAAGAAGTAAACTGAGGCTCAGGGTACTTAAGTAACCTTGCAAAGGTGACCTGCCCAGCCAGTGAAATAGTAAAGCTAAATCATTTGGAGGCCAACACTTGTCCTTTTAAAATAACTCCACACTGGGATTAATTTTAAGAAAAACCATCCCATAATCTCACCATCCAAAGATAAACCATAGTTAACAACTGAGTATATTTCCTACGAGTCATTCTATAAATATGTAGTTAGAAGCTTACTAGGGATCAAACTGTATGGACAACTTCTATCTCACTTTTTCTTGACTTAACATCACATCTTAAGTGTCACTAAAACACTTAAGAATGATCACCTTAAAGTCTGTCCAATAGTCCGTTGTTCCACGATGGAGTAAGATTTCTCTGATGCCCTGTTTTTGGCCAATAGAATTGCCAAATTTCCATTATTGTAAGTATTACTATGGTGAATATCTTCGCACAAAAACTTGGTATTTGAAAATCCAAAGATATTCTTAGCATTAGGTTCTGAGATGGGAAATTATTGAGTCAAAACATAAGAATAGTTTTATGATTCTTAATCGTATTGCTTAAATATTCAGAAGGCAATGTCTTTAAGATATGGTACTAGCTACTCTCAGTCAGGGGCTGGTGAATTGTAGCCTCCAGGGTAAATCTGGTTGTGCTGCCTTATTTGTAAATAAAGTTTTATTGGAACACAGCTTACGTCATTGGAAACAAATATGCTCTTTTGTTTACATATTGTCTATAGCTGCTTTTGCATCACATCAGAGCCGAGTAATTGCGAAAGAAAACAGTATGGCTGGCAAACAAAGTATTAACAATTTAGCCATTTAGGGAAAAAGTTTGGGGGCCTTTGCTCTAGATGAAAGCTATGGGATGAAAGATAATAACGGCAAATATTTGGTCAGAACAATAATACCAAACATAGCCTCATGGTGTGGGTACCCATGGTGGGGGAGGGGGGGAGGTCACAATGTATCCTGGAGAATGAGGGTGCAGGTTCTCAGATTTCTTGTGCCAAGGGAGAGGTACACAATTGATGCTTAATAAGTGCCTTTCGTTTGATGTGTAATAGCTGTGGCTGTGAAGCATGGGGTTCACAATGGGGTTCACAATCCCTTCCTCCCTTCTCCCGGCTTTGCATGGCTCTTGGAACTGTCCTGGGTGGCTAACTTCCTTTTCATACCACTGGTGTATACAGAAAAGCAGCTCTATTATTTAAATTCTCCAAGATCAAGGATGTGAAATGAAGGCTGCCCCTGGCCCCGCAAGACATCCAAATAAATCTCACGGCTTCCAAATGTGACTGTGTCACCCTGGGATTAATACCAAGTAATCCAGTGCCAACATCAAGACAGTGAAAATAAGCATTTACTCTCCCAGAAAATCATTTTATACTGATTACAAGTTGTAGCCTGTCATGAGGATGTGAATTGAAAATGTGCACATTTGCAAGGTTAATATTTCTCTCTAGAGTCACTCTCTCCCCTGCCTCCCACCCCTCACCCCGACCCTGGCTCACAAGGAAACAGGAATTCCAAACAAATATTTGTCCTGAGACATCCTTATTCCAAGATCCAAAGTTTAAACCAGCTTTTCATTTGCCTCCAAGGCAGCAGGACCACATAAAAGCAAGTAACGATGGTCTAGGGCAGGCTTTTTCAACCTCAGCTCTAGCACAGGTCAGGCCAGACAATGCTTTGTCGTGGGGGCCGGTGCTGTGCACTGTTGGATATTAGTAGCATTCCTGATCTCCGCCCACTGATCCCGGCAGCACCTCTCAATTCCTCTAGTCGTTGCCAAATATCCCTTGGGGGTCAGCTCACCCCCATTTGAAAAGCACAGGTCTAGAAAAAAGAAGGTAGGCATCCTGATCATGTCAGAGCAGCGTCAGATGAAGCTGCCTACATTTCTAGCTTCATCTCTGTCACTGCTTTACCTCCAGCCTTTGAACCCAGCAGAGCCTGTTTGCTCAGTCACCTCCTGGCCTTTGTTTGTCTGGCCACTGGGTCTGGCATTTTCTTTCCTAATTACTCTGTTATGAAAAATCACCTCCTCAATGAAGTCTTCCGTGACTACCCCTCCTCCAGGCCTAACGTGGAGTCAGTCAGAGTTTCCTCTGGGATTTCATGGCCCTTGGGACAGGCAGTGGCGATGCTATCATATAGGATTTGGGCTCTGAGTCAGTAGTTAAAGCAAAAACTGAACAAAACAAAATCACCCTTGGAAAGTCCCTTAAATCCCCCTTAAGTATAGTATGACTGGTTTTGTAGAGTCGACTCTGTTTAGTCATTTTGGTGTCTGCTCACGTTTAAGAAGTTTTGAGTTACCCAAAGGAACGAAAATGAGAAAACTCTATATGCAGATGGCTGGGCCTTCAAACAATTACACCTTTTAGAAAGCGTCTGATAACGAACCGGGAAAAGGTCAAGCATTCTCGTCTGTTTTTGCTTGTCTGCAGGCTTTATTTCATTTTGTTTGAATATCGAACCTCTATCATTTTAGTATCGGTGATAATTTGCCACAGGAAGAATGAAACTAGATAATGTATGTGAAAGCACTTTAGTAGCCGGCATACAGCAGGTGCACAGAGAGGCTTCCTGAATTTCAATTGAAATCCACAGTGTTCTTTGAAAGTGACAGAGAAGAGCTGGGCCACATGTTTCCTACACTTGTCAACTGGCATTTCCTCTTGTGACCACAGCCATCCGCTCTGGACCATTCGCCTCACGACCCACTAAGTGCCGTGCCATCACAGTGCATGTGTTTATTTGTTTGTGTGTCCTGGTGTGTGTTTTTTCCACTAGACAGTGAGTTACTTGAGGACAGGGGCCCTGACGCATGTATTTTTGTATCCCGAAAGCCTGCCACAGAGGAAACGCTCTGTAATTTCCATGTCAAATGAAGGCAGAAAAGAACGTGAGCTTGAATTAACAACAGCTTCTGCATATCTTACTTCCCATTTAAAAACCCTTCCCCTATTGGATAGAAACATGATAAATGCTGTATCTTATGCGATCTGTGTATTCTGTTACAAGCATGTAACATATTTTTTTGACACCTAGGAGGTACTCGACAAATACTTGGTGTGCCATTACTGAGTCTTTAACATGGTTGAAAACTACGGTAGAGCTGTTCAAGGGGTGGATGTGAAGGGACTTTTCTCCGTGGGTTTGGCAGAGATGGGTAAATCCGACCATATTCTTGGTGCTCTTTTAATGTATCCTTAGCTTTGCGCCACTGCTCTTGCCAAATCTACTGGCAAGAAGGCAGAGAGCACTAGTGGAGTTTCTAATCCAAAAGTGGAGCCCAAGAATCAGGCTGGCTTATTCCCAAACGGAGAACCGAGGCGAGGTCTGGAGGTGTAGGCAAGGTCTGGAGATCCCTCAACCCTGACTTGATTTAACCCCGCTGGCATTGGTCTATAGTGCATAATGACCATGGCATTTTCTGTAGACGGCTCCGTCCTGTCTACATAGGTACCCAAACCTGCCCTTTCACGATGTCCAAGGAAGGAAGCCCAAAGGTAGAAACCCTCCACAGAATCGAAGGAAAAGAAAACTCAGCATGATCCTAAAGCCAGGACCTGGAGGGAACAGGTAGGCCGCAGGGANGTGCGGTGGAAGCGTGGGGTGTTTGTTAACAGAGGGTGAGACCCCCACGGAGCCAGATATGGTCGCGATTTGCATTGGGACCTTCATGAAAATTCAAGCAAAAGTGCTTGCTCCCCACTTCTAAAGCGTATGGGCAAGCGTGTGAAGTCGGAAGCCAAGGAGAAGGAAGTGACAGCCATCTTTCCAGACCTCTGAAATCCGGATGACATCAGAAAGGGTTATTTAATTCCGAGGTACACCAACGGGGGTATTCACGCAGAGGGAGGAAGAAAAGAATTTATATCCCTTTCATATATAAAAGGAAACAGATGTGATTTTCTTTACAAAAGAGCATTTCATTAAAAAAAAAAAAAAAAGCGAGGCGAGGCAGAGTTAACATAACCATTATTCTCCATCTCAGGAAAAGCAAATCCTGTTTGTCTGTCATTATAGAAGGTAGCAAAATCCTTTCATCCAGTGATTAGTTGTAAACATTCCGCAGCCTTCTGGGAGCGGGCCTCTGTTTCCCATCTTATACTGAAGCCATTTTCTTAGACTAATGTTTTATACACACAGCTCAGATACAATGCAAACTCCCGGTACCCCAAAGGCAACGGGGCATTCGTTTATACTAAATCAGAAGTGTCACCCTTGGCAACCTGCAGCAGTGAAACATTTATTCAGTCTTGCATTCCTGGCACTTAGAATTATTTCTTTCATGCCTGATAGCCAAATTACAATATGGCAGATTTCCCTGGAGCCATAGGATCATTAGTGCTGGCTCACAACATACTTTCAACTGATATGGCATTTCATGTACAGCTGCCAATCAAAAAATGGGATATGCAAATGAGGATGGGAGCCTTGGTGTACAATTCCTGTACCGTGAGCTCCTCACAGATTTCCTTAATGACTAGCAGTCATTCCGTTGAGTGGAAGAAGTGGAAAGAACACAGAGGAAAATTCCCCCAGGAAGCTGGTTGCAAGAGCCAGAAGTTTTTACATTTGATTTCCA
>NW_027532250.1:4587134-4643968 GCF_008692635.1 Crocuta crocuta
TTGTTTCTAAACAGCAGCCCTAAAAATACTCGGGCGAGGCTTGCTATATAAATACAGAGCCCTGTCATTGCAGTGGACACTCTGAGACCCACTAGGACATGAGCGCCGGGCTCCATCGAGATGCGTGATGGGGGGGTGCACGGGTGAAATGGTGTCCAAAGATGAAGGCGAGTCTGACTGTGGGGCCCGAGGCCTCGCTGGGAGGGTGGGGATGTCCTGACAGTGTCCGGTGACAAGTCCAGTGATCTGCCCCCTCCCCCCCCCACCGCCATCTGCCCCTGCTTCTCCAGCCCTCCCCCCCCCCCCTCCAGAACCTTCTTTCCAGAGTCCCAGAAGTTCTAAGCTCCTTCCTGCCTCAGGAAGCCACTGAGCCCTGCCCCTCCTGGTTCTCACCCCTAGCACCTCAGCCCAGCTCCCGAGGAGGAGGTAAATCAAATTGATTGAATGAATGAGGGGAGCTCCCTACAGAACAGTTATTGCCTAACTGGCTGGAACTCCACATGGGGACCCTGGATTAAAAGCTCAAGGTCTACCAGTGACCCGAGAAACATCTCAGTGGTGGCCGATGGATAAGAAAATATTCGGGACAAGCTGTGAGAGAGCCTTGCCNGCTTTTCCACACCGAGGAAGACAAGAATGGCCCTGAGCAGCGTGTCACTATTATTCATTCGCCTTTTTCTTTTTGTGGGGATGAAGGATCTCCTTAGCTGGTGTGTGTGTGTGTGTGTGTGTGTGTGTGTGTGTGTGTGTGTGAGATTGTGGCTTCTGAGTTTATTTTTGAGGCTGAAATATCATAAGGTAGTACTATGATGTTCCGATAGTGGTAAAAAATGCCTTTGAGGAAAGGCTTATCACCCTTCTGCTTTTTGTTTCCATTTTATTCTTATTCTACATGGGACGCTTTTGCTGTGTAACGAGATCTGGACTGATTCTTTTATTCTTTAAAGTGAGAAAATATAAGGTCATTTGACTGCAGTTTTAGATGTAGCTTCCGTGTATGCCTAAAAAAAAAGCTGATTTGAGACTAAGTGATGCAGGTACCACATGGCCTATCACGGGTTTATCTTTTCTGGTCAAGGGGTGCTTTTCACTTAGAACTGGGTGGAACGGCCATTGCCACCATTTTCTAAAATTGAACACGGGAGCAGAGAGGTCAAGCTCCTTGCCGAAGTCACACAGCTGGGAAGCGGTAAGCTTAGGACTCATTGTCAGGACCGTAGTTGGCAAATCCAGCACACACTTTACAGATGCTACTATGGCAGGATTTCTGGAGTGTCATAAAGCCAGAAGATATGGAATGTGTGATGCCCTCCCAGCCCCCCAAATAAAGATGCTGTATCGGAATCTTAATTTGATTTAAATAAACATGTCTGTGCATGGCTGGAAGCGAATGGCTTTATTTATGAAGAGTTTTGGGGACTATGCTCCTGCCCGCCTTCTTTCTGGGGTCTCCAGCTCCAGCCAAATCTCCCGCCTCTGGTAACGAATGTCTTCCTTTCTCCCCCTTCTGTCCCTTCCTGCTATTTGTCTGTAAGTAAGACCAGCTCCCAGCTCCCAACTGTGTGCTCCCCACATAAATTTCCCTGTATTTCTGGAAGAAATCCCTCCATCTCATAGCTCCTTGGGGAATCTGGTTGGCTGTCACACCTTCCCTAGGCCAAGGCCACAGGGGCCTTCCCAGGGACACCATTCTTTCTGGTTCAGGTTTCCAAAATAGCAAAAGGGTGAAATGCGGATTCCCAGGTGAAATTCCCATGTCATCCAGAGGAGGGTTCTGGGAACACTCCAAATTGCACAAGTCAGATCTGGCTTCTTCAGGAAGCTAAGCTTTTTGGTTACCTCCTGAAATTCCATTAAGGGAACAACTGATCATTTATCCTGGTAAACTTCCAGAATCGAAATAACTAGTAAGCTTAAATAAGCAGAGTGTTTCAGGAGGAAACGGAAATAGGGCCTGTTTTTCGTAATGGTCAAAGAGTTGTAAAATGAAAGTCAAAGATTTGTTCCTCCCTGAAGACTTCTAGAATACACCCCAGGATTAGGTCTGTATTGAAGCTGATTGCAGACTTACAAATAAAAATGATGTGTACTCTTTTGGTATACAAAGCATTTTCATGGCGAATCTCTCAGAAGCCTTTTAGAGTAGGGGCTGCTATCCCACTTTACAGATAAAGAAACTGAGGCTGAGAGAGGGGCAGTGACTTGCCCAAAGTCGTAGAATGAGGAGATGGAGAAGTTCTGTCTGAAACCCAAGCTGTAGGATGTTGTCTTTCCCTTCATGGCAGGTTATCTCTCTGGTCCCTGGGGTTTCGGGTTTGGCAGTCACATGTGTCAGTACCATTAATCTTGTGTGACTGTGTGGTCACAGTCTCTGCAGGCTTGAATGCTATAAGCCAGACAGGAAATTGCAGGCTCCAGGGAGCCATGGAGTGCCTGAGAAAGGCCACAAGGGCTCAGGAAGAGCAGTTTGAATATCATTATCCTGAACCGTCTTTTTCTTATCTCATCTGACCTCCCCTGACAGCTATTCTGTGCTCCCACAGGCCCCCGCACTCACCCACACCTTAGCATCCTGTGTTGTCTTGGTTCAGGTGGTGGGATGACATTGGGATGATGTGTGATTTCTTTTTCTTTGACTGTTCTCCAGCTGGATGGGAGATAGAAGGGAACCCAGGGTCCTGGGATAAATGGTAGATTTGACGAAACACTTTCTGAGCCAGACTTTACCGTCATTCACCCCTCTCCCGGGCACCAGAGGTGGTAAGAGACGTCAGGATTTGGTGAGGGAAAGGAGTGTCAGGAAGTAGAAGACAAAGACACTGGGGCAAATCTCTGAGAGGAGGTTCTGGAGTTAGGGTTAGGTCTAGGTAGGGAATGAAAAAATTCCCCTACGTAAACTTGAAGGTCAGCAGGAGACTCATCCTCTGCGGTACTGGGTATCCCCTCAGAGCCCCTCCTCCACCGTGGTGTGAGCCAACCCTGACTTGATTTTCGTGGTCTCAGAGCAGTTTTTGGAAACAGCCAACCTTTCCCTTGTTCCCAAGACGGTCACAGGGTTCAGCTGAGAAGTTGCTGGTGGACACAGATCGATCACTCTTCAGGCACGAAAGCTTTGTTCCTTTGTGAGAATGGCTGCCCGAAGGAAGCCAACTGCTAAAGTGAGCAAAGGAGATAAAGACAGGGAAGGACAGTCTAGGAAATGATAGTTCTAAGCTAGGAAATCCAAGGTCAATGGAGAGGACTGTTGTGTGGTGCTGGTATCCTTAAAGATTTGCAACTTATCTTTCGGATAATCAGGGGTCTACTATGTACTAATTCTCTCCGAAGAAGAATCGGGAGGCATCAGCATGTACTGTGGATGTACTTCATGCTCCGTATTTTATGCAAATTATCTGCACTCTCTGATTTGGTCACCATTCGGAGGTGGGAGCCATTCTTCTCATCTTACAGGAGACACAACCAAGGCTTAGTGGACAAGTGAGTCACACAGAATCATATAGGTACTATTCATTGGATCCTGGATTAGAATCACTAACTCAAGGTTCCACGTAGGGTGGGCTAGATATATTACCTGAATTGGTGAGAACAACATCATCATCACTGTAGTGTCCCTTTATTAGAAATATTTTCCTAGTTCTTCAGGATAGAGGGCATTTCCTAATAAAATAATGATATAATAATAAGAGTCATTGTTATTTAAAAATAGAACAGCACACAACTGATTGCCACTTCACCAAACCATCGCATAAATAATCTCTCTGACATCTAGGAAAAGACTTTGGCTGCTTGTTCGCTTAAATGTTGGCAATGAAGGTTATTTTTCAAGCATCTCATGATCAGACTGACCAATTAGATAAACCACCTGGATAATCTAAGCTTGGAAAATGAGTTTTGTGTCCCTGCTCTGTACCATCCATTATTATTTTTATTGTCCTTATTGGATTTTATTGCATGAAGGATGCAGACGTCATAGGTTAGAAATGGTCCCAGCTCTGCTGTACAACAGCGCTTTATACCCCCATCATTGGGGAAACAACCTTCATGAGTTTATCATGTCTGAGCACGATCCTAATATTCAATCGTTTCCTTAACAGTCTTTTCAGAAAATGTAACACACTTAAAAAAACTGCACCACATTCTATGCAACAATTCTTAATATCACGGATGTGTCTGGTGAGTTTTGCTTAATTCCAATTACGAAATACCTATCCCCCGAAATTAGCCACAATCACCTCTTTTGCAGATGGTAGAGTAACACTCACATTTTTGGAAACCCTGGTATGGGCAAATTTACCATAGTTTTTGATAAATCTTTCATAACACACACACACACACACACACACTATATCAGCCTTCAAATAGGGCTTCCATTGAAGTCAGTGACATTGATGTTGAAATGACCCGAATTACTTTCACTGGGTGAACAGACACAGATTACGCTTTCTATGTTGGGAACTGGCTTCTCAAAGCTAGTTTTGGGCAGGCCCAAACCATGTGCCACAACGTCCCTTTCAAGTCCTTTTTCCATGGTTTACTACATTTGTGACACCTCAGCGATTTTTCTGCTTTGGCTTCTGATCTTACATGAGGGAAATCTGTGGCAAGATCATAAAGCCTCTGGAAGGAAGGAGGATTTTAATCACAGATGTCTCTGATAATTATTAAGCAGCAAGCTCCTTGGAAGACAGCCATTTTTTTTTCCCATAGACTCTTGGGGTTGTTTTGACTTTTCCCCCATGGTGTCAAAGGTGTCCCTTAGAAACTTTCCCATCTGATTTAATTGCTATTTAATTCCTACAACATTGCTGCAATTAGACATCCTGATTTATGGCACCATTGGGCTTCTCTTGGCAAAAACATCCCAAGGGGCTGTCCACTTCTAATTGACCGATTTTACACAAGCTTATCCCTTCCGCTCTGCAAACTTCTGACTGTGTTTAGGAGCCTCTGAAATACTATATACTTGAGTTCGTGTCAGATTACTTTCCACGACTCAAAATTAACCTAATAATTTGAATGACAACTTAATTAATTTACTCACTCCGTCTGTGTTTACCAAGGCCCTTTTATGTAGCAAGCTCTGTGCCAGGTGAGAGATTGAAAACAACCACAACAACAACAAAACAAAACAAATAAACTAGAAAATCACACGGCGGCTGTCTTCACTGAGGTGTTGGTCCAGGGTGGGGGCGGAAACACTGAATCCAGTATTTCCTGAGAAAGAATAGTTTATTTCCTCTCCTCACAATTTCCCCTTATGTTCTTGGTCATCTCTAATATTATTTTTCTTTCATGATTTTATGCACGCCAACTCACTTTTCAAAAATGCAAACACTTTCTTAGCTTATCCTCAGCAACATCTGGGAAGTGATAGATTCCGTGCGGCAGTTCTCTTTTTAAAATAAAAATTCAAATAAATTTCATGATCAACAAATGGACAATCCAAATGAGAAGTATTCACAAATCATACCACCTTAAGTCTTCTCACTTATTACCGGGGCCTATGTTTCATATTTCAGAAAACAGTGATTTAATTTTCAAATGGGCACATCAAGCCCTTGTCGTGAAAGAAGGAGTCTTCGGGGTTTAACTGGGTTATGAATGTTCAGTCTCTACTTGAACAGGGAAAAGTCTCTTGGGACTTAGAGGCGAATTCAGAGTTTTTGTTTTTGTTTTTTTTTTCCTCTGGCCTCCAACTCAAAGTGTGGGAAATTCTGAGTGAAATGTGCCTTGGCCATTATTTCATGTTTATTCTTTGCATTAGGTCCTACTATTTTTACCTTTTACACAGAAGCTGGAGTTTCTCTGATTTTAGGACAGTTTTGTCTTCACAGTCCCCCAAACACAAATGGAGAATATTTAAAATGGAGGTAGACATGTAACCCAGAAGTGGGCAATGGCCCAGGCAGTACGGCCAGGAGCTTGTTTTTGTAAATAAAGTTTTATTGGAACACAGCCACTCCACTCATTTATGTATTGTCCTTGGCTGCAACGACACAGTTGAGTAGTTGCAATAGCCTGTAAGGCCTGAAGAGCCTAAAACATATATTTCTCTAGCCATATACAGAACGGGTTTGCTGACCTCTGATAGTCAATGGATTCTGGACAAGCACGGAAGAGCGAAGGAATGGCCTTGCTCCCAACCTACTGAGAGACCCCTGATTTGTTTGGAAACATTGAAAGAGCCGTGGGAGGATGTAGGATTTCCCAACACGCTAAGAGTCCACAAGAAGAAAATAAGATACTGTATGAGGCACTCAAGGCAAATAAATATATCTGAACTGAGGTGAAGGCCCCATTGACAGCTTTGATCCTTCTCTATCTCAGTACGTGGGGGTGTCTTGCTGATGTGAAGAGAGCAAGGGTAATGCTCTTGAAAGGGACTATAAATGTTGCCATCTGAGAAGACCTTGACTCATACAAGTCTTGATCAACTGGATTTCTTCTGAGCTAGCCTTTCAATGCCCCCTCATCTATTTCCATGAGGCCAAGCACATCCTATCGCCAATAGAGTCCACCATGAGTCTTTGAGGCATGCTGATGCAGAGCACTTCTGGAAGAATGAAGATGGTCGCGGGGTGCCTGGGTGGCTTACTTGGTTAAGCGTCCGACTTTCGCTTAGGTCATGATCTTGCGGTTCGTGGGTTCAAGCCCCGTGTCGGGCTCTGTGTTGACTGCCAGCTCAGAGCCTGGAGCCTATTTCAGAGTCTGTGTCTCCTTCTCTCTGACCCTCCCCTGCTCACGCTGTCTCTTTCTCTCTCTCCTAGAAATAAATTAAAAAAAAAAGATGGTCGCAAGTTCTCTGTTCTCCCTTCCATTGAAAGGAGACAGCTTCCACTCTTTCTGAATGTGTCCTGGGCCTGTGACTCACTTTGACCAATAGGATGTAACAGAAGTGACTTCCAAGCTCAGGCGTAAGAAAACTTGCAATTACTGTGGGTCTCTTAGAATCCCTGCACTGGGAAAATTAGTGCTGTCTGAAGTCTGACCACCCTGACAGACCTCCATGTTGCAAGCAAGCTAAACTCGTATACGGGGAGGCTGTGCAAAGGGAGAGAGAGAGAGGAGAGAGATGCCCAGCTCCTCCAACCATCCCAACTGAGATGCCAGATGGAAGTGGAGAAATCCCTCTTGGATATTCAATCCAGTAAAGCCTTTGGGTGACCATAGCCCCAGCTGTTATCTGAATGCAGCTGTATGAGAGACCCTAAGTGAGAACCAGCAGGTAAGCTAGGTCAACTTCCAGAACTGTGAGAGCTAAGAATAAAAAAAAATTAAGCCACTAAGTTTTGGGTAGATTGTTATTTCACAATAGATAACGAGAAGAGCATGCCCTTGTTATACCAAGGTCCTGAGGAGTCAGGAAAGATGGCAGCATCTGCTAACAGTGGCTGGTTATTCTAAACCACAGTCCTTGCTCACCAATCGAGCCTGATTTAGCACCACTCTTTCTATTGCTTACTACTAGGATGACCCATTCATCTTGGTTTGCCAGGACACTGCAGTCTCAGCACTGAAAATCCCATATCCTGGGAAATCCCTCAATCTGTAGCAAACCGGGACAGTCAGTTCCCCAACTCATTGTACACTAGCATTCCTTTCTCTTCAAACACATCAAGTCCCTTCAAGCCTTGGAGCCTTAGTACATGTTGGCCCCCCTCCCTGCCCCCCCCCCCGGCATTTGGCTTTCTCCCCAAACTTCATTTTCTCAGGATAGCCTTCTCTGTCTCCCAAGACTAGATGATGTAGAGGATATAGACTCTTTTTTTTTAAGTTTATTATTTATTTTTGAGAGAGAGACAGAAAGAGAAAGAGAGAGAGAGAGAGAGTGAGCGAGCATGCATGAGTGGGATAGAAGCAGAGAGAGAGGGAGAGAGAGAATCCTAAGTGAGCTCCACGCTGTCAACCCAGAGCCCGATGCAGGACTCTATTCCACAGACCATGAGATCATGACCTGAGCCAAAATCAAGAGCCAGACACTTAGCCCACTGAGCCACCCAGGTGCCCCTGGAGACTCTTGTTAATACAAACTTTTACAACACTTTGAACTTCTTAATAACCCTAAACTTGATTGCCCGTTATTTATGAGTTAGTAAGATGAACATCTTTACCCCTGCTAAGTGGTGAGATTCAAACCTGTGAGAATTGCGTTTGTTCTTGTTGCTGTTATCATATCAATATTTGGCATAGGTGGCACTCAGCAAGTGGAAGAATAAATAAACAAATGAGGGCAAACTGGCAAAGCTATTTAGTACACAGTATTGTGGGTTTTTTTTTTAGTGTTTTATTTATTTCTGAGAGAGAGAGAGACAGAGAGAGAGACAGAGTGTGAGCAGGGGAGGGGCAGAGAGAGAGAGGGAGATACAGAATTTGAAGCAGCTCCAGGCTCTGAGCTGTCAGCACAGAGCCCGATGCGGGGCTGGAACCCATGAACCATGAGATCATGACCTGAGCCAAAGTCGGACGCTTAACCAACTGAGCCACCCAGGCACCCCTCAGTATTGTGGTTTTTGTCTCAGGTTGGAGGCAAAGGTGTAAAGGAATCCTGTTGGTAATGAGGAGGTGACTTGACCCTGGTCCCATGGTGGGGGTAGAAAACATGACTTCACACACAAGAGTGTTTCCCGAAAATTCCAACACAGGCAATGGTGATCTACGCCGGTGCATATCCTATCTGATGGTCTTGATGCCGTTGGAAGGGAAAAGCACAGGTCTCCCGAGATGGGGGAGCCAGCAGGTTGGAGGCTCCATTGAGTAAATTCCAGCAATCGCTGGCCTGTGTGCTCTGTCTTACTTCCCTTCCTTGGTAGGTGAAAGAGAGACAGAAATGCTGTGATGACTAATGGGAGGTCATGGAAAGATTTATTGGACAATTATCAATGTTTTTCTTCACTCAAGTTTCCTTTAGTAAGTCATTATTTCATTTGGGGAATAAGTACCACTCATATCACCCCTCAGATTCTGTCATTTTATCTCCTTGCTTTATGCTGGTTTGTCGCCTTGATTTGTGGAACTATATAGAGTGTGGATTGGAAGAACTTCTCACTGACTGAATTTGAGTTTTATTTTCTTGTCACTTTCAGGCATGCAGATAAGAGCTGATATAATTCTGTGTTTTTCAAACTGCACTCTTACGTGAGCCACCCTCATAATTTTTGCTGTGCTCTAGAATCTATTTAATTATGATTCTCTTAATACTTTAAAAAATTGACTCATTTTCCTTTAAGTGAATCTCACCCCTAGGTCATAATCCATATGATTATGGGTTTGATGGGCTGGTGTATGCACGCACACACACACACACGTGTGCACACAGGTATATATAATTCTCAATGAAATAAATGCCTGAAAATTACACTTAAAAATATACCCATCAAAGCCATAATTTCATGAATTATGACTTGACATGAAGCTATGTTAAGAAGTAGGGGTTTTTTTCTACTTAAAAAAATCTTGCTAGTATATGTAGGATATACACACACACACACACACACACACACACACACACACACACACACTTTGGGAAACAGTGACATAATCCATGTAACCTGTTCCTTTGAATAGGAAGCCAACTGGAATCAATACCGTAAAGGTAACCGGTGGCCCAGGAAGAATTTCACGTACGTGATCCTCACCGGATCCTGGTTGCAGTAGCCTAGTGCTATCGACTGGTAGCTCTGACTTTATAGAGACCTCACATACAGAATCTTAGAGCCATCCTTGACCTACTGCTTGCTGTAAGATTGCATCATCGGCCAAACCACCAGCAAATATTGTTGGCTCAGACTTAAACTATGTCCTGAGTTCCATGATTTCTACCCTACTTTCAGTCACCATCATTTCTTTGAGTTGACCACCTAACTGGTTTCCCTGGTTTCACTGGAGTGAAAACACAAAAAGAAGAAAGCCATTTTTAGTCAGTTATTATGTACTGGATGCAAATAAATTCTCATTAGGGAAATAAGAAGAAATGTAATTTAAATATTTAAAACACTTGGAACACAAATGATGGAATAAAAAAGACCCAAGTGATTGGATGGCCTCATAATAGCATCTCAGGTCAAAATCAGATGGCTTCTTTTAAAACTCCACTGAACATACTTTTTTCATAATTTGTCATCTCTCTTAGACATAGCATATAGGGTGATTTTAAATTGATATGATATAAGAATAAATACCAAACCAGTCAAAGAAGTCAGCAAATGTTCAGAATTATAGGAAACCATAGAAATGGGCTCTAATTGCATCATTATCTAATCTCCTTACTTTTGAATACCATTGCTAAGAATGGACTCACTCATCTCATGTCATTTTCTTTTCTTGTGAACTTTTCCATTTTCTCACAAGAACAAGACGTCCATATTTTAGGGTTTGTATTTTGTCGTGCAAAGCAGTAAAAAGACTCATCGGAAATGTGACGGAAAAGAAACTCATGAAGAACTGTAGTTAGAAAAGGCCATAAAGGAGTATGACTGGAAAAGGCATGGAACATTTTTCTTAACGTTCTTTATTCACTGAGACAAAGAAACTGAAAACATGGTCTGGCCACCCTCCCCTGAATGCTTGATATTATGGTTCCTGTAGGTGGTTTTTGACAGGGGTCCACAGGAGCTTGAAGTGTAGAAGTGACACAGTGTCAGGTTTAAAAATTTCAGAGGAAATGAAGCCTTTCTCCCCCCCGAAATAGTTTACCACTAATGACATTTCCAAGTGGCGCCGGATTTGACATTGGTGTGGGTGTTTGGAAGTTGTTACATGCTTCGTAAGGAAGTAGCTGGGTGGAAAGATCAGCAGCGATTCTCAAGGAAAAGTTCGTCACAGAGTCAGGCAGATGGGAAGGATCTTACTGGTAACAGAATCTGTACTGGGTTGAATAGACTTGGCTCTAAATTCATGACCGTGAGATTAGGGTAAGCACTAAATAGGTCCTGAATCTCACTCTTCCTCATGACTTCATCCCTGCTTTATATCATCATCGTCTCTCTTTGGGTTGACCACCTTGTCCTCCTAACTGGTTTCCCCATTTCAAACCGAACTGAGAGCCAAGAAGAAGCAAGTGAGTGGCTGGCATCCTTATAAAAAGAGGAGAGGACATAGAGACAATAAAAAAGAAGGAGGCAGAAACTGAGTGATGTAGCTACAAGCCAAGGAACACTGAGGATTGTCAGGAGGCACCAGAAAGTTAGGAAGAGGCAAGGAAGGACCCTTCCCTTCCCTAGAACCTTCTAAGGTTATGTGTCTTTGCTGACTCCTTGATTCCAGACTTCTGGCCTCCATGACTATGAGAGAATAAATCCTGTTGTTTTATACCACCCAGTGTGTGAAACTCTGTATGGCAGCTGTAAGAAACTCTCCAACACTGTTCTGAAGAGCGTGTCGGACTTGACTCGGGTCCGAGGGCCAAGACAAGCCATTATGGAAGCCTGGACCAAACTTTATTCCATTTATCATTTGCTTCAGATTAGACAACCTAAACTTTACAGAGCAGGTTTTAATCATTCTATGGTTCCCAGATCTCTAGGGCAGAACCTTCACCCTGAAGCATTCATAACAGAGGCCAATCATCTGTAGTGGGTTGAATTGAATCCCTGAAAAGATAGGATCAAGTCCTAATGGGTGGGTACCTGTGAACGTGACCTGGGTTGGAAATTGGATCTTGGCAGGTGTCGTCGCCTTAAGATGAAGTCACCCTAGATTAGGAGGGTCTCCAAATCCCGTGACAGGGCTTTATGAGGGGAGGAGAAGACACAGACACACAGAGACGAAGGCCTCGCGAAGAGGAGGCGGAGGTTGGAGTGAGGAGGCTGTAAGCCAAGGACGGGCAAGGAATGCTGGAAGCCGAAGGACCCTCCCCTGGAGCCTCGGGAGGAAGCACGGTCCTGTCAACGCCTCGATCTCAAACTTCCGGCCTCCAAAGTGGGGAGAAAATGAATTTCTGCTGTTTTACGCCACCCTGTTTGCGGGAATTTGTTAAGCAGCCCTAGGGAACGAATGTACCATCCTATAGCCGATCTCAGCCCACCCATGTGTTTTGTGAGCTCACACAGTGCGGTTATTGAAATAGTTGCTAATATTTACAAACAGGGCGATTTCATTTAAAAGGCACAATTTCTGTTTTTTTTTTTTTTCCTGGAAAATTCCAAGGAGGTGACAGTAGCCTTGACATTTCTGTCCTGTGGGGAGATCATGGAGCTGAGTGGAGCAGCCCCCTCATAAAGTGCCGCACGGTGCAGCTCTGGGGTCCAGTCACTCCCCAGGGACAGATCTGTTCGATTGTACCCCACCTGCTTCTGCCTCTGTCCTCTGGGCCTTCATGGATGGACTCAGGCTTCTTTTAAACGGCTCTCCTCATCTGAGAGGCCTGGAAAGTGAAACCCAGAAATAGACTTTCCGCGAGTGGCGTCACCCAGCGTGTCTGTGACAGAGGAGGGCTGGGGACCCCACACTTCCTCCTGCGCCCTGCCGTTCCCGCCCACAGAATGCCACAAGATGTTTTCTAGAGCAGACATCCCAGGCTCCTAGATTTCACAGACCGGCTTCAACAAATTTCAAGGAACTGATAAAGAGTTTCCAACACTTCATTTTGCCAAGAAACAGAATGTTTAAAAAAAAAAAAGAACACTGCCATTACCATCTTTTCATTAAAAAAAGGTGATTCTATCACCAACAAAGCAGGGAACACACGGGCTCAGAGTAAGAATTAAAATTGTGTTGGTTACAACAGGATTTCATGATGTTCTCTCCAAACTCGCCTCCTTCCTTCCGCTCTCCCCACACTCGCCCACCCTGCTCACTGGCCTCCTTGGCTCTCTGAACACATGGGCCATTTCTGCCTCAGGGACTTTGCATCTGCTGTTTTCTTTCTCCAGAACACCTTTCCTGCATATCTCTGAGGCTTGCTTCCTCAGTTCACTCAAATCTCTACTTACTTAAAATTTTTTTTAAATGTTTATTTATTTTTGAGAGAGAGAGATCACTAGCAGGAGAAGGACAGAGAAAGAGGGAGACACAGAATTGGAAAGAGGTTTCAGGCTCTGAGCTGTCAGCACAGAGCCCAATGCGGGGCCCGAACCCACGAGCTGTGAGATCATGACTTGAGCCGAAGTTGGACGCTTAACTGACTGAGCCTCCCAGGGACCCCTCAAAACTTTACTTACAATGTCACCTTCTCAGGCTGGACCTTCCTCCCTGATTCTTTTATTTATTTATTTATTTATTTATTATTTATTTATTTTTACCTTCTGAGAGAGAGAGAGAGAGAGACAGCGTGAGCAGGGGAGGGTCAAAGAGAGAAGGAGACACAGAATCTGAAGCAGGCTCCAGGCTCTGAGCTGTCAGCACAGAGCCTGACGCGGGGCTCGAACCCACAAACTGTGATTTCATGACCTGAGTCGAAGTCAGATGCTTAACTGACTAAGCCACCCAGGTGCCCCTTTCCTCCGTGATTCTTGATGCTTCTACACATGCTTTTCTGTGGCACTTGCCACTACCTTCATAGTCCAAATTTATTGATTGATTATTTCTCCACATTATAATGAGAACAAAGAACAAAGATTCTGTTTTCATTGATGCTTAGAATAGTGCCTGGCAGATAGAAGATGCCTAATAAATGTTGTTGAATTGGATCAAATAATAAAGTACCATACATTGTACTGAGTAAATTTCACTTATTGAAAACCCCAACACTAACATTATTAAATTTTTTTAATGTTTATTTAGTTTTGAGAGAGAAAAAGAGAGAGCATGAGTGGGGGAAGGCAGAGAGAAAGGGAGACACAGAATCTGAAGCCGACTCCAGGATCTGAGCTGTCAGCACAGAGCCTCGAAGCAGGACTCAAACTCAAATACTGTGAGAGCATGACCTGAGCTGAAGTCGGACCCTTAAGCAACCGGGTCACCCAGATGCCCCTCCAACATCATTTTTATTTCCTCTCATTTTGCTCATGAGAAGTGAAAATGTTTTCTGGTATTCTTATCAGTTTGTGGATTGACTCTTAGATAAGCCCATGGTGATGAAAAGTATCAAGGAACCTGAACCCCTGTAGGTATTTTTTTTAATGTTTCTTTATTTTTGAGACAGAGAGTGTGAGTGAGGGAGAAGCAGAGAGAGAGGTTGACAGAGGATCAGAAGCAGGCTCTGTGCTGACAGCACAGAGCCTGATGCAGGGCTCGACCTCACGAACTGTGAGATCGTGACCTGAGCTGAAGTTGGGTGATTAACCACTTGAGCCATCCAGGTGCCCCCCCCCCCCAAAGGTATTTTGGTTTACTTTAGCTGTAATCATTTTGGGTAAAGGTCTCGTAGCTTTTGACAACTCAGCCTCTTCTAAAAGGACCCCCACCTGCAACTAAAAACACAAATTAAAAAATAATAACCAGACATATCACTGGACAACAATCTTCTTGGGGCCTTTGACAAGCTCTCATAATGACCCATAGTCCCAGGGCAGGGTGGGAAACAAGTGCATGAATCCAGATTGTGAAATAGGTGTCACATCCTGTATAAACAAGTGTGAAGAAATTACTGCGTAACATCAGTGTTCATCACTCTCTACTATCTGACATTCATGAAACAACAAAAAGAAATAAACTTGTTTTCGATTTTCACTTCCAGTCCTTGGCTTGTCCAGAAGGAGGAAGAGGAGGGTGGGGGAGGAGGAGGAGTGTGAGGAAGGAAGGGCAATATTGCTCTGCGACTTTAAGTAATGCTACCCATCTCAGGGTAGTCATGTAAAGTAAGTGTACAGTCTAGCCAGCCTAATTTGGATTGAGTAGAAGAAAGTTCCTGAAAAACTAGCAAAATTCTGAATTGTTTGGCATTTGGAAAGTGAAGGGTATGAGCTATGGAGTCAGATCCAGGTTGGATCCTGGTGTCTACACTTAAAGCTATAAATCCTGATTGGGATGTATGGCCCTAGTCCTCTTTCTGCGTAGCTCAGCTGATGACTAGTGGCATGTGGTGGAATTGTCACCAAGACAATACATTCAAATTGCCTGGAACAGAGTAAGACTAAGGATATCTGTGGTTCTTATTATTTGAAGGGACATGTGATTCTACTGCCTTCAAGGATGTGCGATATCATGTTGCTGACCAAAGTGGGGAAAATATGGAACAGAGTAAGGTCTACCTGTCTCATCTTAGGAATAATAGCGACCCCTCAAAGGAAATGGGTCCTTCTTATTTGCCACGCCCTTGATGCAGCTGCTCTCAACCGTCCATGAAGGAAAGCCTATTGCCACCTGCATTTGGGAAGAGAGAACAGACTGGCAGAGGGTGAGTCATTTTCCACAAAGGTAGAATGAGGCGGGGCTGGCATAAGATCGCAGGCAGGTGGAATTCAGTACCGGAATATTTATTACCACGTTTGGAATCAACCCAGGTATTTGCATACGACAAAAGGCAAAAGGGATTTTCGAGGATTTAGGTTTTAAATAGGAGAAATATCCTTCCTGCTCTCTCATTTTCGTGGCAGGTAGGCAGACACAGGGACAGAAAGACAGTAACATTAATTTGTCAGCTCTACAGAAAGATGCCCAAGGAAGCCGTGGGCGGTGCGCCTGGCTGGCCTGACTCCTGGCTCGGATAAAGGAGTCCCAGAGACTCTGCCTGCGTGGTGGACAGTAGACTCTTTGCTCCTTGTGATGGATGCCACAATCACCCTCTGGGACAGTGGACTGAGAAACTTCTCCAGGCGAGTGGGGGTACTGGTGTTCAGATTTTTCTAACGCAGGGATGTGGCCCTGCTCACCCTTCTTCCCTCTCTGTGCTATGTCATGTTCGAATGCTGAGCCCTCCTTGCCTTTGGGGAACGACCTTGTGGCTGATTCTGGCTTGGGGCCTGAAGAATCAAAATCTGGAATTGGGAAAGAATGAAAGAACAAAGAAGAAAGGTGTGTGTGGGTGTGTGTGTGCGTGTGTGTGTGTGTGTGTGTGTGTGTGTGTGTGGTGGAGGCAACAAGGAGCTCTGTTTTGGCCAAAATAAAAAAGGATCCTCATATCATCAGACTAAAAGGAATTTGCGTTGATGAAGAAGGGGAGCCCCAGAGATCTGAGCTGGAGGGGCTTTTTTAGAAGAGAGGCCAGTCCATGCTTGGGCGCACTGAGGGCGGTGGCCTTGACTGAGGTCAGCAGTGAAACACACTGGCCGAAAACCCATGCCATGTGGCGGTGTAGATACTTCCGGGAGGCCAACGCATGTTCACTGCCTGCTGGCCATTGCCTGTTACTTGTGGTGAGCAGCCATGTCTTCACTTCATCAGAATCCAGCATCTAGTTGGTCACCTTATGGCCGAAATGGCGCACATGTGCATGCCCTAAGCCATCGCCCAGTTTCCATTTGACTTACTCTACATCCAAATCTCCACTTGCGAAGCCCCAGACACCATGAGCCCCCCAAAAGAGGGCAGAATGGAGATCTAGTGAGCTGGTGGTGTGGAAACCCTGGTGTGTGTATTTCAGGAGCGCATACTTGAATGAACGAATAAGAGATGCCCCAGCCTGGAGAGCTATTGACAACACCCTGGCCACATGGGCATGCAACATGCCCAGAGCCTGTGGCTAAGAGCCAGCTGGGCACTTTGGGGAAGGTTTTAGAACCAGAAAACAGGCCAATCATTTCTGCTCCCACCATCACTCTTCATGACAAAAGCTCTCTTGATTCTCAGGCCTTGGCTTCTTCAGGAGCTAGAGAAACACAAAAACATTCAAGGACAAAGATTCTCTTGACTAGTGAAGAGTTGGGACATCTTCAGTAATGGGCAAACTAATTATCTTCCCTGTTGTAGGGACGGTTTCTGCGTACTTGCATTGTTGTTCTTGGCCGATCTGCCTTTTGGCACACGGAGCCCGTGTCCCAGAGAGCGGCCATTAGCACCTCCATGCTTTACAAGGAACATCTCTTTCCTAAAGCCTGAGCCGTTCCAGCCCACGGCAGGATGACGGAGGACTTGGCCCTCGCTGTCGAAGTGGAGTCATTAGAAGTAATCAGGCCTCTGCCCAAATAGCGGCTTGGATGAGAGAGGGTCGTAAAACCCCCGCCGGAAGTTCGATAGAGTTGGCAATGGCGTCCTGTAAGTGTCTGTGTATCGCTCTGCCAAGGCGGGAGCTCCTACGAGCCAACACGGCTTTCCTATCTGGGGCTTTCCCATTGGGATCCCCAGCAACATGCCATTCGGAAGCGTCTAAAGAAAGAAACAACCTCACATCCTTCCCAGTCAATGACTGACTCCGCAAGGAGATGCTTCCAGCACTCTGGGTATGTTGAGAAGAAGGGAAAATGAGATACTGCTAATTTATGATTTGATTTCAATCCCTTTGCTCACCCCCCCCCCCCCAATCCCTCAGGCCAGGAGGGACATTGTGCGGAGAATGAGGCAGATGTAAAACACTGCCAGGATAACTTCCTGGCTTTCGTTTGAAACCTGCTATGAAGACAGGCAAGTTTGAACACCTTAAGGATGCCTAAAACTTTGTGCTGCTTGCTGACAGCCCTCGAGGGACATCTCTAGATCTCCCTTCGAAAATCAGGGAATCTCTAGGCTTCCCTTAGAAAATCAGAAGACCTGGCAGCTCTGGGCTTCAGCATCCAGCACAGCGAAGTTCACAGAGGCTGAGTAGAAGCACCTGTTGTGGGGCGGGACCTCCCGGGCCCCTCTTGGTGCCCTACCCCTTGGGCAAGAAGTCAAACCCTGGACGTTAAGACTGAGAGTCTGTTGCCATTTATCACTCTTGAGCAAGGTCTTTGCTGACCTGTTTTCAAACATCTCAACACCCTTTCCTCTAGCCTTTCTTTTTCTTTCCTGCTTTATTTTTCCTATAGTATCACTTCACATAATCCATATGTTATGTATTTATTTAGTAGCAATGTCTCCCAAGTTCACAAGGGAAGTGGTTTTGTCTCCTTTGTTCACCACTATATGCCGAATGTCTAGCATGTAATAGGTGCTCAATAAATATTTGTTTAATGGAAGGATAAATGTTCTATGAATCCATGTTTCTATTAAAACTGGGAAATAAGGGGCACCTGGGTGGCTCAATTGGTTGAGCATCTGACTCTGGCTCAGGTTATGATCTCATGAGTTCCAGCCCCATATTGTGTTCTTTGCTGTCAGTGCCGAGCCTGCTTCAGACCCTCTGTCTCCTTCTCTCTCTGTCTCTCGCCAATGTTCTCTTTCTCTCTCTCAAAAATAAATAAATATTTAAAAAGTTTTTAAAGTAGGAAACAAAAGATGTTTCCATCTGCATGACTTTTCTTGCACCTGGACAGCTTTGCTCATTCATGTTACCTGCTTTATTATCATGGTCCGACCCAGCAACCTTTGGAGGCCAGAAGCAGGTTACAGGGCTAGATTCTTCAATGTTAGAGAATTGTCTGTTTTTCAGGATTGGCTCAGAACCGAGTGAGAGTCTCCATCCTGAAGGAGCCATATGCGGAGGGATAGTCAATGTCCCAGTGATGCACTCCTTGACTTTGCACGCTACCCCAAATTTTGACAAAGCCTGGAGAGGGTTCCCTGTGCTATTACACTCATTGTCTCCCTTTCCGGACAAACACTTTGGAATAGCCTGTCTCTGGTTGGATTCTCCAGCAGTTTATAGACAAAGACATGAGATGAAGTAGTGTATATGGATGATTCCAGAAGTTCTGTTAGGGGAATGGGATCGTGAAACAGGGAAGGATGGGAAGCCACTTCAGATTGTGTGATCGAGCAAGTTACATCATGGCAGCTGTGGCTCACCCAGGGGAGTCTCTGGGAGATGCAAAGAACGTGCCTCAGAGTCATCTCTCACCTGGAAGGTGCATTATCCACCACCTCACCATATGCCATTGGTCAAGGGCCACTTCAAGGTCAAAGGAAATGCTTTGGGGCAGAGAATGACAGGTGATGGCAGAGGACATCTTTCTATGTGTGGAAGTGAGTGCTCCAGGATTGGGTGGGACATGGACAGAGTCTACTAAACACTCCCTTTACAACCTAACATTCTTGCTCTACCATCACAATTTTTTAAAGGACAAATATGAGGAAAATAGTTATAATAAAATATGTATGTCAACATTGAAATGCTTGAGCTTGACACACCTGAGCACACAATGAAGCAGTCAGATGCTTGCCCTTATCCACAGAGACACTGAACTCAACAGCCACAAATACAAGTGGAGACCTGTGTGTTTTATCGAAGACCTGATGCCATTCATGGTGTTGACTTTACCATGTGATTTTCCGATATGCAGAACAAGTCTTAGTATGGTTAGAACAAAGTACAGCCTTCCCTCAATGTATACAGCTGTCACATTCCTGTAAAATTCAGTGTGTATTAAAACTGTGTGAAGGATACGTTGAGTGCATCTGTCAGATGCACTTAGGGTCTAGGCTCAGAGAGTTATACACCAGTGCCTCATCTATATGAATGTCTAGTGGACATTCAAAGGTTGAGATCCTGGGGCACCTGAGTGGCTCAGTCAGTTAAAACATCTGACTCTTGATTTCGGTTAAGATCATGATCTCATGGTTCATGAGATTGAGCCCAGCATTGGGCTCTGCACTGATAGCCTGGAGCTTCCTTGGGATTCTCTCTCCCCTCTCTCTGCTCCTCTCCTGTTCTCTCTCTCTCTCTCTTTCTCTCTCTCAAAATAAATAAATAAACTTAAAAATAAAGTTGAGATGCCAGACAATTCTTCACGATGCAGAACTGTCTCATGTATTGCAGAACATTTGTCATCTCTAGATTCTGACCACTAAATGCCAGCATCACCTCTCAATCTTTATGACAACTCACTCCACAACAGAATTTTGTGGAAAGCTCACCAGGGGCAGTTATCACTCCCATTTGTGAACTACTGATTTAAAGAAAGAATGGATGCGAACCTCTTCCCAGAATAACTGAGACATAATTTCCTACTAACTGAGATGAATGGGAATTTGAAATAAAAACTAAGCAGAGTTAAAGAAAAGAGAATTGGTTTTGCAGGTGCTTCTGACTTTTGTGGCCAGATTCACACTCACTGTGAAGGCAGAGGGGAATGCTTGAAGAAGCCTCAGCTTATGACCCAGAGAGTTGTAATTTTTTTTCCCCTAGAGGAACTATCATTTATCACCAGGACAATACCTGGCTATTATGTTGCAGGTCTAGGGAAGATGCTAAAAAATGTCATTTCTCTTGAAGAACAGTGTCTTGTGCAAGTGTAATTCTTTCTTGACCCAGCATCTAAATTCAAAGATCCTGGGCAAATGATAGAGGAGTTTGCTTATCATTGGGGTGTATGCACCAGTGCAGAAGAATTGGACAGGTTTTGGGTGTGTTCTGTATTTACTAACCTTTCAGCAGTGACAGTGTAGGAAGGGAAAGTGANCAGTGCAATGTGGGTTCTCTATTTTTCATTGGTTCAATGAATCTAGTTCTCTAGGGTAAGGCAAATAATAGGCTTGAGGAATCTTGTTGTGCAAAATCATATTAGCTAAGGCAGAAGGAAGATTGGCTATTGGCATTGCTCTGGACACACATATTTCTAATTTAAATTTTATCATGGTACAACAGTTAGGAAGGCTGGCTATGGAATCAGACTTGCTGAGGTTTCACACCCCAGGTCCATTGTCTACAAGCTCTGGGTCTTGAATACTTAATCTCTACACCTCAGTTCCCCATCTTAAAATTGGGGATAATGTTAAATTTTGGACTTTGTAGGGATTAGGTAAGGTCATCTACATTAAAGTTTAGCACAGTGCCTAGCATATTGTAAGAATAGGTAAAATGTTGGTGGTCTTATTAAAATCAGGACGAAAATCTCAGCTTTGAGACCATGAAATATCACTTGTTTAGTATGCTAAGGAGAAAACAAATTGTACTTACTACAAGCTTGGTGAATTCAGGACACTATCTTTTCTACTTCTAGGAATATAGGAGCCAGCACTGTGCTTGATGCACAGTAAAAGCTCAAGAAATGTTTATGGACTTCAGTTGGCAAAGGTAGAAAATTCAGGGCAGAAAGCCCACAGTACACTGACCAGATAACCCCACTCCATCAATTCTAGCCTATGTAAATTAGGACATAAAGGAGGTGATATGTGTAACAAGCAGAGTACCAGATTAGGAGGTAAAATGAGGTATAATCATAGTAAATAATTTTGTTATTATTGTATTGTGTTTAATGTATATATATATTTATACTATGTTTACAAAACATATCGTTCTCCCTCACTTTGAAATCTTGGTTTTTCATTAAGATACTTCCATGTTACAAAGAAACTCAATAAGGGCTTTGACATGAGCATTGATGCTATCCCTCTGAACTTCAAGTCTACTGAAGTTGTCCCCTTTCTGGTATCAAAGTCAATGGAGGAATGGAATGGCCACCATATTTATGAATCTTTTCCTTAGTCCCAGAATCTGGGACTCTTTATAACAGTGTCTTAAGGATAAGTTTTCCCCCATGATGCTTGTTGAGAGACTTGCCAATGACTTGATAGAGCTGACCCAGGCTTGAATCCCCGCTTTGCCATTGACCCGAACTGTGACCATGGACTTACCACTTGCCATTATTAGCATGGCACCTCTATCATGTGATGTGACTTCTGTCCCCCTTTCTGACTATCTCCCCGGTGCCTCCCCCACTTCCATCTTTCAGTCCCATCCCCAGGGGTTTTCGTTCTGTCTCTCAATTCCATCAGACACATGGCTCAGAACCATTTGTTGGCTCCCTGGCTCAGACCTTTACCATGCAGGGCAAAGAAAGACTCTAATAATCTCATGGCCACACAGTTCTGTCCTTCCTTGCCAAATTATATGATTTGGCATTGATGTGATGTGAAGCATTGATGTGAGCCACTGTTGCTGGACAGTGCTTTATGAAAGCACTTTAATTTTCAGAGGTCTTGGACTTCAGAATTATCGCCAAAGGATTGTGGTCCTGTATTATTTCCCCTACTTTATGGACAGGAAACTGAGGCACAAAGAGGTTAAATAACTGGCCAGTCACCCAGTGAGAAAAAGCCAGGTAGTGACCCCCATTTGTGTGACCCCAGCCACTGCGGGGTGCCTCTTTATGAATGAAGGTCTCTGATGCTGAGCTCCTTTATTTACAAAGCAGGATTATAACTCTTACCTCCTGAAAGAGTTGGGGAGATCAGATAAAATAATACATACAAAACACCTGATACTATAAGCCTTCAATAAATGGAAATTCTGGACATTGGCTACAAGAGCAACCCAGTATTAGAGAGGGAATATTTTTAGCCAGAAAAAAGCATGCCACGGTGGAAAGATGTGTTAGTGTAGCTCTTAGTTAGACACAGGCTCACAATAGATGTTTGGTTTTTGGTTTTAAAATATAAAAACCTAATGCTCAAAGCAGTGATCCCATCAGGAAAGGGAGGAGGACTTTGTTGCCTGCATGATCTGTCAGCTGAGTGAAGTTCTATTTCTGCTTCATCAACTGGCAAAGGACCATTAAAAAAATGGATGAATGGTTTCCACAGTTTATTTCTCCAAGTAAGTCTCATTTACCATTTTATTTTATGCACAAATTGGTGGATTTTCCCATGAAAGAGTTGGGAATGAAAAAAAAAAAAAAGAAGAGAACCTTTCCCTACTGTGTTTCAGTTGCTATGGTTTTGTTCCAGTTTCCTCAGCCTCAGGGGCTGCATGGAAACCTTAGCTCATGTTGCCTCTTCTCTTCCCTTCCCTTCCCTTCCCTTCCCTTCCCTTCCCTTCCCTTCCCTTCTCTCTGCCTCTCTTTACCTCTTTTCTTTTCTTTTCTCTCATTCTTTCTTTTTGCATAAAAAGAAGAAAACTGTCTGGCAAATTACAAGAATATTAAGTGCGGAAAATGGAAAAACATTGCCTTTTGTCTCCTAGCCATAGTCTGTGTGCCTCTGGCGCATTCTTGCCCTTAAAAGACACACGAGTTTGTGGTTGGTAAACGTGGAAATGAAAGAAACCACCTACCTCTGATCCTCTCCAGAAATGGTTTCCACTTTGGAAAATCCATACTGGGTTTAGAAGAGAACCGCTGTTTTGTTTTCACAAAAGGGTCTTCTGAGCTCTGTTTTCCGTGCTGGTGGCCTATGTCCTGATAGTTTCCATTTGTATGCAATTGCTCACTCTGAGAATAAATAGTCAGGAGGTCCCCATGCAGGGCCGCCCTGAGAGAGCCCCGGGGAGAGGCAGAGAGGACTTGTCTGATGGCTCAGAGAGCTGGGGACCCCACGGTTTGCAGGTGAGGCATGCAGAGCCATCAGCGCCTCAACAGGGAAGAATAAGAAACCATTTCACCATAAATCCAGAGGTCTATTTTCACTCCTATTATTCTTAAAGTGGATAATTCTCTTTTCATGGGGATGTAATTGTTTTCCAAGCACAAACAACTTCCAGAAAATTTTGCACCAGGAGATAAAAATTTTATCATTTGCTTTCAGCAGCTTGGAAATTAATTGGGGGTTATTTTAAATGGAACTGAGAAACTACCTTTGAAATCTAGTTTTCTTCTAGTTATAAATAAACCCTGGCTTTAAGATGATAGCAATAACTAATCATTGAATACATTAATTAGAATGTTAAAACTAGCAATGAACATTATTTATTATGGAATACACATATTCATATTTATTATTATGAACATGTTCTGGGTACAGAACATTATCCTATGTAATAATGATTATTGAAAAGTACCCGTATAATCCAAGCTGGTCCCTGAAACAAAGACAAGTTGAAGTCATGCAAACAGGTGAAAAATGTTAAACTGTATTCATTAGTATAAATTCAGAAGAACTGCTTTTGTTTTTTGGGGGAATTAAAACACTATGTCAAAAGAGGTAAAGGCACACTTTTAGGTACCCTTCATGAAGAAAAACACATCAAAGGAAATCTTTGGCTTATAATTTTTTTCTTTTCCACTAATTTTCATTCATTCATTATAATAGTAGTACTTGAACAATAACAATTATTATTATTTCTGTTTTCTGGAAAGAATGTTACTAATGCTAAGACTATTGATAAATATGGGATAGCAAGAGACCGAATAAGAGAAAGTCCACTCCATCACCTAACTATTCCCAAGTATCAGAATAGGTGGTCACTGGTAGATCAACGAGTTGTATCCTTTTTGGATTCATGAATCCTTTTGAGTGTATGATGGAACCTGGGAGTTCTGTTTCCCTAAAGGGACATGCATGAGAGATTTCAAGTTTAACTTCAAGGGTTTGGCCTTCCTCCCTGGCCAGGCTATCCAGGACCTTCAGTGGGTTAATAATTCTTTCTGTAGTAAAAATCCTAGAAGGTAGAAGTGCTGGATACATACTTTGTGGCGTCCTGTGCAAACTGAACACCAGAGACCTCTTGTTCAAATATTATTGAACATTTCAAGATGGCTGTGGCAGAACATGAAATCATGTGGGGGATCCTTCCCGCCAAGGGTCCTGTGTAACTGCACAGAACTGTGTGTCCATACAGACTTTCAAGTGTAGGGTACCGGTTATGATTCCAGGCTCTGAGGTGGGACATTCTGAGATCAAATTATAGTTCTCCTTGAGGTTTCTTGAAGAAGCTATTGTTGATACCCACCTCGAGGTTATTGTGAAGGATAAAAAATTAGTAATGTAAAATCCCTAGAATAGTAAGGACACATGACTGGTTGTTGTTAACTCTTTTCTTTGTAAAATTTTTTTAATGTTTGTTTATTTTTGCGAGTGAGAGAGAGACAGAGCACAAGCAGCGAAGGGTCAGAGAGAGAGGGAGACACATAATCCAACGTAGGCTCTAGGCTCTGAACTGTCAGCACAGAGCCCGATGTGGGGCTCAAACCTGGGAATGGCGAGATCGTGACCTGAGCCAAAGTTGGATGCTTAACCAACTGAGCCACCCAGATGTCCTTGTTGTTACTCTTTAAAGAAAAATGTTGTCAGCTATAACTCACGGCATGTCACTTTCTTTTTTTTTTTTTAATTTTTTAAAAGTTTTTAATTTATTTCTGAGAGAGAGAGACAGTGTGAGCAGGGGAGGGTCAGAGAGAGAGGGAGACACAGAACCTGAAATAGGCTCCAGGCTGTGAGCTGGCTGTCAGCACAGAGCCCGACATGGAGCTCGAACCCACGGATCGTGAGATCATGACCTGAGCCAAAGTCAGATGCTCCACCGACTGAGCCACCCAGGCGCCCCAGCATGTCACTTTCTTGCTTCAAATATCTTCATGACCTATAGCACATAGAGCACCCTCCGTATCAGGCTTGAACATCTGGCATGAGCTTACTGCTGCCTGCCTCCCCAGTTTCTTCTCTCAAAACTTTTGCTTTTCCTCAACACACTCAAGCCATCCTTGGCTTCCACTACTTCATTACACATGCCAAATCTTCTTTCATCTCAGGGTCTTTGCACAGACTCTCCCTCCCTGTGATATTCTTCCCAATCCCAGCCAGTCTCTATCTTTGCACACATCCCTATGTCAGTTTCAATGTCATCTCCTCAGAAAGGCCTCTCTTCTCTGTGGCCACCCTCTCTTCTTTTTGTGTCCTCAACAGCTTTATTGAGATATGATTTATGTACATAAAGTTTCATACCATGAAATTCATGCATAGTTGGGAGCCAGGGCTTCATCCCTGTCTTAATCTCCATCAGTAACTTAATTATATCCCCAGATATCACAGGTGCTTGCAATGCAACACAGCTTCGGGGCAAATCTTCAAGGCTGTTTCCAACCTGATTTACCAACCATAAGCCCCTCTATTACTGACATTCACAGATCATCATTTTCTTTTCTATCATCTATCTATCTATCTATCTATCTATCTATCTATCTATCTATCATTTATCTATCTATCTTATTTGAGAGAGAGAGAGAGAGACAGCAAGAGCGCTAGTGGAGGGGAGGGCAGTAGGAGAGAGAGAATCTTAAGCAGGCTCCACGCCCAGTGAAGAGTCCAATGTGAGGCTTGATCCCATGACCCTGGGATCATAACCTGAACAGAAATCAAGAGTCAGATGCTCAACTGGCTGAGCCGCCCAGGCATCCTTACCCAGATCATCATTTTCTATGGATGGCAAGATGATAGTTTATTTCTAATTTTTTTCTATTTTGATTTTATTTTTCTATTTCTTCATTAAAAGTACATATTACTTTTAGTTTTTCTAAGTAATACAAGGGATGTATTGAGAAGAAGGAATTTGTGGAAATCTTTTCATGGTGGAAAGTAGAGAAATTATGCAAACATAGAACAGAGGGGTGTCATTTCCCGGACTCGGGATAGACTGCTGCCCCATGGGGCAGTTTCCAGTAAAACCCAAAAGATTTGCGGCCCAACAATTATCCTTCTATTAGCTTTGAAGTTGATGCCCACCTTATTTCTTAGAGCAAAAGCATCAAAAGTCTCTAATGGAATGCATGTGGGAAGCTGAGTGATCACTCGTCTTTATCAACTTGGTATAAATTGATTTGGAAGACTATTTCCACTGACTTTGTGGGACCCTTGTAAGAACAGGACCCAGGCTAGCTAGCTTTGGTTGAAAAAGGCATGGTGCTAGGTGTTTGAACTACAGAAACACACAGGGGTAGGCAACTGTGCAGTAAGTCCAAGCGGGAAATATTGAGCTCAGGTGACAAGCAAAATGAAACATAAAGAGATAAAGAACCAGCCCCAACCACACTCCCAACATAATATAAAGCCTCACACTTGAGTTATGTTTGTCTGGGTGGTTTCATGTGGGTGAAATATCGTTTTCGATTCAGAACCCAGATTGCAGAGGAGTCAGTGAATGAGGACCTTAGAAGAGAACGTTTAAAAAAAGTAATAATCATTACCTTTGGTTGTGCACCGCATAGCTGTCAGGCACTGTCCTACGTATTTGGTACATACTATCCACCCTGATGCCTCATGATACATTTATGAGGTTGTTAGTCACATAGATGAGGAAATTAAGGCATAGGGTGATTAGGAGCATCTGCTAAAGTCACAAGACCAATAGTGAAGAATTTGAACTCAAATCTGTCTGACTCCAACTTTCCTCCTGTTTCCTTCCCGGAGGCCAGGAGAGATCCTCTCTCTGATGTCTCCTTTTGGTTCCAGTTCGAGAAAAAGCTTTGCTTTTAAAGGGACCACCTGATTGGGTCAGGTCCACTTGTGACAGATAATCTCTGTAGCATAAAGTCGACTAAGGTGAGGTATTCATTATATCTGCAAAACCCCTTTGCCGCAGGGCCTGAGCCAATGGGAGACGAGGGCCTTAGGAGGCCATCTTTAGAATTTTGCCCACCACATACAATCTTTCAAATTTTTGGCTTGATGATAATTGAACTATTATTATTTTTTAATTTATTTGTTTTCAGAGAGAGGGAGAGAGAGGGGGCAGGGGGAGAGGCAGCGAGAGAGGGGGAGAGAGAAAGAATCCCAAGCAGGCTCTGCACTTCCAGCACAGAGCCTGACACTGGGCTCGAACTGATATTGTGAGATGAGGCCCTGAGCCGAAATCAAGAGTCGATGCTTTAACCGACTGAGCCATCCAGGCGACCCAATAATTGAATTAATTTTTATGTGACCCAAAATGATACTTCTTTTGACAGAGAATCAATTAATACTTGTAAACACTAAGACTAACATCTTGGAATTAAGTATCATTAGAACCCTATTTGCAAAAAAAAAAAAAAAAATCTCTTCATTTCCTTCATCTTGTTTCTCCATCGTGGACTCTTTGGGTTATAACACTCTGTGGTTTTGTCACACAGTTTTTGAAGTTTGCAATTTGTTTGGAGTTCAAAGGAAATGTCACTTCCCACCTTCCCAATTTTTAATAATGCAAAATATTCTCTAACTGATTCTGGATAAAAACACAGTTGACAGAAAAAAATCTTTTCACTCAGTAAGGGAAAACAGTGAATTAATGAGTATTTAGTTTAATTTTTTAAAAAAAACTGAGTATTGGCAGATCAGAAGTTGACAAAAATTATTCTGGTCCAATTTGTGGATCAAATGCAAATAGCCTCTTCTTTGCTTCTTTCTAATGGATTGCAGTTGAAATGTTACATTTTCATTTTAGACTGACAGGAAAAAAAAAAAAAACACCCAGCAATATTCTGAGGCCAAAAATTATGGCTGGAACGTCTAAGTAAGTCGTTTTATAACAGCTTTGTTCCCTGGATGCTGGCTTATCAAAAATGCCCAGGATCTTATTGGAATGAACTATTCTAATGAAAAAGATTTGATGAGCAGACATTGCTCTCAGCAACAATGGCTTCCCAGTCTCTCTTCTGGTTTCACGTGGGAAAAAACCTGAAGCTTCAAGGTGAGCAGAGTGGATGATGCTCTTCTGAGAAATCCAGGGTTTCCCAGGTGGGATATTGGTGGAATAGACAAAACATGTTTCATTTTTGTGCAGAGCAGTTTATAGTTTCCACGCACTCTAAGAGCCCTCAGTATCAATCACTCACTCATTCATATAACAAGTATATTTATTTATTGCCTGTAAGGTTCCAGGCACTGGCCTAGGCCCAGCGGAAGTGGTAGAGAATGGGACAAAATACAAACTCCTGATCTGATGGAAGCCATGGAAGAAAGGCTTTGGGCAGGCTCCCTAGGGGAATGAGCTGTCTTAAACGCATCAGGTAGGGTGCACTGTCCCCATCAAATCTGTAGCCTGGTTGATACGCTCCAATGTGACATGTATTTGGAGTCCGAACCCTTGAAGAGTCTCAAGGCCAATGTAGCAAAATCCCCACGAAGCCACGGAGGCAGAGCGTTTTAAGAGACATCACCCTCCTGGAGGTCCCATCCCGTCTCAGATTCCAGCTGCTCCCTCCAAATTGATTTTCTTCCCTCGAAATGGTACAGTGGAGTTGTGCTGAGGGGAGGGAGCACACTGACGTCCTCTGCTGAGAACCACTTCCTGCCTGAAATGAAACCGATTGCGGTAGGCTGAACGATGACCCCTAAAATGTCCACGTCCTACTTTCCGTGAGTATCTTCCCGTAGGTGCTAAGAGAGGCTTTGCAGACAGGAGTAGATGAAGTATCCTGAGATTGGGGAGATTAATTTGGATAATCCAGGTGGGTCCAGTGAAATCACAAATCTTGTAAGAGGGGGATGGGAGGGGTAGAGCCATTAATAGGAGAGCTGAGGACAGATGTCATTGCAGTGATTTGAGGGACCGTCTCTGAGCCAGGAAATGCAGGCAGCCTCGAGAAGCTGAAAAGGCAAGGAAACAGATTCTCTCCTGAAGCCTCAAGAAGGAAGCAGCCTCAGAGACACCTTGATTTTATCCCAGCGAGACCGATTAGAAAGGGTCACCTCGTTGAAGATGCCTTAAAACTGTCTGTCTGGATACTTACTAATAAGTTCAGAGAATATTAAGTATAGCCCAGCTCAGACTTCAGCTGGGAAAGCCACACTAGTACTGGGAAGACTTGAGCACATTTCTTATAAGAAGAGTTGCTCAGGCCTTCCTGGGGGGGGGGGGGGGGGGGGAGGGCTCAGTTGTTTAAGCGTCTGACTTCGGCTCAGGTCATGGTCTCACAGTTTGTGGGTTTGAGCCCTGTGTTGGGCTCTGTGCTGACAGCTCAGAGCCTGGAGCCTACTTCAGATTCTGTGTCTCCCTCTCTCTCTGCCCCTTCCCCGCTCACGCTCTGTCTCTCAAAAATGAATAAATGTCAAAAAAAACAAACAAACAAACAAGAGTTGCTCAGACCTCAAAGACCAGCCATGCCTATTCTCAGGCACTGTTCTTAATGCTTGGCAGATGCATCAGTAACTAATTTAATCCTCAAAAGAACTCTTTAAGGTAGGACTGTTATTATGCAATTTGACCCAGGAAACCTAGGCACAATTTCTCTGTCCCTGGCAGAGGAGGGACTCGAACCAAAGGACCGTGGCCCCTGAGTCTGCCTTCCGCCGTGCCTCCGGCCTTGGGACCACGCCTAGACATGCTGTCCACGCAGGCTTTGCGGAGGGATTTCATCTTTGAGCAAAGCCAGAAGTCGCTTAGGATAAAGGATAGTGAGGCAGGCCAGGTCATTTGCTGAGTTAAACTGCTTTTGATCTATGATGAAGTGTAATTACAATGATTATAATCTCGTTAGCTCGCTATCCTTGTGGGGCTCATCAGGCGGCTCCTGAAGAAATTTTGCAAAAATCTTTGCAGTCATGGGAGCCATGTTGGAATAAATGTTTCATCCTCCTTGGGGACTGCCCTGAAGGGAAAACGTCTCTTTGCGATGGACACCTTAAGTACATGCTTTTCTAAGAGAAACATTTGGGAAAATGAGGTAGAGTCTTTACATGAAACAAAACCCAAATACTGAGGAGGGTTGTTTTTTTGTTTTTTGTTTTTGTTTTGTTTTTCACAGTTTTTTAGGATTCCGTCTTGGCAATTTCCTGGCAGGCTCCCCTCTGTGATTCACCTGTTTCCCGCTGTCTGCATGTGTCCTAAGCACATACTTCCCCATGGATCTGGAAGTGGACAAAGAGGTAGTCATAGCAATGGCCTTCAGACATAATGTAGGGAAGGGGAGGTGCGTGGGGGTAGAAGCCCACCAACGCTCCCACGAGATCAAGGGTTACCTCCCCTGAGAGTCTGAAATACCCACGCAGTGACCTACTTGGTTGCAATGTTGCTCCGTTTTAACCGAAGAGGGACACTTCCCGACCTCCCCATGCCTTCTGGTGAAAGCCAAGTGACCAAATTCTACTCAAGGACACAGCCAGGAAGTGGCCATCAGCAGGGGGGAGGGGGGAGGGGACCAGCCTGGCAGGCTCGGCTCTTTGTCACCAGGACGATTCTAAGCTTCCTTTCAGTAGCCCTAGAGGAGTTTTCCGTGGAAAGCTTCACAACCACAATGAGATATTTACTGTCTTTATCGGAGAGATCAAACCCACACACAGATGTCACATTTCTCAAATTCCATCAGTAGATCAGACGAGCCGTCTGTGGAAAGAGGACATTCCAGCCGGCAAGTTCAGAGCGCGCTGGCTTCGAGGGCCGTTCCCTTCCTATTTTCTGTCGTGCACCCTGAGCCTTTGTTGTCTCTGCAATGCTGATAAATCAATCCATCAAAAAATTTCCTCAGTGAAACTCAATCAAGAAAGGTCATGTCAGCGGGAGAGGAACAGATTAAATTAGCATCAAATTAGACATGGAAAGTGAGTTCTGTCAAAATCATCGCAGCGCTCAGCACAATTAGAATATGTTAATTATGCATTTCATTAAGGTGGATGTGAGATGAAATGTCACTGGAGTAGGCATCCGAAAAAGGGAAGATTGCCAGGCACAACTTTCTCTAGACAATGTGTGACACCTTCATTAACATCAAGAATCACAAGTCTGCCTTGACTTTTTCTGTAAAGGATTAAACCATTAACTGTTTGCTGGCCCCTCTCATTTGTGCAGGGGTCCCGTCCTCAGAGAGGGCCGGTCCCTCCTGAATGACTGGCTTTCTCTGCCACTGCCATGGCCCCAGGGGCTGCTGGGAGTGCCCGGTGGGCAATGGAGAGGGTGGTGGTTTTTAATGAACTCTCTGGAAGCTTCGCGGGGATCACGCCACTGCCTTAGGGGTGGCACGATACTGAGAAATGAGGGGTGAGAATTACAGGGGAGGGGAGGAGGGGCGGGGGGAGGCTCTTGGCTTCACTCTTGGGGATGAAAGATATAATCAGCGNCAGGGGGGATCAGATTTACAAACTTACACCCGGCAAACTCTAATTTGGTGAATTATTTTGTAGATCACTCTCTGAGTCATGGTAACCAGGAGGCATTTTCCTGGAGTGAAGTAGTTCCTTGTGAGGCGGCTTCATAAGATACTTGTTAGATGCTTATGGTGGTAGGAGTTTTAATTCATGCTGCCTCCTTCTGTGATTTCTTATCATACACCCTTCTCAAAGCTTCCTCCACTGGGAAGGGACAGGGCCGGTCCTCTGCGTGGGCTGGTCCCCCGATGTTTGTCCTCTCAGCCCCCCTTTCCAGGTGTCGGAGGCAATGGGACACCTTAATACCCACAGAAACACCCATCTGCGCTGTTCCTCTGCTTCTTCCTCAAGCCTCTAGTGAAACATGGCTTCTTCCAGGATGCTGGCCCTGACTACTCACCTCGGTCCTGCATTTGATGCCCTGTCTATTCTCCTGGCACCCCGAGCTTGCTTGAATTCACCAGAATCAGCTTCTGTTGCTTGCACAAGAAAACGGTTACAGACACACTCAAACTGTCCTTCTTATGGGGCGTGGCAATCACTAGTGGAATTGTCCATCCACCCGCTAAGTGGTAAGTTCTCCCTCTCTCTCTATTTTATCTTTATTTTAAAAGTATGTTTATATTGTTATTTTAAAAATATTGATTTATTTTTGAGGGAGAGAGAGAGCGAGGCAGAGAGGAAGACAGAGGATTCAAAGCCAGCTCTGCCCTGACAGCAGAGAGCCCGATGTGGGGCTCAAACTCATGAACTGTGAGATCATGACCTGAGTTGAAGTTGGACACTTAACTGACTGAGCCACCCAGGTGCCCCTTTCTCTCTATATTTTAAATCTTTCTTGGTAAACAAAAAGTATTCATTAAATATGTCTTTTAAAAAATGAATGATCAGGTTATGGAATTTACCATGACTTAAGTACTAGTTTTCTTAGGGGGTGGAAGAGAAAGCAAAGGTTACAAATTTTATTTCTAACCTTTCTCGATAGGATTGCATATTGTCATGTTAAATTAATGCATCCACATCAATATATACCCATTTCTAACATAGCCAGTTGGAATTCATTTTCTCTAACACTTAGTGTTAAATATAGCACACAACGCACATCATGGCTGCCATTTTTCTTACTCATACACCAAGGACATTCTTCTGTGAATTTACCTGATTTTCTTTTTTTTCTCTCTTTCTCCCCCTCCCCACTTGTTTTCTTTGCTCTCTTTCTCATCCTCTTACTCTCCATAATAAAACCAATGATCAGCTCCTGGTTCCTGACCAAACTTATAAGGCAATTACTTTTAAATACAAATTCTTTTGGGGATTTACACCGTGGAAAATAACCTTAGTGTCAACGATAACAGCTGGGCAGGCAGAATGATCCGCTAAGCGACAGGATGGTTTTGGGTGAGGCTATTTTTTCCTCTAGGTAATATGAGAACAAGCTTCCTCATTGCATGCATTAATTGGGAGAATGCAGGTAAAACGCAAGGGCCGGTGTCTAGCGCACACCAAGTCCCCAATAGATGATGGTGATGATGAGCAGGAAGATTAGGGCGGTATGAACTGTGAGCTGGCATCTGGGCGGAAGTGAGAGGCTCAGGAGTCTGCCTAGAGTCCTATCCTGAAACCACTGCATCAGCATAAATATCTCAATCTACAGGGAGAAAAGACAGCATCAGCTACCGTTGCTCATTGTACATTTTGCCTGAGAACAAGGAAACACAGGGGATGGGGACCCCCTGGCAGAAACACCCCAGAGCTGTGAGGTTCTGGACTGAAGCTCTGCCACGTGCCAAAGGCCCAGAGGAAGTCCAAGGAAACTGACAAGGGAAGCGCAGAGTCTCGCTCAAGTCCGGGACGGGCTATTAATGCCCCGCTCTCCAAGCCGTCTCATTTTCTGAGCTTCATTTAATTTTTAGGATCACCCGGGGCCCAGCCTCTTAGAAAGGGGAGGACAGTGGAAATTACTCGTGAGCTGGCTCCGTGATGAAGCCAATGCCTCACCTCATGGCAAGAGCGGGTGGGAGAGGAGGAGGGAGAGGAGGAGGGAGAGGCTCNCCTCCCAGCCTCCTAGCTTCCTTGTCAGTGCTGCCATTGATATTAAAATCAAGGGGTTGGCACAGAGCTTGTGGTTTACTGGCAGAATTCCAGCCTGGCTCTAATGAGCCTCACCTGGGCTAATTACATTTTTTACAAACCCCGCCGCTGGAGAGGTGAGAGTTGCCAGTTGGTCGTCCAGAATGCTAGCAACTGGGGTTTCTTGGCCCTGAGATTTCTTTCTATCTGCTGGCGGCTGGAGCTCCAGAAAGTCAGGAAGTGACCCGAGGGACTCTGGCTACTTCCCTGTGGGGCCTCATGGCAGTTACCTTATTTGTCCCAGAAAGTAAAAGTAAGCTGTAAAGTCAGAGGTGGTCCTCAGCCTGGCTACTCCCAGGATGGGCTCACCTGCGATTGTGTTATAAATACGCACCCTGAGGCCCCACTGCAGACCCATGGAGTCAGAATCTGCACTTTTAACAAGGTCCTCAGGGGTTGGGTGGATACAGGCAGGTGTGAGAAACCCCAACCTAGACTTTCCACATGGGGAGAGAATAGGTTTCTCGAAACTAGCCAATCCCCAATAGGGAGAAAGTAGTTCCTAGAAGCACAGAACATATAAGACATCTAGGTTGGGGTGGGGGGTGGGGTCTCCACTCTACCATTTGTCATTTGTATGATTTGGGCCAGAGATTTAACCTCTTTGGACCTTAGTTTCCTTGTCTGTAAAGTAGGCACAATTTTAGTCTCCATGACATAGATGACCATGAGGATCCCATGCTAGAATATTTATGGGCTTTGTAGTGGGGTAGTTGAGACATAGCAAGGACTAAAGATATTCCTTGTCATTGTTATTGATGTTATGAAGGAATCATTGGCCCCCAGGGAAAACTCAAATTGTCACTCAGTCCTTTACTGGCCAGCACATCTGTAAAATGAAATAATAGTATCTATCGCTTATGGTTTGTGTGAGCAGTAAAAGAGATACTAGAGGGGCGCCTGGGTGGCTCAGTCAGATGAGCCTCCAACTGCTGGTTTCCGCTAAGGTCATGATCTCACGGTTCGTGGGTTTGAGCCCCACACTGGCTCCGTGCTGATGGCGTGGAGCCTACCTGGGATTCTCTCCACCCCCAAACTGTCCTGTCACTGCTCTCTCTCTCAAAATAAATAAATAAACTTAAAAAAAAAAAAAAGAGAGAGAGATATTAGAGTATACCTGACCGGTATTCCTTGAAACCGTCAAGGTTGTCAAATAGAGAAAAAGTCTGAGAAGCTGTCATAGCCAAGAGGAACCGAAGCAGACATGATGACCTAAACAAGAGGTGGTGTCCTGGATGGGAAGGGGGCAGGAAGAACCAAGGAGACGTGAATCAAATATCGCTGTTAGTTAATAATAATGTGCCAATATTGGTTCTTTAGTTGCGACAAATGTACACACTAGTGTTAAGAACAGAGGACGCTCAGGGCGCCTGGGCGGCTCAGTGGGTTAAGCGTCCGACTTCGGCTCAGGTCATGATCTCATGGTTCGTGGGTTCAAGCCCCACGTCGGGCTCTGTGCTGACAGCTCAGAGCCTGGAGCCTGTTTCGGATTCTGTGTCTCCCCCCTCTCTGCCCCTCCCCCGCTCACGCTCTGTCTCTCTTTGTCTCTCAATAATATATAAATGTTAAAAAAAAAAAGAAAAAGAATAGAGGACACTGGTGTCAGGGCACATTGGAAGTCAGCCTATTAGTTTCTCTGTACGTTTGCCTGTAATTCTAAACCTGTTCTAAAAAGTCAAGTGTGTTTAAAACTGAATAAGAGATAAGACATGAAAAGCCTTAGCCGAGGTGATCAGCTTGCCCGCATCCACCGAGAACTAGCCCAGCCTTGGGGCCAGAAGTGCTCGTTCTCGGGCACCCTGGGATGGCCGCTCACCGTTCCCTGAGCGCAGAGCCTGGCACACTCGGGACCCCGGTCGTCGGGACCCCAGTCCTCGTTACCCTCACACAGCTGCGCCCTGGCGCTCCGGGAGCCTGAGAACTGGAGATGAGCAGGGAAGAGCTGGGGCTCTGACTTCCTATCCCCCTCTTGAAACGGGTGCAAACCAGCGCGGGAGGGGGATGGGGATTCACTCACTGACCCGACTGTGTGTCCAAGACTGAGCCCCGGCCCGGGTTTGGAGGCACTGGAGACACGCAGGTGCATAAGGCCCCGGCCTGAGGGCCGCTAATCTCACAGCCGACCTAGAACTCACACAGCAGCCATAACACAAGCCTCACAACAAACAAGCCTGCCGTGTAGGTATAGCTTCCCTGGATTTTCTCTGACCAGGAGATGAAGGTTCAGAGAGGCCAGACAGCTTGCCCAAGCTGACACGGGCTCAGGACCTGCCCCACACCTGTCCGTGTCTCAAGCGCTTGGGATTGGGGGCTGGGTAGGAGACATAGCTGTTGTACCACATGAGCTTCAGAAGGAGTGGCAACCTCAACCTGGGAGAAATCTGAGAGGACTTCCTGGAAGAGACAGAATCTAAGTGAAGACTTGAAGACTTCCCAGGGGCCCACCAACTCAATTTCTCTCACGCATTTCCCGCTGAGTTCCTTCATCTTCACAAACAGAGGGGTTTGGGGAGGAGGAGGACGTGTGGCCCATTGCACATGGCGGGATAATACTTTTCGAAGAATTGCCTTGATTCTTCCTAGCATTCCTGTATTGGCCGCTCTTCCCACACGGCGGTGCCCAATGCCAGGCATCAGGGCTTGTGATCACACCAAAAATATAAGGACAGGAATTTGAGTGTAAGAAAGGTGAGTTTTGCCAACCCATGATTCCTGAGGAGACTCAGGGGCAAGATGACATGTGGTCACAGAGCAAGTCTCCCTGCTGAACGTGAGATAAACTTGTGGACGGGGGACGGAGGGGGAGCTGGAGGTGAGCTAGGGAGTCAGATGCTGCCAGGTGTGCCTGATGGAAAGCCTAACGGTTTTGAGGGGACTCAGGAGTAGCAACAATCTGGACCCCTTCCCCAGATGCCCTGGGCTCTCATGCACTGGGGAGGAAAGGCAGCAGAATGGCTCAGAGAGGTGGTGTCCAGGCAGGTGGCCCTGGGGGGGTGGTGTCTCTCCAGGGCCAAGTTCATGGGCATTGAACCCAGGCAGTCACACAGGGCTTGGTGTTTGATTGAAGACTCTGCTGTTGCCGTCTGGAAATTGCTAATAATTTGAACAAGGAACCCTCCCCTGCCCCCCGCCATTTTCATTTTGCACTAGGCAGTGCAGTTTTACAAGTGGTGTGGCTGCCTGACAGGGTGCCCGTGTGCCCCAGAGGGAGGATGCCAAGCCCCCTCACGAGTCTGAGGGGGATACGCGTGACGAAGCCTCACAGAACTCAGAGAGGCTCAGGAGGCGCCCAGTGACGGTTGTGGGCTGAGAGAACCGTGACCTCCGAGAGGGCTTGCACCACAGGCCACCAGAGGCCACCTCTGTGAGGGACCCACCTTCCCCCGCCTGCGCCTCCCCACCGCCCGCAGTAGTTGTATCTCTTGGAAAAGGAAAAGAGTCCTGAACTGACTGGGAAGACGGTTCAGCCACTTGAATGCGGACTTGAAATTGACATTTAGTTCAGGTGAAGGACGGAGGAGAAGGTTGTATTTCTTCCACCCCCACGTTTGTGAGCTTTTTACCTATTTCAGGTAGAGCAGGGCTTTTTTTGTTGACTGAGCAGAGCTCAGTTCTGATTCCTGTCTTCTGTTCTTACTGTCAGTGATTTAGGGGGGACGGATCTGGAATCTGGTCCCATAAGCCCGTGCAACGGCCAACACGCCCCCACTTGGCCACGCAGCTTCCTCGTGGCACCAGTTTCCAGCAGCGCTTGGCTGGCTCCTGCCTGCGGGTTGCTGACGGAGCCCTGGCCCCATGTGAGCCCCATGAAAACCTGCGGGTTCAGGCCTGCAGAGAATCTGGGGCAGGTCCCTGACCCTGAGCAAACTGGCACGTGAAGCTGGGGGGTGTTTTCTGGGGGGCTGTTCTGTGCGCTGGAGGAGTGGCACCCGCTTCCATCATGACCACCAAAAATGACCCTGGGCGTCGCCAGCTGTTCCCTCAGTGGAAAAGTCACCCCTGGAGATTTTACATCCATCATGGCCAATTACTGCGGAGTGACCCAGGGTAAATTCTTTAACCGTGAAGTGCCCAGATCACTCCTTTTGGAAAAGGAGAGAGTAGTTGCATGGACTGCTCATTCTTGTGGTTTGAATCCAATGAGTTCTCCTAGGGAGACCTCCCTGGGATGGCAGAGGGGCCTCTCAGATGCTTCTCTGCTCTGGTCCTGGCCTCGTGTTCTAGATGGGGAACATTAGGGCTTGGTGGGGTTAAGAGACTCCCTTCAAGTGAGGCTCATCACTCTGGTTTTTGTTTCTTTTAATGTTTTTATTCATTTATTTTAAAATTTTAAATGTTTATTTTATTTTATTTTATTTATTTCAGAGAGAGAGATAGCATGAGCAGGGGAGGGTCAGAGATAGAGGGAGATACAGAATCCAAAGACAGGCTCCAGGCTGTCTTACGCTGAGCCACCCAGGTACCCCTGGTGGGGTACCTGTTTTTATTTATTTTTGAAAGAGAGACACAGCATATGGGGGAGGGGGCAGAGAGAGAGACAGAGNTATTTATTTTAAAATTTTAAATGTTTATTTTATTTTATTTGTTTCAGAGAGAGAGATAGCATGAGCAGGGGAGGGTCAGAGATAGAGGGAGATACAGAATCCAAAGACAGGCTCCAGGCTGTCTTATGCTGAGCCACCCAGGTACCCCTGGTGGGGTACCTGTTTTTATTTATTTTTGAAAGAGAGACACAGCATATGGGGGAGGGGGCAGAGAGAGAGACAGAGAGAGAGAGAGAGGGAGACACAGAATCTGAAGCAGGCTCCAGGCTCTGAGCTGTCAGCACAGAGCCCGACGTGAGGCTTGAACTCACCAACTGAGATCATGACCTGAGCCGAAGTTGGACGCCCAGCCGACTGAGCCACCCGGCATCCCTCATCGCTCTTTTTATAACAAAATCCTTCAATTTGAAGGGAGGAGAGTTATGGAAACATTCTCTCCCCTGAGGGAATGATAGATACAGTAATAGCATTTCCCTGGTTGAGGAAGGCTGACTGCAGCCTGGGCACTTGGGAAGCTTTGCAGGATCAAATAGATAGAGAGTAGCCTGCTTCCCAGGTGAGGACACGGAGGCTCAGAAGAGGAGCCAACGTTCCCGGGGACGGCAGCTTAAGCTCCACAAGTGATGTGGTCGTGAACTTGTGATTTAGCCAAAGTGAGCACGGAGGGGCCGGATTCTAATGGAGGGACTGGTGCTTCAGGGAGTCTAACATGCGACTTTCCCCACGTTCACTTCGGCATACCACTCATCCTATTACTTATTTAATATTTTTCTTTAAGTGGATTGACTTTTCAGCTTAAATATTTTAAAAGGCATTTTATGGTGCTCCTCTAAATTGAAAAGCTGTTTCAGCAGCCACGCGTGGAGGGGAAATGAGTATTTCATGTTAGGAGTCAATGTTATTTATCTTTGGTAAATGTCGAACGAGAATGGAATCTGGGCAGCACATGGTTGGTCAGCCTCTTCTACTCATTAAATGTCCAGTAAATAGGTTGCAGGATGCCCTATGGGTTGGCTCATTCAACACCCACTCACCCCCAATCTCCCTATAAATACCCTCCGCTAGAGGCTGAGAAACCACACACTTCCTGCCTCCTTTGTAGCTGGGGGTGATCATGTGCCAGTAGGACGTATGGGGGATGGAGTCCTTCCTCGATTAAAAAGGCAAAAGCTTGCTGGAGGATTTTCTGTCATTGTCTCTCTGTGATGGATGGTTTTAGATGTCAGCCTGGCTAGCTTCTGGTACCTGGTTATCCAAACATTTGTCTAGGTGTCTGTTGCCATGGAGGTGTTTTGTAGATGTGATGGAAGTCCACACTCGGTTGATTTTCAGTAAAGGAGATTATCCTCCATAATATGGGTGGGCCTCATCCAATCAGTTGAAGACCTTAAGAGCAAAACTGAGGTCTTGCCGGGGAAGAAGAAGTTCCACACGTGGAGAGCAGCTTCAGGTCCTGCCTGAGAGCTTCCGGCCTGCTGGCTTGCGCTACAAATTTCAGGCTTGGCCAGCCAGACTCATAATTGCATAAGCCACTTCCTTAAAGTAAGTAAGTGAGTAAATAAATAATCCCGCTGTCATGGCTCTCTCTCTCACTGGTCTCGTTTCTCTGGCAGAGTCCTGACTGGTACACCCTTCTTCTACCCTTTTGCAGAGGGGACATGAGTTATGAGGATGCCTCTGACATCTTGGTGCCATGTGAGTCACAAACATGGGGACAAAGCGTCGATGTTAAGCCTGATGGAGCAGAAAGTTTTGCAAGAAACAAGGTTCTGGGATTGCTTCACTGCGCTTACCTACCAGCTTGGACAGTCTACCTCTGGGCATCTTAACATATCTGAAATCAGAATGCATCTTCCAATAAATGACATCTTACAACTCATCTGCAGGGTTGTTTTTATGCTTTCTTACCCCCTTCTTTGGAAGTCTATAAATAATGACACATCTTACAATGAGTGGTATCCTTGATTTAGTAAACTATGGGAATTGCAAACCAAGTATTGAGTTGACTTAAGCTGTTGTATATTTCAGAGAGGCCAGCGTGCGTGCACTTGATCTCCCTGGGCTGAAGGCTAGGAAATAACGAGGCCTGGAAAGGAAGAGGGAAAGCCCGCACTTAGCCGCTGTACATGCAGCCCTCTCTGCTCAACACCTCATCGTTTCTCCTGCAGTCCGCTGCCGTGTCGCAAAGCGGTCACAGGCTCCACCTTTAATTCCTTAATGAAGGTGTCTTCGAAAACAAACAGGGTCCTCCATATACTTGCATTTTAACCTCACAAGAAAATAAAAGCTTTCCCAAATCCTGTCCCTTTTCACTCCACCAGATCCCCGTTTCTGGCTTAATGCAGGTTGAAATGAGTTTTTTTTTTTTTAACTGATGAAAATATTATAGGAACTAAAAACCAAACCCGTTAATACCCTGATTAGACTCCCCATGTTAATTGCAGATTCTTTCGGGCGACAGAACAGGTCACTGTCTGGGCTTAATGGGATAGCAGTGCTTAATAAGAGCGGCCCGTAGGAACAGCAGTTCCCGGTGAAAACTTTTGCCACCTGGCAGATGAGGCTGGGAAGTGATTTTCCCTTCCTCACGCTTGTGAGAAGTGACAGCAGGTACTGAGTGTTGCCTTTGGGGAGGGGGAGCCAGATTGGAAAAAGGGAACGAGGGGCCCCGGTTATTTCTTTCCTTTTCCACACCCTTCCTGGCAAGCTTGGTACAGATTTCCCCCTCCCTCTCCCGCCTTTCCAAAAGAGGGTGATTGAGAGGATTCTCGTGTGCAAACAAACCAACAAACAAACAGAAAACAACAGGAGGCCCTTTTTGTTAACAGATATTCCTGGGCTCCCCATCCCTGAAACGCCCCCCTCCTTCATTGAGTGGGTCTAGAGCAGGGGACAAAACCAAACATCTAGTGTCCACTCAGGGAGCACGAAGGGCTGAGTGGGGACTGCGGCAAACTGAAGAAGCCTGGTTCTGTGTTAAGGGTCGGAGTTGATTGAGACCTGGGGTGTTGCACAAGCTCTGTGTTTAGGACAGGATCTGAGCGCCCCTCCTCGCCTACAGGGTGCACACCTCCATCCAGGGAGGTGGGGGCCCAGCCCCCAGTGCTCATCAAAACCACATCCCGGGGGGCTTAGTTAGAGCGCAGGGCTCTGGACCCCATCCTTGGGGTTCTGATCCAGTCGGTCTCTGGGGAGGCCAAGGGTTTCCTTTTAAGCAGGTGCCAGATGTAACTCGTTTCGGGGACAGCCTTGGGGAACTATGGGCCCACGGCCTCCTGACTGCTCTCCGGGGTCTACCCTGCCCACTTGGTGTTTGTCCTGGCGTGGGGGTCCTGGCTCACAGCACAGCTGGGCTCACTCACATCTCCTGGCTCCCACCGGGTCCCAGAAAGAACCAAGTACTTCAGTCCTCTCTGCTTTTCTGGCAGACGCACAGCCCTCCCCGGCATCTGACAGACAATCCACGTCTTTCCACGGCTTCTCCCTGGTCGGTGGCTAACCTTCCATCCAAGCTGCACTATTAAATTTTCTCGATCGCACCCCTTTATAATTCCAGTTTCTCCAGTTTTTTTTTTATATTTTAAATGACTTAATTACTCTTCCCCACCGATGATATTCATATGTTTCCTAAAGCCCTATAACCTATGCTCATTTGCCCAGCCCCACTCAACACGAAAATCAGCACATCCGGGATCTGAGCGGACACTTGGTAATTCCATCCAAAAGGAAATGTGTTCCTAATGCAAGAGCCACTCATGACAAGCCAGCAAGGCTCTTTCTCCCCTTCTCGCAGAACGTGCCAGAAGCTCTGAGAACTCCATGGCTTGCAAAGCGTTTTATACTGAGGCCAGGCACCTTGTGGGAAGGAGCCCTCCGCACTTCAGACGAATCCCAGACAGATGTCAGATAAACATATTTGAATAAACCAAATGTCACTTTTCTCTTTAATCGCTGGCTTCAGAGTCGCTGAGGCTCTCTGGACCTTATCAAGGTGCTGTCATCTTTGAATCCCCCGTCGTATTTTTCAGGCACATTTTTTTTTTAAGTGTCAAGATGATAAGGGTGCAGGAGGGAGAAAGTGGAAAGGATTGTAAGTTGAGGTGAAAATAAAACACGTAAGCCACAATAGACATCTTGGTCAACACGTGAGAGTGTCTGCCCGTACTGATTTTTCGTCGGCTTCATTGATCACATTGGATTCCTAGGGTTTCTCAGGATACTCTACCTACATCATGTTTCTCTCTCTTTCCTCTCCTATTGGGTCACTCTTACCTTTAAAGGCTTCATATTTCATGTCGTATATTTAAAAAAAAAAAAAAGGTGTGTATCACCACAAAGGACTGCGCAGAAAGAAACTAGTAGATTCTTAATCCACTTTGGTTCTGAAACTGGTAGATTCTTAATCCACTTTGGTTCCCATACTGTTCTATTGTTACACAAGATGTTAACACTGGAGGAAGCCGGGTGAAAGTGCACAGAGCTTCTCTTTATGTTTCTTTGTAACTCCCTGTGGGCTTATAATTACTTCAAACTAAAAAGTAAACTAAAAAATGTGCATGAGACTATGTATCAATATAAATGTAGAGAGACAAAAAATGTAATAAGGGGCTGGCAAGTTGATTCTGTAAAGATGATAAATAGTTAATATTTTAGGCTTTGCAGGCCCTACAGTCTTTGTTCTTACTACTTAGTTCTGCCGCGGAATCATAAAATTAGCCAAAGATAATATGTAAGCAAATGACCGTCATGGTGTCCAATAAAACTTTATTTAAAAAACACAGGAAGTGGGTTGAATTTGGCCCGAGGACTCTGTTAGTCTCTGAGCTAGAATTTGTGTACAAAACACTGATGTCTGCTAAAATGTTGGTAATAGACACTGACATCGTTCTGCCTCTGCCCCCTCCCTCTTGTGGTCCACCTGAATGCTTCAGTTTCCCTTCAGTAAACATATGTCGTTCGTTCATATTATTAAAAAAATAAGGTTCTCACTGGTTTTAAGGATTTTGTGGTTTGTTTTTAGAAAAGATATGGAAAGCTACCTAGAATATCTTATGGAATTTGGCACCTTTTTCTCTTTTCCCACGACCGTTATCCATAGTGTTGGTATAGATGCACAACCCGTGTTTATGACTAAATCCCACCTGGGGGATTATCTGCTGATAACTCCAGTGCGGATATGCTCAGCTGGGCCAGCAAATGCCAGAGCCGTGAGACTGGAGTGGATACGGGTGACCGGAGGGCGAGAGGAAGCAGGGCTTTCCGAGGTTAAGCTTGGTCATAAATGGCTTTCAGTGCTAAATCTCAGACACAACGGGTCTTGGATCTGCTCGTGCCCACCGCCCCCAAATGTCCTGCTCTGTAGGAAGCCAAGGACAAGAGAGGCTTTTTTATTCTTTTACTTTAAACTACTTTTGCGATTAACAGGGTACAGTTGAGGTGCTTCCTGGAATTTTGAGCTGGGGACCAAGAAATGAAACTTATCGTGTTGGATTGCTGCCTTAAGCCCGCTCTAGACAAAACAGTCTCGACAGACAGTTGTCTCTCCGGTTTTTAAAGTTCAACAGGAAAGGAGACAGAAGTTGAAGTTCTTTGGCAAATGCATTCCAGTGATGAGAAACATTCCTGTTTTATATTAAGCTTAAAACCTTTCTGATGGCAATAGTCAGACCTTGAATTTATGGCAGAACCTGATTTTCTAGTAGAAACGATGCTTGGCTGAGTGCTAATTCTTGGCCAAAATCCTGAAGCTTAACATTTTATAGACATTATCAATAATAGTGTATTTAATTGCTAATTCAACTAACTATTCATATGCTGCCACTGGGGGATATAGAATTTCTAAGGTACATATTAAGCAGACTAGGGGCCTATGGCTTTGAAGCACGTAATTTTCTTTATTGATATTCTTCCTCCAGCCACAAAAAGATTTAAGGTGACATAAATGGAAATAATTAATAAAGCTAACGAAAGGAGGAGAAGGCAAATATCTTAATGATAAGAATTAAAATAGTTCTTGTGATTAACCATCCAATTTGGATATGAGCTTCCTGGCACCCAATGCAAAAAAAAAAAAAAAAAGGACAATACAGCATTCAATTGTCTTATGATTGAAATAGAAAGAAGAGAAAGATGCAAGTTCCTCACTAAATTAAAAGAGAGATGTGTCACCAAAGATTCTACATGGAGAATATCCATTGTCAATGGCTTGTCAATAATAAATCACTATCAGCTAGGGCACAGACAGCGAGGAAAGTTCACCATATTTGACATACTCCCGTGGACATCATTCTTCCTCAACCACATAGCAAGGACGTTCAAGTTACCACATCTCCAGTGTGGGAGCTGCTCAGAAATAAGTTGTGTAAATGACGACTGGTAAGTCTGTAAAGCTAAGATCCAAACTGCTTATGAACAGAGTTGGAGTAGCTGTCTACATGGCTTTTTAAATAAGCTGCAGCAAGGTTTACACACATCCTGGAGGTTTACCTATAAGAACACACAGTTTCTCTTACTGGTCATGATGCAAGTGCAGGTTCAGACAGTGTGAACAGCCGTCCGCTGTCTCCCCTCCCTGACTGTAACACCAGCACACACCCACCCGTCTTCTCTAAAACCCTCCTGTGCCTTCACTTTGCATTGTTTTGCCATCGATTTCAGGTCCCGGAGGCTTCTAGTCCCTTCCTGTCCCTTGTTTTCAAGTTCCCAGGCTTTTCTATTCCTCAAATGAACAGTTCACTCTTCCCTGCAGGGGGAGAGTGTGGTTGGCCGTTGAGGTTATTTGCGCGGCTGCCTCCTTCCCATGCATGGGTTTCACGAGGGCCAGGGCTTCCCTGATCATCCTGTGTACCCTCATTCCACCTTCATCCCGGGCTACCAGCATCTCAGTCTGTGTGGGTGCCTTCAAAGCTCTTACCACACCCAGAAAGAGTCTTGTTTGTTTTCCCGTTTTGTTCTAAGTTGTAAGCGAGCCCTGCCGTGGGTGGGAACTTTCACTCATTGCTCACCACTTTAGGACAGTCCTTGGCACATCGCAGGCACTCGGTCAATAGTTATTGTATCAAAGAATGAATCAACCGGCAGTCACAGAGCTAATATCGCATCTCTTGCAGTCACCCCTTAACATAGCATTGGGAGGCTCTCCCTGATACCACTGGACCTGTCGGTTTGGACCGACACACTTACTTCTGATGGATAATAGAGCCAGTGGCTGTGTATCAGTAATTGCTCAGGACTCTGAGAACATTTTGATATCCCTCAGCTACTGCCCAGATGTTGGGGCCCCTCCTTTGATTGAAGGAGTAACCCATTATGTATGTATTCTGATTTGATACATCCTGCCTAGCAGACTATACAAATGCATGTGATGGCGTGGACTCAGCTCTTGGGGGCTGTGGCCCGGGTGTGATCTGAGCACATGGGCTCACTCTCATCTGCGTCCTCGCATATAATCCCGTACACATCCTTTGTATCCATCCTCCTGACACACGTACAGTGTGCGTGGCACTTCCGAGATCTTCCTGGTTTCAAATATTTTCTAGGACATGCTCAATTTCAAATATTCTTCCCTTTGATCCCCCCCAAGGACAGCTGAACTTGTACACCCCAGGAGCTAATTTTCATCTGGAAAATCTGATCATAATAATTGTGGACCCATTGACTCTTGCCTTACAGAAGCCATGTGATGTGTAAGATCTTCCCAGACTCCCAAATCTGTGAACACAGTGCTGCCGATATAGGCTCCCGGGATTCTCCCAATTTCTTATTTCCCTTGGGAGTCACCTATTTTCCACAAATGTTTTTCTACAACAACCTTTACAAATAACGTTTTGTCCACAAACTCGATGGCCCTTCTCCACAATGGAATACAGTTATAATATCACTTAGCGTTATGACCTGCATGATAATGAGCAAAGGAGGGCACAGTCTCATTGACAGTGGATGCTAGGCTGTTGACTAGGGGCACTTCCCGGGTTATTGACTTGCTCCTTCTCATTAACATCGCAACACAAATCAAATTTATGGCACAGCAGAAAGGTAAGTTACTACATCTCTATCATGTGCCTTGCCGAGGAATAACTGGTAGAAATTACAAATAAACCCACAAATGCTGAGACCCTAACCGCCTATACACCGAGATGGACTGTGTTTATAGGTCTGTTAATTCTGCGGAACTGTGAGCTCATCCAGGACAGAAGTCCTTGTCTTTGTCTTTCTTTCTTTAGTACCCAGCGCATAGTAGGCAATTGCTATAGATGGACTGAATCGGATGGAAGGAATCTTACACACAGCTGTCTTCCCAGTCCTATGTGAAATTGAAATTCCGCCATTAGCAAGGCTTCCCTTTGTGTTAAGCACGTCCTTCCTTTCTCATTCCCAAAGAAGCGAGTTGAGAAAGCGGAGGCAGAAGTGAGACATATACAGGGGACTTCATCCAAGGCACCATGGCTGCCATTTCTAGGACTGGCAAATACCTTCATTGTTCTTTCTCTCTCCTAGCTCCACTGACACCAAAAAAAGTCACACAGTTGAAAATGAACTCACCCCTGCCATGCAGCCCGTCTGCCTGAGCTAGATGTCTGGTGGCCCTTTGGACCTTGAGAGCTTGTTTGGAGGTTCTAGCAGGGGAGGGCAGCTGCTCGTATACCCTTGAGCAAAGAATGGTCCTCCTCTATCAGGGAAGGTCGTCCTCTTTGACTGAGTGCGCAGCTTCTGGAGGGACGCACATGGAGCAGTGAGGGAGGAAGGGGACACCCGCCCAGCCAGCCAGATCAGCCGAATCAACCCTGACGGTCAGTGGGGTGACAGCTGTTGCAGCCAGATCGCCCTCACGTCCATACAGTGGTCCTTTGGGAGAGCTTCCAGAAGACAGGCTCATGGTGGGTATTCAGGTGTGGGCGCTCCAGACCCAGGGCCCTCGTCCTCTGCCTGGAAGAGGGACCCTTTGGAGTGGCCATTCCTTCCACTGGAGGGTAGAGGTGCCCACGCACCAGGGCCAGCTGCTCTCCTGTGCCTGCTGCAGAGTCCCTCTAAGACCCCCCCCACCCTTCTCTCTACCAATGACTTTTCCCTTTAGACCTAGATTCAGGGAAAGTCATTAACACCCTCAGGTTGTAACAAACGCTCACCTCCGAGATGTAAGTGGGCCGCGTGAAATTGCACAGGACACGCTCCAGATGAACTGCTTGAGCTCTCAACTCAGGCAAACGATAATGGGCAGAAGTGCTAAAACCCCAACCAAAACAGGGAAACATAAACTGCATCCGGTGGAACAACACAGATGGTCCCATCCCAGTCCCTGTGTTCACAGCGCAGCTTCACCAAGACCAACACCACTTCTGGATTATTCCGTGCCCACTGGCAAGGCTTTCTCCCAGGAATTAGGCCTCAGAAACTGCCAGATTCATGCATTTGGCTGTGGTTGGAACGGCACGGGCTCCCGCCACTCCATTTATTAATTTGGTCATTTGTCGGTTCATGAATTCAACCTGCCATCTTTTGCCGAGCACAAGGCCGGCTGCCTGACTCAGGGCTGAGCCCAGGTTCACACTCGCTGCTCGCAGGTGCTCATGATGCAGTGGAGGAGAAAGGTAAATAAAATGCCTCTGCGATGCAGCGAGGTGAGGCCTCTAGCCAAGGACCACGCAGAGGGGCCCAACTACCAGCTGTGCTACGCAGAGGACGTGGCACCTGATTGCGGACTCGGATGGTGAAAATGACTCTGACCCTCTCTCTCCTGACCTGGAGCTGAGACCCCAAACTGGCCAGCGAGCACTATGTGAAATGGGGAAGGGGGGTGCCGTCTGCTCTCTGGTATGGTCGGCGGGGGAAGAGCAGCTCCCTTGAACTCACCTACCTGCGCCCTGGAATGCAGCTCCCACCCCGGAACCCTGTGTGTGTGTGAAAGCATCTCCCGAGCTTCGAATGGAAAGGAACATGTTGCACGTGGAGTGATGACTGAGCACACTTAGAGACTGAGGTGGAAGGTTAGAGGAAGGAGCTGAGAAGTGGGTCACCAGAACTTATGTGTACAAGTGAGTAAACGGAGGTCAAGGTCGGAGGGTTAGGTCCAGGCTGAGAGCCAGAGGGCCGACTACACCCGCAGCCCTTTGCCTCTGCAGCCCAGGATTTGTCCAGCTCAGCAGGTTTTAAAGGATCTAATCAAGAGGATGTGATAAAGCACCTTAAGGAGATAAACGAAGGTGGCTTTGATAGGAAGAAGGAATCCTGAAGGTACAATTACCATTCTGTCATTTATCTTTATCCATTCAAGCCTTTAACCTTTAACCATGCCATTCATTCATTCATTCATTCATTCAGTTATTTATTTACTTGCTCTACAAATATTTCCAAGGTGCTTTCTATAGCTCTCCTACGGTGGAATGCAGACACTCGGGCTAAGAGGCACATCAATGTCACTTGGGGAACCAAGGAAGGTCATTGTTTTAAATGTGTTTTAATTTTATTTTTAAGAGACAGAGCGCAAACAGTGGAGGGACAGAGAATCCAAAGCAGGCTCTGAACTGTCAGTGCAGAACCTGACACGGGGCTCGAACCCACAGATGGAGATCATGACCTGAGCTAAAGTCAGATGCTCAACAGACTGAGCCACCCAGGCCCACCAAGGAAGGTCATTTTGTAAGAGTCGCTTGGAACCCTATCATGAGAGAGATTCAGCAGCTCAGGTCAGTGTCCCAACCCAAGAAGTGGGTTAAGGTGTCAAGAACACATCTGGAGTCACAGTCTTAACATTTTAGAGCTCAGAGGATCTTTGCCCCATCCATGGTCTGGTCTTCTCTCTAGATCAAGCTTTGGGGGTAAGGGGTCCGGCTTGTCCTGGTTTCCCAGGGAGTCTGAGAGCTTGGAAACCGCTTTGTCCAGGGCGCCTGGGGAGGTGGTCACCTGCTGTCTATGCAGATCTGCTGAGGGCTGGGCCTATATTCTTGCAACCTCTGGGATACTGGTTTCCATGGACACAAAGCACGCAGGCTTCAGTGAGCCGGTGAGGGTGATGTTTCATTTCTATGGGCGGCTCCTGATTGCTCAGGCTGGCGACTGTTAGCCTTGCTGCCAAGAAAGCTGCTTTATACTGGGTGCTGGGCCCAAGAAGATCCTGGCCCAGAGACACGGGCTTGGAAAGTTGCGTTTGCTGCAGGGCCCTCCCCAGTGGCAGTGCTGGCACAGAAGAGCCGGGACTGGAAGATAAAGAGGAAGGGAAGCTTGATGCCTCTTTCACAGGCTCAAGGGGAGGCAGAAAGGCAGCAAAGGCCAGCCAGTGACCCCCAGAGGTGCGGCTGGAGGACGAGACCCGAAGAGGTGAGTTCAAGTATTTTAGTTATAAAATAAAACCACTGTCCTCTACCATGTGACACTAGACATTATTTGTAATCTCCCATAAAATTGGCAAGGGAGGATTAAAATCTCTGATTTACAGAGAAGCAAACAGTCCCAGAGATGTAATCCTTCTGCCCAAGGTTACTCAGGTAAGAACAGCAAGGGCTCAGGCTCCCCAGACCCAAAGTCTTAGCTCTTCCCAAAACATGTTGCACCTTCCTTTTGGCACCTGCATTTGGCTTAAGGTGGGTTGGTTAATGACAAGAAGGGAGTTACGGGAGCCCTCTTATCTAACTCTCTTGTCTACCCACATGGTGAGAAGGGAAGCTTTGGAAACGCTGAGCACCAGTCCCAACTTGTGGCTTGTCTACCAGCTCCAGTTCCCAGAGCGTGAAAATGGAACTTTCCTTTTCCTTCCATCCCCGTCCCCATAAGATCAGGCATTGCTGGTCCACATTCTCCCAAGGCAACGATTCCTGGAAGTGAAAAGCAGCAACAACTCCCGGAACTGAAAAGCAGCGATCCTATTAGCCGAGGCCTGGGCTGTCGATCTGTCCTGAGAAAACCCCCTCACTCAGTTCGTCACCTGCGGGCTCCTCTGACATTGACGTTTGCAGGGGTTTCTGCAAAGAATCACATGAACGGATGCCAGCACTCTTGAGCTCAGAGGGAACCACTCATATAGGAGGTTTTGGAGATTAGATCCCGGATTTGGAGAGCTAATGGGAAGACCAGTGAACTTTCCAGGAATAAAAAGAAAGAAAGAAAACCATGTATGTGACCATAGTTTTAATTTGCTGTGCATGGACACACGGAATGAGACAGAAGAATTACTGTGACCATCGTGTAGTAACAAGAGAAAACTTTTAAGTTTCCCCGAAGCCAGGGGAGCAAATCTGTTGAAAACGTGTTGCCCACAGGGTGATGGTGTATAGTGGGAGCTCCGCAAATATTGTTGCATGCGTGTTGTTGGATGAATTTCAGATACAAAAGAGCCCTCCAAATAAGCTTAACTTTTTGCACATGAAAGCTGGGGACTAACTTGCTGCCTCTCCTTGGTTGCTCTTTGGATCAGTCCACACGACAGAGTGATTGTCCTGGACGTAAGTGGTCCTGGTGGTACACCACAGCAGTTAGCTCACGAGGGACAGACAGACGGCCACAGCTGCAAGAAAAGTGTCTTTCTCTATTGGAACGTCAGTTCTACAAGGGCAGCACTTTCCCCGAATGCCTCCCAAGCCATCGCTGGAGGGAGGGACCTTTGGGAGGGTTCTCATGAAGTTTAGGCTGATGGCCCAGAATGGGTGGCCACACCGTCTCTTGAAGAAGGGAGAGCAAATGTCAACTTTTCTGGGGAATGAGAAGTGTTTGTATCCAGGCCCTACTGTGTCATAATGATCTGTACGTCTCTCGATTGTGACATTATTTTCTTTTAAGTTTACTTCTTTATTTTGAGAGAGAAAGAGAGCATGAACAGGGGAGGGGCAGAAGGAGAGGGGGAGAGAGAGACTCCCAAGCAGGCTCCATGCTGTCAGTGCGGAGCCTGATGCGGGGCTTGAACCATGAGATCGTGACCTGAGCTGCAATCAAGGTTCGGACACTTAACCAATTATGCCACCCAGGTGCTCTTCGATTGTGACATTCCTAAGGACAAGCATTTGTCTTATTAACAGGTCTAATAGCTACATTTAGGCTTTGGGTGAGCACACTGCATCCATTCTCTGTTAGAAATTTTGTCCCCGTCGGGGCACCTGGGTGGCTTAGTCGGTTAAGCGTCCGACTTTCGCTTAGGTCATGATCTCGCGGTTCGTGGGTTCGAGCCCCGCGTCGGGCTCTGTGCTGACTGCCAGCTCAGAGCCTGGAGCCTGCTTCAGTCTGTGACTCCCTCTCTCTCTGACCCTCCCCTGCTCACGCTGTCTCTCTCTCTCTCTCCTAGAAATAAATAAAACATTAAAAAAAAAACTAAAAAAAAAAAAAGAAGTTTTGTCCCCGTGTTTCAGATGGAGAAAGTGAGGCTCAGAGAATTCAAATAGCTTAAATACATGATTCCCAAGCAGCAGAATCCACACGGGATCCGGCCAGCCCACCTCTAGTTTATTTCCTGCCTCTTGCTGCCTGGCTCATGGTTCTCCAGCCACTCACTAACCCACCTCCCCCACAGGGTCATGGTCTTTTGGGCTCCTTCTCCTTCGAATGCTTCTCCCACATCTTGGCATGGAAGGTCCTTCTCATTCGGGTCACAGCCCGGTCTCACTGCTCAGGGGGCCTTCCTGGATCACGCTAGCGATTACAGCTGTCCCCTGTCCCAACCCCGATCGCTCTCTACCCTGTGATGGCACAAGTGGCTTGTCAACAGCAGACTTCAGAGCCACATGCCTGTGCTCCGATCCCTGTTCCAACTCCTGTTTACACTCGCCGTGACTTGGTTTCCTCCTCTGTAAAATGGACGTGTAATTGTAACTGATCTTAGAGTTTTCTTGTGAGTTTTAAAAGTATTAAAATGTATATAAAGTACCTAAAACGGTGCTCGGCACATAGTAAGAACTCCATAAACGTTAGTATTTATTTATCGTCTTCTACTGGAATATAAATTCAACAAGGGCAGCACTTTATTTGGTCCTCGCAACTGTATCCGCTGCTCAATAAACATTTGAGGAATGAATGGAGTGAGTGAGAAAGGATGAATGAATGAGTGTGTAAAGCTGTGTTCTCCCCGCGCCAACCCACGCCTCTTCCTGCTTGTGCCCCTGTCCAGGCCTGGTGCCCGGCCCCGGGGGGGGGGCTCAGGGAAGCTGGAACACAATTAAGCCCAGGCGCTCTTTCTGCTTCTTCCCCTGGGGAAGCCCCACAGCGCCCCTGCCCTGGATGCTGACCTGTCTCTCCTCTCACCCTGCCGGTCCTGTGCATGCCACGTGTGTGCCAGGGTCCCTCATCCCGTCCTGGGAGTTGAGGACTCAAGGGCTGCCACTCATCGGGTCCCCTTCAGAGCACCGCAGGGGACAGACAGCTGTCCTGATTGCCAGCCCCTGAGCAGCACCATAGAAGGCAGCGGAAGGAAGCTTTGGTGCATTCTGACTAGGCTTGAAGGTGTTCACACGTTGAATTCTCGAAGGTTCCTGTGCACTTATGGAGGAGCTTGGCTATATTGATTTATTCGGTGCCTATTTCTAGAAAGATCTTGGGAAGAAAGATCCATTCTCTGTTCCCTCTTCTGGGAAGAAAATTTTTTAAAGTTATTTATTCATTTATTTTGAGAGAGAGAGAGAGACAGAGCATGAGCAGGGGAGGGGTAGAGAGAGAGAGAAAATCCCAAGCAGGCTCTGCACTGTCAGCGCAGAGCCTGATGCGGGGCTCGAACTCATGAACCGTGAGATCATGACCTGGGCTGAAACCAAGAGTTGGATGCTTACACGACTGAGCCACCTGGGTGCCCCTGCCAGAAGAATCATTTTAAGATGCCCTTTTCTGTCTCTTTCCACTGCCCGAACGCCTATGCATCCTTCTGAGCCCGGAGCAAATCTTAGCTCTTCTCTGGAGTCTAGCTGAATTACTCTTCAATGGTTTCAACTCCTTGACAAACAGGAGCTCCTACTATGTGCCAGGTCTTCTGTCCTTAGACGACCAAGATAGAAATCCCTGCCACCAAGAAACCTTGAGATTGATGTCGGTCTCTCCCCAGAGACCTCCCGAGTGCAGAGATACGTCCCCAGCACTCTGCGGGCGGGCTGTCCCAGAGTAGGTGCCTGATCTCTCAGAATACAAGGTTGATTAACCAAATCCGGGAGGGACGCATAAATGTTTTGCCCCAGAACAGGGCTGGAGGATGTGCAAACAGAGGGCCCTTGCCCGGCAATGTCTTTTTTCCCTTGAACGATGAAGGTGCTCCTCCGTGTAAGAAAACCAACGTCGCTCATCAGGCCTTGTAATACGATTCACTCCGACACACTCCTTGTAAAATCTCTGCGCGCTGCAGAAATTTGTATTCTCACTGCCCTGAAACGCAGCGCCGGACTCAAGGCCTGCATGCTGATGTCAACGGGAGGCTGCAAAAGTACTTTTTCCTTCTGCTGATTGGCGTGTGTGCGTTTTCAGTTTTTTTCAGTTCGAACCAGCTTGCTGGGTGGGGGAGGGGCAAGGAGGCCAGAAAGCTGCCTCTTCCACTGGATAAATCTTTATTTTAAGCATTTCACAGCCTTTCCACCGCGGCCCACACGGGCTGCTCCCGTAGCTGGCAGAGATCAATGCGGTCAATATTTTTGACTGCAGAGTTTTCTACACATATTTAAAAGGATAAACCACCATCAACAATTCTCTGTGTGAACCTGACCATTCTAATCCTTATCTTTGATTCTTTGGGATCCGGCAAGCAGGCTAAATCTCCAATATATCTTGCCCAGGACCTGGGAATTCAGACTGGCCGGGACCTTTAGGGACCGCGGCCTGGGCTCTAAGAGTTTGTTTCACTCTGGGAAACTGGACTGGAAAACTAGACATTGTAGCATTTTGGGAATACTGGTGGCCTTTTCCTTGGACAATTGCCTTTTGCTAAACACCACAGTGCTTTCTTTCACTGTTATTAACCAAATAATGAGCTACGGCTTGGCTCTCAAGGGTATTCGCCTCTTGAAAGGCACTACTTGAAGCCAGCATTAAGCCCAACACTGCAGCTTTAATGGTGGGATTGGAGGTGCTCAGTGAAACAGCATGTTGTTTAGAAAGATAAAAGAAACGGTTAATTGTGATGACTTTCACCTGGAACAATGTCTCCTTGACTCTAACATTATGAAAAAGATAATAGGAAGCAGAAGAGGAGAGATCGGCCACATTTTTCTTTAGTTTTTAAAAAATTTATTATTATTATTTTTTAAATAGTTTATTGTCAAGTTGGTTTCCATATAACAGCCAGTGCTCATCCCCACAAGTGCCCTTCTCCAGGGGAGAGGAAATAGTTTGGGGTTTGTGAGCCCTATGGGCTCATTTGCGACCACTTGCATCTATAATTGCAGCACAAAAGCAGCCACAGATAATATGTAAACAAAACGGGTGTGGCTGGAATCCAACAGAACTTTATTGAGGGATATGGAAATTGGAATTTCAATTTTTATGTGTCATGGAATATCCTTCTTTTGTTCGGATTCTTTTAGTCTTTTTCCCCAACCATTTAAACATGTAAAATTATTCTTAACTCGTGGGTCCCGCAAAACAGGTGACAAGCAGGATTCAGCCTGCGGGTCATGGCTTTCTGAGCCTTACAACAGAGAATTCTGATTAAGGGCAGACCCTGGGGTCAAGGCGAGCTGGTTTCGAGTCCTGACTGGGCCACGTTTGGATAAACGACGCTTGGCAAGATGCTTAGCCTCTGCGAGCCTCAATTTCCCCATCTGTAGAGTGGGACTAATGGTAGCATCTCCTTCATGGTTAATTTGAGGATCAGTGGAGATAATAGCCATAAAGTGCACAGCGAAATATCTGGGACATAGTAGGAACTCAATACATTCACGTGTTCAATAAATATTTATTGAGCAATTATTGTGGGACACGTGGTATATTTATAGTGGTCCTTTGTCTCCTTGAGTTTAAAATCTATGAGGCTGATAAAGACAGCTGTTGTTATTATTAACAGTGCTTGGGCTTTGCGAAAGGGAAGTGGAAACTGTAAATCATTCGATAATATATTTTTTAAAGTTTATTTGTTTATTTTGAGAAAGAGAGAGAGAGGAGAGAGAATTCAAGCAGTGTAGCGTGGAGCCCGATTGAGACTCGAACCCACAAACCACAAGTTCATGCCCTAAGCTGAAATCAAGAGTCAGGGGTTTAACCAACTGAGCTCCCCGGGCACCCTGATCATCTGATAATATAATGTGTTATTGCCATGTATTTTTTTGGTTGTCAAAAACAGCTAAAACTCCCATGGGCATCTATCCATCTAGGTCTTTCATGACCATTTGCAGACATGAAAATGAAAGGCAAAACACATTTCCCTGTTCTTATATCAGTGGTCTCACACTGTGGTTTCTGGACCGACAGCATCAACATCATCTGGGAACTTGTTAGGCGTACTAATTCTGCAGCACCGCCCCAGACCTAGGGAATCAGAGACTGCAGTCTGTGCTTTAACAAGCCTCCAAGCGATTCCAGTTCACATGGATGCAAGTTTGAGAATCACTCATTGGTTTGGATACATTGTAGACTCACTAACTTGTTCAAAGTCACAGACCTGGGAAGTGAGAGTCAACATTTGAACAACGATCTAGACAGAACTTCAAATACCAGAACATACTGGGTTCAAGGGCAGGGTTATTCATCAGTGGTAAAGGAGTCAGCCAGGACTCAAAGAAGGGTGTACATGCACTTGTGTGCACACGTGAGCACGTGTGCATGTGTTAGAGAAGTCTCCCCCACGGCCCTCCTCCTTCCGCGTTGTTTGCTCAGCTTCAAGTATCTTATACTTCTCTCCCAGTGCTTCCTTCTCCTCGATGGCATGGGGGCTGGAGGGCAGAGGGAATGGTCTGGACTGGCAGGGAGGAGTCTTTGATCACTGACATGTTCGGGTCACTGGTGCATCGTGATAATGAAAAGCTGAAGAGCTTTCAATGGGTTTTGTTATTCTTGTACAGGGAATGCACTTCCTTATTGCGTGTCCCCAGAGAGAGATCACTCCCACCACCTGCCTTGGTGTGCTACTCTATCTATATTAACCTCTCCGTGTCTCTGTGTCCCTCTTCTATAAAATGGACAGTGCAAAACCCCACGGATGATTCTCATAAGCCCCTGGGTTTAGCTGCTTATCCAACCCATGCACGCCTGCCGTCTGTGGTGGTACTGCTGGTTGCTCTCCAATATCCATTCTTCCCCTTTCCCTTTAGGAACAGGCCTCCTTGAGTTTTATCCAGGAACACGGACACCTGGATAAAGACTACATTACCCAGTCTGCCCTGTAGGTAGGTATAACCATGTGACTAGATCTGGCCAATGGGATATAAGCAAAAGTGAGTGGTGTGCTTAGAAGGAATGTGCATGTTTTCCCTTTATCTTTACCCCTCCTTTCTGCAGACTAGTTGCAGATGTAATGGGGGGAGCTGAGCAGCCATTTTAGATCATGGAATGAAAGCCATGTGCTGGGCGTGGCAGAGAAATAACATCTAAGGGGCTGGGGACCAATATGGTGGCTTG
>NW_027532250.1:4644138-4751821 GCF_008692635.1 Crocuta crocuta
ATATGGTGGATTGGTAAATCCACCATATTGGTCCCGAGGCTGCTTATATTTGTGTGGTTAAGGTAAGAGAGAAGTAGACTCTCTTATTTAAACCTTCATTGTAGTAGTGACTTAAAAAAATAGCAATCAGAATCTGTTTCTTAACTAATGCATCACTTTTTTTTTTTAAGTTTATTTATGTTGAGAGAGAGAGAGCACAGGTGAGGGGAAGAGAGACAGGGAGAGGGAGAATCCCAGGCAGGCTCCATGCTATCAGTGCAGAGCCTGATGCGGGACTTGAAGCCACGAATGGTGAGATCATGACCAGAGCCCAAATCAAGAGCCTGATGCTTAACCGACCAAGCCACCCAGGCACCCCACTGATATATGACTTTTTAAGATGAGACTCTCCTGTTCTCCTACATGATCCCAACACTCCAGTAGAATGAACCTACCTCCTCTTTCATACCCTGCACTGGAGTCACTGATCAATTATTCATATGGTAAGGCAAACATGTGCTTCTGTAACTGGCAAAGTGAGCCCACCAAAAGGTATACATAAGTAAAACAAAGAGCAAAATGAACACAGTTCAGTGGTACCGATGAACTTGGCCAAAATTACATAATCAAAAACACCTGGATAGGATTTCTTTCATTTTCGGTGCATGTCTCTTTCTTGTTGTTTTTAAACATAAGATATGATTTTGAAATGCATTTGGGTGGAAGAAAAGACATAGTAACATTTTCAGTGCTTAGGCTCTTCTAGAGATCTTAATCTAATCTGATTGTACCCTCCAAATTATTTCCTCATAGCTCTGACTGCATCTCAGGGCAACCTTCTATCCTTCTTCCTCTGCTCCCTACCAAATAGGCTCAGGGTTTCTACCGGGACCTTTTTCTCTTAATAAGTTCATCTTTATTATATAATTATTGTCATTCATGTTCCTACTCCCTTCTGGAACATGGTGCCTGGCACTTGGAGAATGTTATTGACACACTTAAACCCTCAATGATGATTAGCTAGATAGACAGTGAAATTTACATATATGCCTCTTTGTGGGTAGGGGTGGTTGGAAAGAAGAGCCACCATTTTCCTTTCTATTCCTCATTCTAAGGCTCACAGAATCTGAATATTATGCCCAAGGGTTATTGCTCTTAAGTGGCTATTGTAGTTTCAATATCACACACACACATCTTCACCCTGGCTCTTATCATTCTAGCCACATTAGACTTTTCAAGTTCTCCTTGAACCCACCGCATCCCATTCTCTTCCAAAACACCTTTGCGGGTGCTATGCTTTCTGCCTGAATGCCCTCCTCCTCAACTCTTTCTTCCATAGTTCTTTTGCCTAGCAGATACCTAGCCATCTCCAGAGTCCAGCTTAAATATCACTTCCTCTTGGAGGTCTCTACCAACTTCTCATACTATGTCAGGTCCTTATGATGTAACACCGCCCTTTATACTTTTCCTTTGCAGCATACATTGGAGTTGTAAATTGACTAATTATTTCTTTATTATCCATTTTCCATGCTAGCATGTCAACTCCGTAAGAGCAGGGCAATGACTGCCCTATTTGTTGCCCTGCGTTAGCGTGTCGCATAGAATATTCTGAGAAAATCTGCGTAAATAAATGAACAAATGAACATCAGGACAGGCAAAAGGAATCCACAATTTCTCCAAGAGGAGAAAGGAACCTATTTTCCCTTTGATAAAAAATCAAATAGAATATTGTAGCTGGGTAATTTGATTTGTTGGGTGAGCACTTTTGCAGAATTTTGATAACCACCAAAGGCGAGGGCAGCCATACAGAAAGTTCAGAAGGAGGTAATGCTTCCTTTCACAAGATTTGACTTTGACGTGTCAAGTGCTGAATCAAAATTCAGAAACTTTGCTATATGTGAACAAGAGAAAAGTATAGATTTGGAATCCAGTCCAAGAGAAGTATCCAATTAAATGTGTGGATTTTTTTATTCCTTTCCCACAGGCAAAGTGTTATTTACCAAACCGATGCTATGAAAGGAAATGATTAGGTACATCAAAGCTAATTAACACTTTTGACATTGAAAGAAAACTTTTAGGCTTCTATTATATAGTGTGAAGATGTATTCAAGGGTTTATAGTTTCCAAGCATGGCTGCCATTAATTTCTTCCCTTCCCCCACATGCATGAATTCTCCTCTCCAAGAGGCAGAGCTATTTCCGCTTTCCTTGAAACTTCTTGAGTTGTGACTTGTTCAACCAGAAGTGATATTGTGCTAATTCCTGGGTTACCTTTTTTTTTTAATTAAAATTTTTAAACATATTTATTTTTGAGAGACAGAGAGAGACAGAGCATGAGCGGAGGAGGAGCAGAGAGAGAGACATACACACACAGAATCTGAAGAAGATTCTGGGCTATGAGCTGTCAGCTGTCAGCGGGGCTTGAACCCACAAACTGTGAGATCATGACCCAAGCCAAAGTCGGATGCTTAACCTACTGAGCCACGCAGGCACCCCTTGGGCTACCTTTTAGAAGCAACCTTTGCTTTCTCTTGCAGAGGCCAGTCATCATGCTGTAGAAAAGCTAGGACCAGATTATGAATGCTGAGACCATATGGTAGGAGAGAAACCAGGTAGAAGGCAACAAGGCATTAGCCGTGTGAACAAGGACTTCTTTGAGCTCCAAGTCCAGACCAGTTGGAGCTCGATGCAGTTGAGGAAACCCCCCCAGTTTCTATCCCACTGAACGGAAGTGCCGAGAAGAACCTTGCCTGAATTCCCGAACCACAGAATCATGACAAAGAACAAACCACTGGTGCTTTCGGTTGCTAAATTTTTGGTTGGTTTGTTACATGGCAAAAGATAGCTGACATGTGATATTCCAATGACTGAGGTCTCCCTTCTCTGATAGCCTCAACCTTAATGGAGTACAACTGAGAACTGATCTATAAGGTAGTATACAGCCCATGCACTCTGCTTCTGGCAGGGATGTGGCCATCCTCACTCATGACCTAGAGTCTCTATATTTATGCACACTGTTAACGTCTTTGTTCATCTCATAGCAGAGTCAAAAACAGTATAAAATTATGCAAATTGGAATAGGTTGTGGATTTTGGAGACAGTTTTTGCTTGATCCTCTCACATTTCGATGATAGAACAGAGGCCAAAATAAGCTGAGTCATTTGTTCAGGTGGACAAAGTCAAAGACTGTATCAAAAACCAGAAAATAATCCTGGATTTCGGGTCATCCAAGGGAGACACCCTTTTCACTTTACCTTCCTAGTCCATAAAAGAGACACATTTTTAACGGGTGAGAAACAAAAGGACTCTAAGGTGTGATAAGAACTCTAGCAGTGCAAATGGAAAGCTGGTAGGCACAGTCTCAAAAGCATGACACTCCCCAGTTCCCATTTATGCTCTCGGGATCCTGAGTCATCCCTTTATTTGAGCCCAGAGCAGCTCAATAGCTGATACACATGACCCTGACCCTGAGTCAGAAAGCAAAGATTAGATTATGTTTCTCACATGCTACCTAAGGAGGAAGGGGAGTGTGTAATGCACTCTCAGAAATATTCCTCCTATGCACAATGGTTAAAATAAATATACGATTTGATGGGCAGAGAGATAAACGTCAGTTACATGGAAAACTCACTTCCATGGAACGGTCCACGTCGAACAAATGAGGCATTGCTGTGTTTGCAAAGTATATAACAAGTACTCCAAGTCTTGGCGAGTCTGAAGGCTTCTACTAAATGAAAAATGAGCCTTACTTGTGTCTAAATCTGAGCTTAAGTGCACTCTCTAAAACCTTCCTGGGAATTTTTTGGACAGGTGTCTCTTTTCAAACAGCATAATATTTGGACATTACGTTTTAAATATGTGCAGATAAAAATGATATTCCAAATCTGTATTTCACTCTTAACCAGATGGGATAATAAGAGTGAGAGTTACTGAGAGACCGTCCTTCATGGAAAAGTAACAGAAATAAACCTAACCTCCTCCTCACCCCGCCTGGAGGTTTGTGGCTACAAGTTCTAGATTGATAATCCTTTTACTCCAAATCTGAAATGATTCAATGTGGTCAGAATAACATGAGATCTACTATCTTATTTCCATGCAGGGTAAAAATCATTTCCTTTTAGAAAACCTGGGGATTGGGGGAAAATGTAAACAGATTTTGCCACCTGCAGGCCCTTAGGGATGCGGCCTGATGGCTCATTGGCGGAATCCAGCTGCAGACCTGCTGCGTTTCATCCACACCCTGCTCGCAGAAGTATCCAAAGTTGAATTCCTGTTACAGTGATTGAGCCATTGCTTTCTATTTCATCCTGCTTCATTTCACTCTGTCTTGTCTTCTGCCTGCTCTTTTCTTTTTTTTTTTAAGTTTATTTTTTTTTGAGAGAGAGAGAATGAGAGTGAGTGAACAGGGGAGGGGCAAAGAGAGAGAGCCCGATGCGGAGCTCAACCTCACAAACCATGAGACCGTGTCCTACGCCGAGATCAAGAGTTGGACACTCAACCCACGGAGCCCCCCAGGCACCCCCTTGCCTGCTCTTTTCATTTACATTGGGTCTGGCTTCTGTGATTTGAATTTTGAACGTAGACTTAGAACCCTAGTTCTTTTTAGGGCAGGAAGGATAAAACAAACAATTTACTGCCATCCAGGGTTTTGCAATGTTTTGGGTGTGTGACATCCCATCAAAAGCCAGATATACTGATGGCAGACTTAGCTGAAACTGAGCAGGTTGGCAATTAATATGAGGCAGCCACCGTTATAATGGATCCACATATGCTGGTTTGCAAGGGTGTTGGTGGTGATTGCATTACATGCCAAGGGACCTTCCAGCAGCCTCCTGGTCTGAGTAGGAATGTCTATTGCCCTGACCTAACTCTCTTACATATTCGGGAGACATATTTATTGCATTTCCCAACATACCATGTTTCCTTACTACAGGCTGGTCATTTGAGTGGAGTTGAATCCTTCCTGATGAGATGTCTGTACAAGATTCATTCAAATGAAACATTAACCTTCACTCCATGAAGATAAGCCCAGCTCATGAGAATGGGAGTCAGTGCGGGGTTGATAAGAGAACTCGCCAACTTGGACAGCAGGACACCTGTGGTCAGGTTCTCTACAACTGTTCCAAAGACTGCGTATATGATTTGATTGGCCAAGGCAGACATCCAGAATCTGCAAACATTCATCAGATGCCTACTGTGTGCCAAGCCTCGTGAATATTTGTTTCATGTAGATTATCTCATTTAACCCTCCCCCACAAAACAAATCTATTGGAACAGTATGAAGTTTCTGAAACTTATTTCTAAAGCACAATGGAATAATCTTTAAAGGCCAGAGGAATGTTTTTATATTCTCCATCCATCTCCTCTTTACTATCAGGAATTTGTATTAAGTCAGGGTGGTTTGAATGCCTAGATTCTGGGTATAGACTTTCTGTTAGCCAGGCTGAATGATTCTGAAACTTCAAGTTGCATAAGAATTATAGTTTAGGGTAATGCACAGTATAGTAATATAGGTGCACTGTACTCTATGGCTTAAGGGATTTAAAAACATTTTTTTAATGTGTATTTATTTTTGAGAGAGACAGAGACAGAGTGTGAGCAGGGGAGAGGCAGAGAGAGGGAGACATAGAATCCGAAGCAGGCTCCAGGCTCTGAGCTGCCCAGTGCAGAGTCCGATGTGGGGCTCGAACCCACAAAACGTGAGATCGTGACCTGAGCCAAAGACGGACATTCAACCGACTGAGCCACCCAGGAGCCCCATGGGGATTTTTAATCTGACTGTGGGTAATGTCCCTCTCACAAGCTACACTTGGCAGTCTGTGCCATGGGGTACATTTCTGCACTACACTGTAAGGCTCACTTTCAACACATTGCAAGGTATACCTTGCTTTTCAGTATTTCAGATGATCACCTCACCATAAGGTTCCACCTGACCAGGTATCTTGGTAGTAGTATACTCATTTGCAGCCATAATAAAATTTGCACTTTGTAGCAGACAAACTCTTAAGCTGGACCCCATGATCCCTGCCTCTGGGTGACTTGATGTGCTTCCCTTCTTGTGAGCGTTGGCAGGACCTGTGACTTGCTTTTAACCAATAGAATATGGCAAGGGTGATGGGCTGTACTCCCGTGATAGTGGTACATAGTGCTGTGACTTCCATCTTGCCAGAGACTTGCTCCCTCACTAGCTCTGGTGGAGTAAACGGTCAGGTTGGGGAATCCCACAGGACAAGGAACTGTGGGTGGTTTCTAAGAGAGGAGTGTGGCCGCCAGTCAACAGCCAGCGAGAAACTAAAGCCCTGCATCGTAGAGCTTTGGGGAAATGAATTCTGCCAATAACCCAAGGGAGAGACTCTTTCCTCAGTTGAGCATCTAGGGACATGGCAGCCTTGGCCAACACCTAGATTATAATCCTGTGACTCAGCGGGCCTGTGTCTGGACTCCTGATGCTTAGAAACTATGAGATGATACACATGTATTGTCTTCCATCAACACATACGCACATTAATCAGAAGTTGGTGGCACATCTGACACTATTCAAGGCCTACAAGTTGAGAACCTTTGGTCTAGTCCGATAGCGACAAGGGAGCTGTGGCTGAGGTGCCTGCCTTTGTCCTGGTGGCTGTGGTTCTAATTCTGCCTCTCGCACAGACGATGTGATTCTGTAACTTGTAACTCTGTTTCCCTATGTAGTCGGGCTAGCTGACTTGTAAGGGTAATTTAGTCTTCATGCAGGTCTTCTGTCTCCTGAGCCCTTGGCCTGTTTCAAAATATGTTCCTTAGAACACTTGTTTTAAAAGATTCTAGGTGGAGAAAATAATTCTGTGGTCAAATTCAGTCGGGGGATGCCGAGTGAAACAACATTTCTTAACAGATTTCTTCACTTCAGGACCTCTCAGAGCGATTGATTTGCTTATGTCCGTTGGGAATGTCCAATAATGAGATGAAGCCAACAGCATTTTCCAAACTTATTTGATCTTGAACTCTCCCACTTTTGTCCCCTGAGTTTTGGGACTCGCGCTTCACCGAACACACTAAAGGAAGGTCCACAACCTCCCTTAAAATGCTGAAAACTCTCCTCTAGGTGGGAAGAAAAATCCAACGGAAGAGAGTTCATATTCTCTCCATTTTCAAATGACTTGGGATGATAGGAAGTTCAGTGCCCTGAGATCCAACGGACGAATGTGCCTTGCAAAGGCCAGACGGACACCGTCAAGGAGGCAGCAATAATTGTATGGTGATGTCACTCTATGGGTAGCATGCTAATGTGAGAGATGTATGCGAAATATGCCAGAAATACACATCAAGCTAGTTGCCCCAGAGAATAAGACGTTTTCTTCTTATTTGTAAACCACCCTTTCATGAACTGAAAGCCATCTCCTTAATATTTTCTCTTCTTCTCTCCCTCCTCCCTTCTTTTCTCCTTCCCTTTCTTTTTCTCTCCCCTTTCTCTCTCTTTCCGTTTCTTTCCCTTCTTCCCTCTCCTTCTTGCTAAATGCTTTCTTTTCTTTGTTTTCAATGAAGAGCTTTGCATGCCTTATTCTGGGCTGGGAGTGGGGTGAGAGGGCAGGAGGGAGAATTAATATCCTCAGATTCTCACATCTGGAGTCCAGAACCCACAGTGCACTTGAAACACTTCTTGAAGTAGCCAAACAGCAACAGGACAGTCATTCCTTGAATAAATAGTAGGTTTTGAGCCCTCAGCTCAGAGCAATCATTTCCCATGATTCCTGAGCTGCCTGGAGAATGTATGAAAAACAAGTAATTTGTATTTTGCTCTATTAGCCATTTTGTGGGATGTTCTGAACGGTCTGCTCTCTCTCACCCATTGGTGAGCAAGCCCTGTTCTTCCTTTGGTGCAGAGAACTGTCATGGCTGCCAGTCTTTTGCACTGAGTTCTCACTATTATACTCACAACCTCTCCCACCACTGCCTCCCAGCGCGAGGCTTCAGGAATGAAATACTAATACATCTCAAGCCCGACCCCTGAAGCCCTGCCAGCAGCTGAAACATGGCCCTGATTTTTAACCTTGCCCAACAGCACTCTTGAGTTTACCCACAGCCACGTGGCCTTGCTCTGATAATGGGTTGTTTTCTACGAGAAAAGCAGCAATGTCGAGCACCAACTTGGCAAAATAAAGGAGAATAAAACAGACGTTATGAATAAAATATGTGGGCAGAAAAATATATAAATGATCTGGGGATGCTGACACAATAAAGTCTTTTTAACTGCCCTCCAGGCAAAATACATATTTTTCAAACTCGTAAGTTCTATACATTAGGGGGAAAAAAAAAAAGATCTCCCCGGGTGACCCAGAGCAGCTAGATGTGCGTTCGACATGGATCATTCCTAAGTGTCGCTGGCCTTTTGCTAGTACAACATCAATTTCCTGAGTCCTCAGCTTATTTTCCAGCTGCACGTGGACACACACATCACCACTGAGACGCCCTGCTTTTTCCCCATTTAGCGGTTGACATCAGCTTTCAACACCGCAGAATTACACTGCAAGTCACCAGTGTCACCTATGCACAGACCGAGTGTGAACTCTGCAAGAGAACAAGACCCGAAATCAACATTTTCCCGAACTTGCCCTTCTTAGGTCAAAGAAAAAAGGAAAAGCCGAAAAGAGGCTTGAATGCTGTGTCTGTCTGTCTTCCCGGAGACCCTCCAATGGCCTTCTAAATAGAGATCAAACATGACTCCCCATGACATGTGTCATTTATTCTCTTTTTTTCCAGCTGATAAATATGTATGTTGGACTCGGCACTTTGCTAGGCTCTTGGCCAGATGAGGCTTCTGCCTTCGAGGTGCCCATCATGTTGTGGGAGAGGCATCTCTGCAGACCCACAACTATTAGGACATGCTGTATTCCAGATCCATGATTAATGGCTATTTTCTATTCCCTTTCCTCCATCTCTGTCTACTGAAAGGGGAAACAGTCTCTGAAAGCTTTGGAAACATGAATCCTCTCTGACCACAAAGAGTCCAGGTTCTTCTCAACCAGCAGCACTCGGGGCACCTGGGCAGCTCAGTTGGTTAAGCATCTGACTCGTAACTTCAGCTCAGGTCTCAGATCTCACTGTTCCTGAGTTTTAGCCCTGCATCGGGCTCTGTGCTGATGGTGTGGTGCCTGCTTGGGATTCTCTCTCTCCTCTCGGCCCCTCACCTCTTGGTGCTCAATCTCTCTCAAAATTAATACATTAATTAAAAAAAAATAAACTAGTAGCACTCAAGTCAAGTTGCAGGTTAGATTCACTGGTGGGAGTTTAAAAACCAGATCTATACAGGGGCGCCTGGGTGGCTTAGTCGGTTAAGCGTCCGACTTTTGCTTAGGTCATGATCTCGTGGTTCGTGGGTTCGAGCCCCGCATCGGGCTCTGTGCTGACTGCCAGCTCAGAGCCTGGAGCCTGTTTCAGTCTGTGACTGCCTCTCTCTCTGACCCTCCCCTGCTCATGCTGTCTCTCTCTCTCTCTCCTAGAAATAAATAAAACATTAAAAAAAAAAAAACCAGATCTATACACATGAAAACGCTTCCCAGGGGCTAGAAATGGTCCATATTTTCATCCGTGAGGTGGTTACCTGGGAGCGAATGTATGTAAAACCCATTGAACTTTACACTTACTATTTACGCACGCTACTGTAGATAAGATAAACTCGATTTTTTTTTTTAAAAAGTGAACAATTCCTACATCCGGGCCTGCTCTTATTCACTCCCCTTCATATGGTCCTGGCTTCAGCACGTCGGAAAAGCTCCCCAGCTGACACTAATGTGCAGCCAAGGCTGAGAAACAGTCTGTAGGCGGTTAAATACTAATAGCCTGGAGCAGAGGCCGAGGGGGGCCCGTGCCCCTCTGTGGTACAGGGTCAACACAGAGCTGCTATTGCATAGTAGCCTTGGTCCCTAGAAGGCCACCCAAGTGCGTCCACTGTGGGTGGGAGTTTTTCTTGATAGCTCTCTAGCTCAGAAAGGAGAGGGTCAGCCCTTTTGTGTTTGGGATCGAAACAGAAGGAGGAAGAGGCAGGGAAGGGAAGGTGGTAAGAGTCTGGGGTTCGAGAAGAAGGTTAGCGCTCAGGCTGCAGCCTGGAATGGGGCAAGGGGTGGGCACAGTGGCTTGGCAGCATTGGCTTGGATTCTAGCAACTCCATGCTCCTTGGAGAGATAGCCCTCAGCCCAGATTTGCTCATGTCCCAGTAGGCGCGACCGGGATTTGTCTGGTTTAGCCCTGAAAGTCCTGTGTCCTGGGAAACCTCATAGTCCTGGACAAACCCAGTTTGTTGCTCGCTCCGTGTAAGTTGAGGGCGGTCATTACCACTTCCTGGGGTTGTTGCGAGGACAAACCTTTGTTATGTAAAATGCTTAGCGTGTTGCTTGGCAGAGTCTCAGTACCCAATAAATGACAGCGATTATTATCAGTAGGTTTGGCATAAAGGAGACTTTTTTTTTTGGTTCTATTGAACGCAGTGAGCCCATGCAGTATCTGGCACACAGTAGGCACACAATAAATATTAATAAAATGAACGCTTATCCGAGCCACAGATTTCATTACCCAAATTAGAAAGCTTCTCCCTTCTTAATTACGAGGGCATGCTTTCAAACTGTTTAATGACATCTTGTTTTGTAGCCTGCTTAATAAATCTTCGCTGCCAACGGCAAGTTCCTTGTGTCGGCAAATCATCTAAATATTTAACTGATTTTTTTTTTTCCTCCCCGAGGTTTCTTGCAGACTCTTGGCATCGCGTAGCTGATAGGCAGAGAATGTCAATCGCAAGAAATCAGCCACTTCGAATCTATAAATCTTGGGTCTTTCTCTCTCTGGTGTGGCGGGTCCTCTCGGATTGCTGGTGGCTTCCTCACTGCAGGGGCTGGGAGAGCCAAATATGAAAGACGGTCTCAGCCCCATTTCGATCTGGGTGCGGCTGAGAACCCATTCCTGGCAAAGGAGACGCTAATGGAATTCATCCAAACGGAGGAGGGGTGGTGCAAGGAAGGGTTCGCTTTTCTGGCAAGAAGGGCGGTGAACTTGGTGGTGCCCTTTGCAGCGTTCCGGCCTTTCTGCACCGTTGTGATGCTCCTAGAGAAAGGGTGGTGCGCTGATGGTGGCACCAAGCCCGAGGTGAAAGCCGTGAGAGCTGAACGGGGTGAGCAGACACGCTGAAGTTGGTGTCGCATCGGGACCTCCGGACCGGCTGCCTTGTTAGGTGAGGTTACGTTAAGCCCCGTGAGGACAGATCCTCCGCTACTTGGCAGCCAAGGTCATTTCTATAGGGCACCGATGTGATGCCCAGGGAGGAGGCGGAGCCTGAGATTAAACCCTGTTCAGGGTGCGATCTTTGAGGCATCCCCTTGGGACTGACCTGAAGCCAGGGCCCAGAATCTGGGAGCAGGGCGCCTGGGGAACTCAAGAGGGCCTGAAATTTGTGAAGGAGGGTTTCTCACGCGGCTGGTGGACTTTTTCTGTCCGGGGTAGTTTGGGTTCCCCAGGGCAGGTGCTCAGCCACCCAGAAAGCCAAATGACTGTTGCACCAGGAAAGAAGGCAAGAAAAAAACCTTGGTTATTTACAACTGGAGCAGACTGAGNCTTTTCTTACCAAGATGGAGGGGGTGGGGCAGACACAAATAAGGTCCAGGAGGTGCCATCAGCATTGAAAAAATTCATTAACGTCTTAGCCGTGGAAATATAGTCGAAGGCTGACTTTGGGGTTGGGGCAAAGAATGTTCGAGGTCTGCATGATTACGAGCGAAGTTCTGTTTTGTTTTGTTTTGCTTTTTTCACAGAGCAGGGAGATGGTGAGGAACAGAAACAAGCAACAGGGTAGGAAAGAGGGACTTTTCAGTTATTTTAAAGTATTATAGATGTCACGAGTAGGATGCTGTTAGAGGCGTGGTTTTATGTGTTATGCTTATAGGGAACTCCCCAGTGAAATATTACATTATTTTCTCTAATCACCTCCACTCTTGGTCGAAAAACTCTATAAGGCTGTGTTGTTTGTCTTATAACATGTCAAGATGTGGGGAATGGGCAGTAATTATGGAGGAAGCGCCATGCCCGCCTCGGTCAACAGTAGGAGAGTGGTAGAGGGGTCACTGCAAAGAGAAGGGAAAAGCAACACTGTAGGAGCAAAATTAATAGCAGCAGACATTTATTGAGCACTTACTGCACAGCAAGACTTACTCGAAGTGCTTAAAAGTTTAACCTATTTAATCCCAACCATAACCCTATAAAGTAGGACGTAATTCCCCCATTTTGCAGATGGGGTGAACTGAGGGAATACGGAGATCTCTCAGTAGTTCCTTCTAGGCAGTCTGATTCTATCTTCTAGCTCTTCGCCACGATCCCCAGATTGCCTCCCTATTGTAGTGGGAAGTGACAAAAATAAAATTTCTGGGAAACTCACAGGAATTTTAATAGGGCTCTGGGTTTCCAGACGGTGTGGAAGTTTGAGCATTTCTCAACTGACTGAAAAAAAATGTCAGTCGACGGACCACTTTAGGTAATAGCTGCCTGAGACTTGACTCAAGCTTTACGGAGAAATGCAGTCGGCCTCAGCGTTGGTTGAGACCATTCTCCCATTTTGCTGTGCTAGATGAAAATAGAAAACAGCTTCCAATTTTGCCTAAAATCAAATGAAGTCTTTTTAAAATTAAAAGATGGGTTTTAAGGGAAATATTTGTCTACTGAAAACCGGCTTCTCTAATTAAGCAATTAAGCCTCAACAAGACAGACCTCATCATTGCTTAAAGGTCATTTAAAATTCAAAGAGGATGCAAAACTCAGCCAAGGGGTGGGGAAACAACCCATCTCTGTGGGTGTCTAAAGGTCTGAATTTTCTTCAACCCTACATGCGGTGTTTAGGTATTTGAGTATCTGGGCTGTTGCCTAGGTGTGCCCAAGAAAAAGAAATCTTTGCTCTGCCTTTTGGCTAACCAAAATGCAGCCTCGCATTTGACAATAGCTATTTTATAAGGTACACGTTGTTGGGGGGGCAGGAGTATGATCTTCAGTGGAAAGAACAGGAAGTGTTCTGGCTACCTCTTTCCACGGCCATGGCCGGGCGCCGTTTGCTACGGCTATACTACCACTGCCTCAGTGTGGAGGGTGTGGTTTCCAATAATTACATTGCTGCTATTTTGAGTAATGAGATGGGGTTCCTCACAGCAAGGGGTAGATTTTACCAGGTTCATTTAAATTTTATGGAAATGAGTATTTATTAGTTGTCATCCAACCGAAGCCCATCTCGAAGGTTTGCCTTTCTTAGCGGCTCACTAAGCGATGGCGTTTCTGAAGGATTGATCTCCTTACTCCTTTCTTACTAACATGGCACTGCCTCTGCTTAGTAGCCAGGGGGGCTGCGGTTTTCCTGTGGTCTAATCCTAGGAAAGGTGAAGAAGGACTCAGGAACCGCCAGTAGCATCCACTCTCCTATCCAGCACTCGAGGGCTGTTGGGAAGACAATGACTTAGCAGTTTAGGCAGCAAAGACCATTTATTTTCAAGGGTTGTGTTTGCCACGAGGTGAGAGGATAAGACAGACAGACTTTCCTCTTATTTTTTTGCATTCACCAAACAATAATAATTAGTCATGAAAGAGGTTCTATGGAACCAGATTTCTTTTTTATTTTGAGAGAGAGAGAGAGAAGAGAGAGTGCACAAATGGGGGGGGGGGCGAGGGGCAGAGAGGAGAAGAGAGATTGAGAATCCCAAGCAGGCTTCGCAATGTCATGGAGAGCCCAATGCAGGGTTCAAACCCATGAATCATGAGATCATGATCTGGGCTGAAATCAAGAATCAAATTCTTAGCCGACTGAACCACCCTAAAACCAGATTCTTTAGAGACCAAAATGGGACTTGGAATGATCTAGATTATTGTTGAGAATTTTGCAAGGCTCTTCTCTCCTCCTGGCAATATCCGCATAATCTCCTCAGTGCTTTGCCATCATCAGGCAAAAACCAAGTGTGTGGGCTTCCCCACGTGCTTTCTGCTGTCCTTCTTCCACTCAATGATGTTTACAAATGGAAGACATGGCTGAAACGCGGCCCTGTCATCCTCACTTGCATCACACAGAATGGCAGGTAAACAGGAAAATCTGGACTGGCCCGGAGAATGAGCCAACACACATAAATTACAAATTAAAAAAATTAACAGACACCAATCTGCTCCCCAGCATCATTTGCCAACATGAAATCTCTATGGTAACTGAACTCCTCCTGGCCTCCTTGGGTAGTCAACTAGTGGATTTTTCCCTCCTTTTCCTTTTGAAGGAAAAGTTCTCAAAACCAATTTAAATATTATGATAGGTCTCATCTCTGAGTACTAAATTAGAGACGGATTCGTGTTGGCTGGGGGTGCCTTTTCAAACATATACTTCCCTTCCCTCAAATGGCACAAAAGTGTATTTTCTCCTAGTAGAAGGTTCTTCTTAAAAACATCTGGATATAAGGGGTTGAAAGTGACACTGCTTTTCAGGACGACTGGGTGAAAGTAGCCAAGCAACTAAGGAATGATGGCAAGGGAAGGGACACCCTCTGAACAGATATCGCTATGTACAAATGCTCATCTGTTGCTCATGAGGTAGCATCGGCTCTCTCCTACCGTCCTGATTCTGTGGCACTCGGCTGACGTGTTCTACATGTACAAATATTTAAGCCTCTGTTTTACTTGGAGGATGGGCAGAGACTGACATTTATTGAGAATTTACTACTGCATCCTGAGAATATTGTTACTGAATTTTTTTAAAAGATTTTTTTTAAAGTAATCTCTCCACCCAACATGGTGCTCGAACTCACAAAATCAAGATCAAGAGTCACATGCTCCACTGACTGAGCCTGTCAGGTGCTCCTTTCATTACCAAAAAAAGTTTTGAAGTAAGCTTTATGCGCAGAGCAGAGCCCAACGTGGTACTTGAACTCACAACCCTGAGATCAAGACCTGAGCTGAGATCAAGAGTCAGATGTTTGACAGAGCCACCCAAGCGCTGCATTGTTACTGAATTTTTAATATTCCTGGCAAACCATCAGGGTAGGTATTTTTTAATCTTCATTTTGTAGTTGAGGAAAATAAGATTCAGAGAGGGTAAGGGGCCTGCTGAAGGTCACACAGTCATCAAGAAAGAATTTGAACTAGGTCTCGTTGATTTTGAAGTACGTACTCTATCAGCTATGTGACATTGTTTCTCATATTTATTTCTTTTTCTCTTGGAAATCACTGTCTACGGTTCCTCCTACCCTTAGGGCTGTGTCATCCACAGAAACAAATCCACTACGCCTTCCTCCCGGGATATAATGAGGACAAATGCCCAACCTTGACCCCTTCCCTCCTTCTTGTCTTTCCTGCAAATCCCCAAGGAGAACATGCTGAAGCTCTATGATTTCAGCAGTTAGACTCTCAGCTGTGAACTTGAAATTAGAATGTTTGCCCAGCTGATGACGTTGACTGATGTGTTGAGCCGATCTGAGGCTAATTATATTCATTCACTCACTGAAATCATACCGACATAGGCAGACGCCACTCATTCTAAGAGAAAAAGAAGATGGGGTCGGGGGAGGAATAACTCGTTGTATCTTCTATAAGGGAGATCAAAAATATGAAGTTTCAGATTAAAGAAAGGGAGAGAGAAGAAAAAGAGAAGAAAGAAAACAGGAACACTTCAAATCTTTTGTCAAGAAAATCTCTTCCAGGTGAGCATCAAAAGTTGCTTTTCTCAAGAAGTTTGAGCTACTGCCATTAAGGTAGGAAAATGAAAAGGCGCTCGAACAGAACAAGATGTCCTGAGTGATTTTATGATATTTCTGACCTTAAAAGGCCCACATTGGGATGTAAGTGCTTTAGTGATTTTGCAGATCCTGAATTGGTACTGACTTGAAGGCCTCTTGAATACAACCTGAGGTTTGACATTTGCTATGCTTTCTTCCCCCCTCTCTCTCCTAAAGATCATTATGAAACAATGCCACAGAATCTTCCAAAATGTGAAAGTCTGGGGGAAGTTACTAAAACAGGTAGTGAGGGTTTGCTGGGGGCTGCACTTAATGAAAATCTGAAAATTGCTGGCTTTGTTGTCGAGAGAAATACACGCTTGATTCACAAGAGTCTTTGGCACATGTGTGGGTGAGATGGCTGGGTTACAGCCATAACTCCCCTGGCAGGGAATTAGATGAACAGCATGGAGGAAGTAAAGAAGATAAACCCTGGAGAGGAAAACATGCTTGGGTTTCATTTTGAAATTCTATTTTATTTTACTTTTTAAGTTTTTCAAGTTTTCAAGAATAAAAATAAGCAATCACATCGGGCAAGGTGTCATCCTCTGATGAACTCTGTAGATCGTTGAGAAGTCGGCAAACTCTAGCATCTGGGGATCATGATGCAAAATAAATTGTCCAAGGACAAATTCTCAAACTGTAGTCACCTAATTGAATTCTTCAATGTTTACCAGCAAATAAGGACATGTGGCCAAAATTCAAGCTTCGCTCGCTGCATTGTACCAAAGGCCAAAGATGGCTTCTCTACTGGGGCTTCATACACAGAGCAAAACCAGACTGACTCATTATTTAGCAACTGGGAGAATCAAGAGGCAAAACTGCCCAGTAGGGTAGAGAATGGTCAGTTCGACTAACAACTAAAAACATACCAAAAAAAGATGATGTCAACAACAAAATGATGAGAGATGTAGAGTAGTCATGCGTGAGATAAAAAATAAAAATAGCAGACGTTTTTAAAGGAGTAAAATAAAGAAGAAACCCATTAACCTAATCTATAATAAATTGAGTTTTTTAAAGGAAATCAGATCCATGACATCTATGTGGAATATATTTTTGTGTGGGATTTATGTATAATAATTATGTAGAACTTAATGCATTATGTGGAAAGCTGATGAGTCATTGTTATTTACTTATTTTGAGACAGAAAGAGAGACAGAGGATGAGCTGGGGAGGGGCAGAGGAAGAGGGTGACAGAGGATCTGAAGTGGGCTCTGTCTGAGCTGTCAGCAGCGAGCCCGATGCAGGGTTTGAACTCACGACCCGTGAGATCATGACCTGAGCCAAAGTCAGACTCTTAACTGATTGAGCCACCAGGCATCCTATAATTTAAGGGGGAAAAAAAGCAGTTCAAGTTATTTGATATAAGATCTTGAGAGGAGGGATTTGAGTTCTCTGATTAGCTGCTTCCACTTTTGCTTGATCTTGTTAGTGTGACTATTTCAAGTTGAGTTCAAACACGGAAGTTCTGTCATAAAATAGGGCATGGAAGATCTCTTTAATGGACCAGATGGGGTACAGATAGCTGTCCATTGTCTCTTCAGTTGGGGGCTTGCCCAGGAAAAAGATGATGCCCAGGCTCTACACTTCCCTGCCCACCCCAGGATGTTGTCACCACTGACTAGTGGAATTGGGCAGTTCACAGAAGTTAGGAGACTCTTACAGCCTGATTATAAGCCACACCCCTCACACCCCCACCAAGTGGCTCCATAAAGCCTTCTGGGATATACAGGCTCTCATCTTGACAGAGGCTCATCATGTACTTCTCAAGAACGAGACAAAAGTTGGGGCACCTGGGTGGCTTAGTCAGTTGAGTGTCAGACTTCGGCTCAGGTCATGATCTCACAGTTCATGAGTTCGAGCCCCGCGTTGGGCTCTGTGCTGATGACTCAGAGTCTGGAGCCTCCTTTGGATTCTGTGTCTCCCTCTCTCTCAAAAATAAATACACATTAAACAAGAACATTAAAAAAAAAGAGTAATGAGACAAAAATAAGTGCTGGACATGAGCAATCTTTTTTAAGGACTAAAACATGCAATTTATTTATTTGGAAGAAAAGAGAGACTGGGTTCTACGCTGCATTATACCATCATTCTCCTCAGTCAGTAGTGTCTGGATGTATGCTTTCAGAGGGTTAGTCTGACGCCTTCTCCCCGGGGCTCACACCTCTTGGATGCCTTTCCTTTGCCTCCCTCTTGGCAGCCTGCATGACCCTGTACTCAGACGTCTGCCCCTCTCTCAACCTCCCCCTCCTCCCCCCAACCCTTGCCCCATTTTCTGTTTCTCAAGCAAGCCAAGTCCTTTCTTGTATCAGAGACTTGCTTTTGTCTTTGCCCGGCACATTCCTTCCCCAGGTCTCTGGAGCCAGTGCTTTCTAATTGCCTATGTCTCAGCAAAAGGCTCACCTTTTCAGATGCTCCCTTGATGGCCCTCTAAAGGCAGCCCACCCACTCAACTCACACCCTAATGCATACCACTTACTAAGTCTCTATCTTGGCCATGCCTGATATCCTTCATGGCACTGCTCTGGAAACCATCTTGTGTTTTTTGTTGATGAGTTGATTTTTCTGCCTCCTTCCTCTAGAATGGAAGAACTGTGAGAGCTTATTTTGTTTACTGTTGATATCCTGGTGCACAGCAGAGTACCTCACATATGGTGGCTTCTCAAAAAAAAAAAAACCTTGTCTCTATGAATGTATAGATGATCTTATCGGAAGGAAAAGGGGTGAGGTTACAGCCCCGAGGCTGTGAAGGACACTCTAAGGAGGAAGATCACGCCTGATATGACTGTGCTGCAAGAGGCTGGAGAAACAGAGCCAGAGCTTCATTCACCTATGACATCCCTTTATGGCCACATGATTTCTCCTACTTGCCTATCTAGGAAGAAGAGAACAAGAATTAGGGTTAACGTTTTGTACAATGTCATTGCCAATCCTCTCATATATGTAAGAGGCCATTAAATTCTATAGTAGATGATCCAGGGTTGATGGATGTTTAAATAGGTCACATGATAATTACGGACAATATTTAGTGTTTTCAGTGTGTTGGGCACAGATCTGATGAGACCATTTACCCCACACCACAGCCTTAGGGAGTAGATCCTGTTTCTGTCTCCATTTGATAGACGAGTAAACAGGGGCTTGGATAAGTTACATCTGGCTCAAGGTGACACAGTTAATAAGTGATGGAATCTAGATTCAAACTCAGTTATTGAAAGTGTGACGCCTTGGCAGTGAATGACTTGCCCAAATAATACTGTAGTCAACAGATTAGAGATCGTATCAAAATGCCATGGCTTTTTTCCTTGAATTATTTTGCCCTAAAGTTTCTGAATTTGAGGTTTCTATCATTCACAGTGAATTTATTTCCTACATCATTCCTCTTTCTGTTTCTTAACGTACACTGAATTCTATTGTACTGGGAGGAGATTATAAGAACACAGTAACTCTTGAGACAAGTTGATATAAACTGCCAGTATCCCTAAATCATTAGGGGCCATAGGACAGGGTGTTGTAGAAGGGATGTTAATGTCATGTGCCTTTCTCTGTTTTGGAGTTGTCTGGAATTGTCCCAAATGGATTAGGAATCGAAGATCCCGCATTTGCTTTGAGCAAATCATTTCCTCTCTGTGCTTTATTTTTCTCATCTGTATAATAAGGAAACTCTGAAGTCTGTTTTGCAGTGAGGTCCTTGGCCCTGTAGAAATTCTCAAACTTGGCACCATCTCATTTAATCTGCTTCAGGGAAAAATCCAAAGCTTGCATGAGAAACTTGAGCGACTTTGCAAAACGTGCAATTGCCTTGAACAGGGAAGAGAGAAGAGTTGTATGTCTGTGTTTGTATCGCTGTAACCTTAACCTTGGGTCAAGAATATCAAGGAATTTCTAGGAAGATGGCTTTGACCTTAGTCTGTGGAAGAACAGAACAAACTTGAATTATGATAAAGGGCAAAGATATTCCAGAGCCCATGTTTTTAGAAACAGGGAGTGTGGGAGGGAGGGACGGGAGAGGAGCTGTCCCTGGAAGTGCTGTCCCAGGGGCCCCATTGTTATACAGCTCCTTGCTCCACTGGGTGTACTGATCCATGGGGGAGATAACAATGCGGTGCTTCTTTGGAAGGAGTTTAATTCTTAAACACTGCAGGCACATTGCATGTTGGGTGATGATGCTATCAGCTAGATTGTAGTCTTTTAATCATAAAACTTTACAGCAACTAAACTATAGGATCACACCATTCCTATAACATACACTGACGTCTGATCTTTTCCTTGAGTCTGGAGGTGGGCCGCTCAGCATGGGGAAGCCTTGAGCCAATTCCAAATTCCCCAACGAGACATCAGTCTCTGGACTTCAGAGGAGATGTGAACCTAGACCTCGATCTGAAGAACTTAGGAAGAAAGCGGGCCATTTTTTTTTTCTTTTTTAATTTGGAGAGGGGACATCTGGATAATGAGAACTGGCTTGAGAGGAGAGGCAGTCCTCAAGCATAATATCCATCAAATTACTCGGGGGCTTTTGCAGTCATCACAGAGCTGGGTGGGAATGAATCCCACAGCCCCATCTTAACTGAAGTGTGGGGTGCATAAATTGTTGGGTATGTGTGAGAAGCCTTAGGAGGTACATCAAGTCAGCATTAAAAACAGAACTATGAAAGGCGGCTCTGTTTTAGATTTTCTTCTAACTCCTTCCTGAGAAGAAAGTCTCAGTTCAAGTCTCAAGTTCAAGTACTTAACCCTTCACTAACCCTTTCTAAACTTTATCACAGCAAAAGCTGAGCAGAGCTCAGCTTCAAGACTTAGGCAGGCATCAGGGTCTGGTCAGATGTAACAACATTGTTAACTTGTCTTTCTGTCTGTCTGTCTATCTATCTACTTTTTTTTTTTTTTGCCACTGCTTCCTTTTTGAAGCAAGTGATATTGGTTTTCAATTTAGGCTAGTGATGAATGAAATCTCTTCTCTAATAAAAGTGTTTAAATAAATAAATATGAGCCCAATGGGTATGCAGACATGGCAAAAAGTATGAATTTCACTTGAGTAAAATTAGGGAAACACTGCTTTATGATGATAATAGCTAACATACTCTTTTTTCTGTACTGTTAGCCAGGATGCATTGTAAATCCTTTATATATGTATTTACTCACTGAACTTTCTTGACTACAACTTGATGTAGGTCTTTTAATTAATTAATTAATTAATTAAGTTTATTTATTTATTTTGAGAGAGACAGAGACAGCCCGAGTGTGGAAGGGGCAGAGAGAGAAGGAGAAAGAGAGAATCCCAAGCAAGCTCCGTGCCGTCAGCGCAGAGCCCAATGTGGGACTTGAACCCATGAAGCATGAGATCATGGAGTCAAAGGAGTCAGACACAGACTGAACCACCCAGGTGCCTCGATGTAGGTCTTATTATTATTATGCAGATGCTTATAGGAAAAACGAAACACCGAGAACTGAAGTGGTTTACCCAGAATTCACACCGTGCAGGTTTCAGGGTGAAGATTTGAACTGGAGGATTTTGAACCGGCGAACACAGCATGCTCATAACCACTGTGCTACCCTGCAATCCGGAGGTCTGGCTATGCCTGCGAATGGACTCGATCTGTGACCATTAGTGTCATTTTCCGGATTCGGGTTGGCAAAATACTCATCGAGGATTTCTGTCCGCAAATGGAGGAATGGGGACAAACCCAAACCCAGTGACTAAGCACAAGTGTGCTAAATGGAAAATGCCAAGACTCTAGTCTCAATATCGCATTCTCTAGGATCACAGAGAGGGCTGAGCAAAGAGCCTAGCAAATCTAAGAGAACACCCCACTGGAGCCTCAAGCAACAGAGATGCCTGGCGTCTGTGCAACCAGTGTGGCTTTGCTGAAGGGAGGCTTTCTACTGCCTTCTCCTCTCCTGCTTTTCAAAGGGAAAGTTGAGAAATACGGGATAAAAATGGGGATAATTGGAGACTCCTCACAAAAAGGATTAGAGGATTGGGAGCCAAAAGATAAAAAGGGCTTTAACCCAAGAGACTCTTCCAACCTCTTGATGGGCTGAATGTTTCACTGAGCTGGTGAGTTTCCAGACCTCTCTCGATTCAACAGCCTCTAAATGAGAATTAGCCCCAGGAAGTGAGAAGTGCCTGAAAGCTCAAGAAAAACATAGTTAGAAAGGAACCAAAAATTATGACTCAGTTGTATAATTTTTGCCTGGCAAAAGTTCATTCTCTGGGTTTTGACTTGATTTTAATAAACTTACTCTTTTTTTATAAGCTTGTAACCTTCCAAAAGCAGTTGATATAGATTATTTCACGGGATATTTACAGTAATGTCAAAAGAGGCAGGGAAACTATTTTCTTACTGTTTTTAAGTTAATGAAATTGAGGCAGAAGGCGTTAGGGATCTACTGATCTAACAGAATCCCAGCTGGTAGTAGTGCTATTGAGTGCTACCGTGCTAGACACTACTAGCTGCTTTACCAGGTTTTGGCATTAATCTTTCTGACAAACCTTGAGGTAGATACTCGCCTCTTGCCCAGTCTCTGGAGGTACGAGAGATTAACAGACTTGCCAGCACACTGAGATCCAGCTTGTCCCAGCTCACAGTAGCTCATGAGGGCTGACTGTGCACATGTCTTCCCGAGGTAAGAGAACTTACACCACAGAAATCGGTAAACGCTACAGATCAAGGCTCGTTTTCTTTGGGGAGCCAGCCATTAAACATTTGCCAGCATTCCATTGGGCACATTCCTGGTAACTGGCAGAGTGGGATCCAGAACCGGGCAGATCTAGATCCAGACTCTTCCCTTCATGTCTCTCAGTAGTGCCCACTTACTGTGACTAGCATCCAACGCTGATTAGCCACCTGTTTCCGGCAAGGGGCAAGGGTCCGAGTTTACCCTGGAATTCCTATGTATTAATTTATATGGAGAAAGTATAGAAATGCCACAGTGATGAAAAATACTCATCTAGTTGGCACTGAAGAGCATGAGCTTTGTGCTAGATGGATGTGAATTTCAAATCCTTGCTCTTATTTTCAGGGGTGATTGTGGTATTGTTAAAACCACCTACCTACTTATTCCATTAGAGTCATGTTGACTATGAACGGCCCAAATGGTAAAAATGAGTCATGAACCAAAGGTGTCCCTTAATTCTACGTCTGTGAGGGGGCAAATAAGAAGGATGCGATGCCAGACACACGTGGCTTTGGCTCCAGCTCTGCCACTTACTAGCTGTGTGACCTTGGCCAAATCACTTCAGCTCTTCAAGACTCAATCTGAAAGGGACAGTAAGGTTTTTGAGGAGACTAAGTAAGCTAATACCACAGACCTGGATGTAACGTACACCTTCAGTAAGTTGTCATTTCTGGGCCAGGGAATGTGGCTACTATTAGTCCACATACAGCGTGGGAAAGCAAAGTCTAGCCAGAAAGTGGCTTATGTTTATTTATAGCCAGGGAATGGAACTCAGGGGGTCATCAGTAAGAGCTCATGAGAGGCTTGAGAGGCCATCTGGATTGCTTTGCTACTGGATGCAAAAAATGGTCCGGGGATGCCTGGGTGGCTCAGTTGGTTAAGTGTCTGACTCTGGATTTCAGCTCAGGTCATGATCTCAACGGTTTGTGGGGTTGATCCCTCATCAGGCTCTGTTCTAACAGTGCAGAACCTGCTTGGGATTCTCTGTCTCCCTATCTCTGCTTCCTCCTTCACTCATGCTCTCTCTCCCTCTCTCTCAAAATAAATAAATAAACTTAAAAAAAAAATGCTCCAAATTAATAGGCAAAAATCGCCTCCTTGCCAGGCTGGAGATGTAAGGTACAAACCACTCCCCATTCAACTCTCTTCTATCATCTACGAGTAGACATACCAGCCCTCTCTATGCTTTAATTTCATCATCCGTAACATGTGGACAGTGATCATGCTCTCACCTCCCAGCCTAATGCACCAAAAGCCTCAGGAATGAGTACTTATCGCTGTTAAGATTGTTGTAAGTGAGATGGTTTCTATTATTGACCAGAAAGGATAAAGGTCAAAGATATCCTTTCTCATAGGCAGTTTTGGTCGCACCCTGATGAAAATTCCACACCTGTCCCTTTTTTTCGTAAAAAATATTATACTGAGCATACTTCTGTGATGCATGCTATTCTCCCCAAACACGAATAACGTAGTCTGCGTCACAGTGTCAACAACATCTCAATAATTTGATTGGAAGGAAGGAAGCTGTTCCTCAAGACAGAAATTAGGAACATGCCTCCAGTCTTTCTTGTGCCTGATAGGCAGGCACAGGCCCCGGGCCCGCCCACTGGAGGCACCAGTGGAAGGCTCTGATTCGGAAGGTGTGTTGTGGGGATCCTGGTTTGGGGGAGCCTCTCTCCTGATGATGCAAAAGCCACCCCGGCTTCAGCAGAAGCTGTTTCTGAGCTCCTGGTGGGAAGGTCAAGTGTCCCGCGCAGGCGGCATGGGATAGGAGTCTGTGTGCTTGCTGGTGCAGGATCGGCTCTACTGGCACAGCCCTGGCTTTCATCCAGGCAAGGGTCCTGGCTGTGTGGCCTTCAGGTGTGATTCTCTGGACCACTGGGTGGTTTCATGAACCATGTAATAACATTGAATGAGGTTCTTTTTCTTCTTTTTCTGTTAGCTGATGTAGATTCATGATGTACAACTGAGTCTCCCGACTGAACCCCTCATTTTGCTCTTAGTGTTTCTGACTATACGGTATGTTTAGGGGTGGTCAGCTTCCCCTATTATAGACTGTGACCTTTCCTTCAATTTTCAAGTTCTTGGGGGAGAGGCGTGGCAACAGAGCATTTCCCCACCCCCTCCCTCCTCCCCCACCACTCGTGGACCACATAGGGCAGGGGGTGGCCATCTTTTTCTGTAAGGGGACAGATAGTAAATATTCTAGGCTCTGTGGGCCATCAGGACTCTGTCACATCCATTCAATTTTCTTGTTATAACTGGAAAGCAGCCACAGACAATGTGTAAACAAATGGCATGGCTGTGTTCCAATAAAAGATCTATACTAACAAGTGGTGGGCTGGGTTTGTTGACCCCTGACAAAAAAGTAACACGTTACAAATTACAAGGGCAAAACAGAACCTTCTGGTAGTGGATATCAACTACAGCTCTAGCTGCAGCTTTGACACCGGTGCCCGGGTCATCTTGGACACACACATTCACCTCTCTGTACCTATCATTCTGCATCTACCAAGAATAAAACCAACAATACTGTTTCCTCCCCACCCCAGAATGCTAGACACCAAATGAGGTAACACACCTCAGAAGGCTTTGAATATGTTAAAAGCACTTTAAAATGATGGAGTATATTTTTGAGCCAACACCATACTGTTTTGCTTACTGCAGCTTCATAGCATAACTTGCAATCTGGAATTGTGATATCTCCAGATTTCTTCTTCTTTTTCTAGAGTGCTTTGGCTATTCAGGGTCTTTTATGGCTCCATACAAACCTTAGAATTTTGACAGGGATTGCATTAAATTTGTAGATAGTTTTGGATATAGTATGGACATGGCTAAAATCAAAAGCACAAGAAACAGCAAGTGCTGGCAAGGATGTGGAGAGAAAGGGACCTTTGTGTACTGTTGGTGGGAATGAAAGCTGGTGCAACAGCTTTGGAAAATAGTATAAAGCTTCTTCAAAAAGTTAAAAATAAAACTACCATATGACCCAGCAATCACACTAGTAAATATTTATTCGAAGAATACAAAAACACTGATTTGAAAGAAATATACGCACCCCTATATTTATTGAAGCACTATTCACAATAACTAAATTGTGGAAGTAGCTCAGGTGTCCATTGATAGATGAATGGATAAAGAAGATGTGGTATATGTATACAACGGAATATTATTCAGCCCTAAAAAAGAACGAAATATTGCCATTTGCAACAACATGGGTAGATCTAGAGAGTATAATGCTAAGTGAAATAAGTTAGCCAGAGAAAGACAAATACCATATGATTTCACTCATATGTGGACTTTGAGAAACAAAACAAGCAAATAAAGGAAAAAAAAGACAAACCAAAAAACAGACTCTTAACTATAGAGAGCAAACTGGTGGTTACCAGAGGGGGATGGGGTGGGGATGAGCGAAATAGGTGATTGGAATTAAGAGGATGCTCATCATGATGAGTATTGAGTAATATATAGAACTCTTAAATCACCATATTGTACACCTGAAACTAATTTATCACTGTATGTTAACTCTACTGGGGTTAAAATTTTAGAAAAGAATAGCTAAGAAATTATGGCATATATTACTATAATTATATTTTTATTCTCCAATAAGCAATAATCTCCATGTGAAGGGGGTCTGTGTCTTTTAACTCTGAGCCTCTATCTTCTAGCACATTACATGTTGCAGTCGACATAAGTGCTTGTTAAATAAATAAATAGTTTAGCGTTTGGTTCAGAGGACTTTTAAACTTAGTGATAAATGTAAGCTAATGTTTAAATAATCACAAATCCACCAAAATGAGCAGTAAGTGTTAGTATAAAGCTGTAAAATTGTAGCCACAAACTTAAAAGCTTATAGAAGGTAAGCAGAAAAATATAAAGTCATGCTGTGGGTTGGTGCAAGGTAGTAAGAAATGCTGGTGGCTGCCGTACAATGAAGGGAGCATATCCTGTCTGAAGGAAATAGTGCTCTTTTGTTCCAGCTAATTCTATGTGGAAATGTGGGACCATTTTTGTCAATTTTTCCAATTTTTCAAGAAAAAATGAAAATCTGGATTTTTAAGTAAAATTCTCTCATTTATTTTTAACTTAGAGAGAGAGAGAGAGAGAGAGAGAGAGAGAGAGAAACAACATGCATGTGAGTAGGGGAGGGGCAGAGGGAGAGAGAGAGAGAGAGATTCTTAAGCATGCTCCTTGCTCAGTGCGGAGCCTGACTCAGGGCTCGATCCCACGACTATGCGACCATGACGTGAACCAAAATCAAGAGCCAGACACTCAACCAACTGAGCCACCCAGGCGCCCCTAGATTTTCCTCATTTTTACACGTTGGCAACTAATGCTCAAGATTAAATAGTCATCACTCTCAGGTCATCTGTAACTCCTCATACAATTTCTAGAAGATGTAGTCAAAAGTTATAATCAAGGAGTAAAAATGTTGGAAATTCTTAGATTTCATCGCTTTTTGTTTCCTTGGTTGTAATTAATGGTCTTTCTTACTCACTGTAATGTGTTTAATCATCTCAATTTTTAATGATTCTTTGATCATGGTATTAATTGCTCTCGTGACTTTATTTAGTGGCTATGATTATCAGCACTGACTTTCTCCAACTCCCGGATATCCACAAGGCTTCCTCCTCCAATGTATTCAGGTCTCAATTCAGATGTCCCCCTCTTCAGCCAAGCTCCCCAAACACCCTGTCTAAACTTGCCTCCTCCCTACTGTCCTCCTTCTTTTGTCTTTGTGGTAATTACGGCATCTGATATATATTTTTTCTGATCTGTCTTCCCCCAACTAGAGTGTCACCTTCCTCAAAGCAGAGATATGTTTCTGTGTTGTTCAGTGCTGAATTCCCAGAAAATGCTACAGTGTCTGGCAACAGTAAACACCTAATCAATATGTTGAATGGATAAATGAGTGATCTTTTTGATCACTGTTGACAAGATACCAAGACCACTCATTATCCAAGATTTTGGTAAAAAATATGGGTGTGAAAAAACAGGTTTCTCTGAACAAAAATCTTAACATCAATGTAAGGCTAAAACATGTTCCTCAGTAACTTGCTTTTGATGTGGGGGGAAATCTACAAATCTAACACCAGCTTTTTACATCACATTTACGTCATGTTAACGACAGCTTCCTATGGCTGGTCTCCTGGGAATGAATGGCGGGAGGGGTTTTATGGCCACACAAAAGGAGCTTGAAGACAAAAGATTGCAGATTGCTCTAACAAATGAAGAGAGAATATCTGAAAGGTTCTTTGTAGAATATAAATTTTTCCATTTTGGAATACTCCTGGAGGAAAAAAATGGTGGAAAATCATGCGAAGTTTTAAGGATTCAGGTTAAATAAGAAAAATATTGATTAAAAAAGGACTTCTACTATGAATTTTTGAATACTATAAATATAAACATTGTATATATTCATGTGGAATGAATGTCATCTCCTATGAATTGTACCTGTTGTCAAAGTGTTGTATGTCAAAGTCAATGATTTTAGAAGGGGAGGAAATCCAAAATACCACCACCCTGGCAGAGCTACTCTTCAGTATTTCCCAAGCTTCCTGCCGAGTTCAGGGCAAGTTTACTAACCTTGTAGACAATTAAGTAACATCTTCTCTTCTGGGATATTTGACAGATAGGCAACAGCTGCTCACTCTGCGAGAGGTACTGGGCTCAGTTTCATCGTTCTGAACTCAGCTCCAGGACACACATGCTCTGTACAATCCACGTGTCTTGCTGTTTGCCTTTGATCTTCAACATCTGAACTACAATTCTTGGGAAGTCAGCACACATGTAAATGCCTACCCTTCATGAGCCAGACCCTGGCTTATATTCTGCTGAACACCGGGTCTGCACTGTGGAGGTCAAGTGCCAAATAATTTCTCAATAAATATAAGTGCTTTTGATTATCACATCCATTTTGGTCTCTAAACCTTTGGACAAGGTTGTATGGACAAGTATGTTGGATATTCTAATAAATGCTTATTAATGTTGTAAAGAAAGAATTTGTTCTTATTACCGGTGAGGATTAGTGCCCCTCTCATGGATACATGAATGGCCCCTATCATGGTGCTCATGCCCAGGCAATGAAATTGTGCACTCGCTTCTTCTCCTTGTCCCCCATGCCATGCATTCCTCAGGGAGGGGGGCAGTAAACGGTCATGTTGGCACCCTCAATGTCCAGCCTAGAGTCTGGCACCTGATTTTCAGTTCAGAAGTGTTACATAGCTGAATGAACTTGCAGAGGACGAGATGTCCCTAGGGCTCTGTTCCAAAAGGCACAAGCTCCCTCCAGCCTCAGACAAAGAAAATAAAAAGGGGACATCCCCACGCAACGCACAAGTGGCTTTTCTCCGTGTGCTGGGTAGGGGAATGCCCTGGAATGTACAGCGGAGGACTGTGAGAGCCTTGAGAACTCTTTCCCCATCCCGACTCCATCTTTTCTTTACGATTTCACACTTTCCTCTCCGTGTTCCCAGTCCTAACGTCTGCAACTGCAAAGGTTCGCGCTTGCCTCACAAAGTCGTGTGACAGAATTTCCTTTTAATTAGCACGTTCATAACAGCAACAATAATTCTAATCATTAATAAGCTGCTCACCCCACTTAGGAACAAACCAAATGGCAAGAAGTCAATGTTAATTTTAAAACACATGTAAACAAAAGTCCAGGAAGGCCAAACACAATAACCTCCTGGCATTATTCAAGGCGGAGAACGCTTTCCGTGGAGCTTGGGAAGTCCGTGTACACTAACTGCACCCCCTATTCTTCCATTTGCACATTTCGTTATGGAGAAGGATTAACTATCGTGCGGTGACTTTAAAAATTGCATATGTTCTCCCCCAATACCGCATGCTTCATGAGGGCAGGGATCACATTGACGGGGTCCACAGTGTTCTCCGCACACAGCAGGTGTCCACTACATCCATGTTGAATGAATGGATTAATCAACTCTCAAAGGTGTGCTGGCTGAGCTCTTGTGAAAGAACAGAACGCTAACGCTTCAGAACATAATTTCACAAAGCAAGTTGGGCATCAGCACCTTTTCTCAAATACTGAATCGGCCCAATGTTTGGACCATGAGGGCCTGAGTGTTCATTCAAGAATTTCTAAATATTCCTTACATTCTGGTAAAATAATTAATCCAGTTATATCTTGGGTCACCAAGATAACAGACTTCTGATGAATATTGCAACACAAAATCTATGTCTACATTGGCGTTTACCTTTGTGATCGAGTGGGTGTCCAGTCATTAGGAAAGGACATCCCTTGGTTTTTTAATAGAGTTTCTCAGTTTGTGGGGGCTCGCACATTTTCTCAGTCCCCAAGTTTGGAAAAACAGTTGTAGTTATATCTTCCCCACTCAGCACTGTGACACCCATGAGGCTGGGCAATGCCCGGGGCCACCATCTGTCTCCCTTGCCTGTGACTCCACTGAGCAGCATCAGGCTGTAGAGCCAGGACCGCATTTCAGCGCTGGCCCTCGTGACGGACCCGGGATGTCTACGATCATTTCCTCTGCTGCCTTTCATATCACTGAACTGAAACGATCAGACCTGTCAAGAGCAAGGGCCCCAGATGAAAGGCCAGTGCATTAAGACAGAGCATAATTGCCAGCTTCCGAGTTTCTGACATTAATCGTTTTACTGAAAGAAGACAGTGGAACTCCTCTCTGTGTGTATGTGTGTGTCTCTCTCTTTCTCCCTCTCCTTCTCTCCGTCTCTCTTTTATTGCCAGTACACAGGAATTATGGAGGGGTGGGGGCCAGGGAGAAAAAAAAACCCCACCACCAACAAGGTTTGCTAATTAAAAGTAATATGTTTTCCCATTTTTTTGGCAATTTGATAACACAAAACACTTACTTGGGGGCCACAGGGGGAAACAAACTGAGACAGATAAAAAATGTTTTGTGTTCATCCAAGCACAACTATGTTAATGCGTATTATCCCATTAATGCACATCAACATTGGGAATCAGCTCACCAATGCAAGCAAGAAGCATACACTTATCATCATTTGATAACATGTTTAATGACAGATTGACGGGAGATTTGCAAATGTGAACTGGCACCAGCGTTGCTAACTTCAGCTCTTGCTGCCGCCTCTGCTATGCCAGCATATTTATGTGCATAATTTGATTTCTCAGCCACACTGTTAGTACATTTTTAATATTAACTATGCACGAACAGACAGCCCAACTTAAGTTGCACTGATGGTCGGAGTTCATTAGATTGAAAAAGATGGGCATGCGTGACTAAGATGGAGGTGACGGTCCAACATCCAAGAAGCGACTCTGAACAGACACACTCCATTCTCAACGCGCCGAGCTACACATCTCACGTTGTCGGAAGTGGCGGAGCTCTTGTGAATGAAGGAAGGAGTGGATAAAGGAGGGAGTCTCTGCCCTGGGCACCTGGGTCAGGAGCTTGACACTGAGCCCAGGCGATGGCCACATGCATGCTGGCTTTCCTTCCACCGCCTCTACTCGCTCCAAACTGGTCATGATGCTACACTCATGCCCTTTGCTTCCTATGGGGCAGGGGAGTATTAGCTGTTATTCATTCTTCATGAGCCCAGGCCGTGGACAGCTGCTCAGGGAATTGCAATTGCATTTTGCTCCCATCACGTAATGCTTGTGTGGCCTAGATGAAGGACATCACCTTGCTCCCTTTCCATTTCTTCATCTATAAAATGGGTATAAGAATGTCACCTACTCCACAGGGGCTAAAGCTTAAAGAAGCCAAAGAAGAGAAGTGCTGAGCCCCAGCATGTAGCACATAGCAAGCTCGCCATATATGTTCGTTCATATTTTATTTCCGCTTTTTGGGGGGGAGGGGTAGTTTTAAAAATGTGGAAGTCTGCTCCCCAGGCCCTAGAATTAAACAAAACTGGGGTATCTTCTTCTTCTTTAAAATTAAAAAAAAATTATTTATTCTGAGAGAGAGAGAAAATGAGAGAGAGAGACAGACAGACAGAAAGACAGACAGACAGACAGTGTGAACAGGGGAGGGTCAGAGAGAGAGAGGGAGACACAGAATCTGAAGCAGGCTTCAGGCTCTGAGCTGTCAGCACAGAGCCCGACGCGGGGCTCGAACCCACGAACTGTGAGATCATGACCTGAGCTGAAGTCGGACACTTAACCGACTGAGCCAGCCATGTGCCCCATTCTTCTTCTTCTTTTTTTCTTTTTAAACTTTATTTGTTTTGAGAGGGAGAGAGAGCACGAGGGGATTGGGGCAGAGAGAGAAAAGGAGAGAGAGAATTCTAAGCAGGCTCCACTTTGTCAGTGCAGAGCCCAATATGGGACTTGAACCCACGAACTATCAGATCATGACCTGAGCCGAAATCAAGAGTTGGATGCTTAACTGACTGAGCCACCCACGTACCCCAAAACTGGGGTTTTGACCCAAGCTCCATTAAGTAAAGGCTGTGTGAGGGTAAATCACGTAACTTCCGTGGGCTTTGGGTACCTCGTGGTAAGCGGGGTGATTCCAGGAACACATCTGGCACGCTGGCAGGAAGGATGCAATGATGATCATATAAATGGGTCTAAAGGCCTGGACATCGTATGCTCCTGCGGGTGGTCAGGACGGTGCCTGGGTTCTGGCACGTGGAGTCCATGAAAAGCACGTTCAAGTTTTCGTTCTGCTGCTTCCTAGCTGTATGATCACCTTTGTGACACTGGGTTTTTGCCCCTACAAAGTGGAGATTGCTAATGGAAGCTACTTCTGAGGCTTTGGGGAGGCTGAAAGGAGAGACTAGGCGGAAGCCTACTCGCTCAACCTGAGCTCATTGTTACCGAACCCAAATCTTTGGGGCTTCTGTGGTGCGTGGCACACAATAGGTGCTCAGTAAATATTTGTTGGTTGGATAAGTGAGAGAGATCAGCATGGATATTCGGCAACTTTCAGATCAGTCCTGGGAAAGATTTGTCCAGGGAACAGGGCAAAAGGCCTCCAGGAGTCTGTAGCTGAGCTCAGTGGGTGACCAAAACAGTGCAAGTATGCGGAGATGAGTCTGTTGAAAGTCACCAGAGACACAGATGAGTAGCCTTTTCGTGCAAATCAAGGAGGGAGCTGTGATTGGCATCAATTGAGCACCTATTGTGTGCAGACTGCTAAGAGCCTCCTTATCTTTTTCTCATTTAACCTTCACAGCAGACTTTACGGATATTATTATCCCCATTTTATAGATGAAGAAACTGAGGTTGGACTGTAGGCTAAGTCTCGAGGGCAGAACAGGGGATCAAAGAAAGAGAATATTCAATTCATATCTGCTGAGGGAACCTCAGGAAGGTCGGTAACCTGCTGAGGGGGCCACAACTTACAGGCGCCAGAGTTTGGACCGAGCGCATGTCTGGCACTGAGCCCCACCTGCTCTCCGACTGCTCCTTAAGGGTGGGAGACCAGAAGGGAAAAAACGCAAGATGGTTAACCGGCTGCACTGCTCTTCATATATGAAGGTGGCATTCCTGTGTCAAGGCATGTGATTTGTGTCATTTGCCCGCTGTAACTGGGAGGCTTTGCAGCGACTCATCTCCACTCTCAGGTGGGCTGAGAACCTGGACACAGGGAAGCCCATCGGAAGACAGCACTGTAGTGATGCCTCACGCCTGCCTTCCGCCTGTTTTCCCTTCGAACAGGCACACGTGCTACTCTCCTCCACTCATGGCCGCTGGAGCTGCTTCGACTGCATGTGCAGTGTGTCTGCAGGGCCTTCAAACTGATGCCCTGCCTGGGACGACCCTCACTGATAACGGACTGAGGTCAGGGTACCAGCCCTTGTCTCTAGAGGGGTCAGATCCGGGGGCATAATAAACACCCTCCAACTCCCCACGAGACCAGAGTGAGGCTGGGGCTTTCCCCGAAGTCATGCTCATGACTGTCTCTCTCCCCTTCTCTTATCAGTTTTCTCTGAGAGCACATTCTTAATACATGACTAGTCCAGGAATCTTCATACCAGGGTCTGATTAGACCAGGGGCTGCCAAACTGCAGCCTGTGGGCCAAATCCGGCCCTCCACCTGGTTTTGTAAATAAAACTTTATTGGCACTCAGTCACGGCTACTCATCGCGGTATCATCCACCACTGCCTTTGTGGTAGAGTGTCAGAGTCAAGTATTACAAGATATACTACGTGTCCCACAAAGCTTCAAGTATTTGCTCTCGGGTCCTGTGATAATACAAATTTGCTGACCGCTATGCAAGATAATGCTCTGAACCCGCCCAGCTCTTCTCCACCTCAGGACCTCTGCACGTGCTGTTCCTTCTGCCGGGGGTCCTCCCGCCTTGACTCGGTGGCTGACCGATTGCTTCTCACTGTTTAGGCCTCAGCAAAAATGCCACTTCTTCAGAAAGACCTGCTCTGCCTGCCCCTCTAAAGTAGCCCTCTGCTATTCAGTTGCTGCCTTTGTTTATTGGCTGTGGCTCCCTCCACGGTTACCAGCGAACACACAAGCTCTGTGAGGCGTAGGAACCTTCTCCATTTCACTCATTTCTGGACCTCGTGCTTGTGCAGAGAATAGACTCAAAACTGTCTGTTGACTGAATGACAAGGAAGAATGTGAAACACTTCACAGGGGCTGCATTCCTACCCGGCTGGGGCCAGAAGTCAGGGGCTACATTACGATGGGCGCAGGGTAATCTGATCCTCATTTTGAATCCGGACTCCCAAAGCAATGGGAACGTATTTCATACCCAAGCCGCATTAGTGGCTCGACATTTATTGCCTCTGGTATTAATTTGCTTGTTTTGCCACATTATGTAATGGGAGGTCACTTTCTGTTATAAGCTATAATTTTTGAATTTTATGATATAAATTGACCTGCTTCAGGAACCTGGCTATAAAGAGCCTTCCTGTCAAGGGGTCAAGATAAAGTTATGCTGTGTTAATGGTTTTAATTAATGCATTAAATTCGCAACGTTTTTCTTGGGGGCTTCATATTTGTAGGGTCCATGTGTGAGATGTTCAGGGAGCTTCCTGGTAAGTAAAGAAAGGCACACTCACATGCACATACATCTGTAATTCATTCTGCACACGGAAGCCAGAATCATCTTTAGAAATGCCGATTGCATCATGCCCTTCCCCTATTTAAATCCCGTTAATGAACTCAGAGTAATCTAAACTCATCACCATGGCCTGCACATTTGAGTTGGGCTAAATATTCAAAGTTATTTCCCTCTGAGCTCACAGAGTCCCGGCAACACTGGCCTTCTTTCAGTTTCCCTCAATACTCCCAACTCTCATTCACCTCAGGGCCTTTGCACTCGCTGTTCCTGTCTCAAATCTTCTTTTCACTCATTTCAGGACTGGCTCCCTTGATCTTTCATGTCTCAGATGTTACCCTTCAATGAGGCCTTTTTGGAGCATCCAAAGTAAGTTAACACTACTGCCACCCAGGCCCTAAGTACTTTATTTATTTCCTTCATGGGATCTGAAATGATCCAGTTAATTAAGTTTTTTTCTTGTTTCTTATCTTTCTCTTTCTATAACATCTTCAGAAGGGAGGGAAATGTTCAATTGTTCACTGCTATATCCTTGGAGCCTAGCACGGTGCTGAGACATAAGGAAATGTGCAATAATGTATTATTGGATAGTTGTAAATCCAATAAAGGAGCTAAAACAAAGTGCTGGGAAAGAGACATTTGAGAGAGTTGGATGGCTTTAGATCAGAGCTTGGCAAACTATGGTCTGTGGGCCAAATCCAACCCACCACTTGTTTCTGTAGTGCCCTTAAACTAAGAATGGTGTTTACATTTTTAAATGGTTGAGAGTCAAAAGAAGAATGACTTTTTCTTAATGACACATGAAAACTATATGAAATTCAAGTGTCATTGTCCATCAACAAAGCTTTATTGGAATATAGCCACACCCAATCTTCTACACATCTCCCATTACTGCTTTTATGTTGCAGTGGCAGATTGAATAGTTGTGTCGGGGACCATGTGGCTGCGACCCAGAAAATATTTACTATCTGGCCCTTTACAGAAAACTTTTGATGCCTCCTGACTTAGATTTTCAGTGAAGAGTCCTTGAAGAAGATGATGTTTAAGTTGAGATTTAAATGAAGAGAATGGTTAATAGAAGGATCAGAAAGACTGTATTTGAAGTCCCTTGGGTAGAGTAAACACTCGTGAAATGGTAGCTCTTCTCATTATGCTGTGAGGTCCGAAATTAGGACTTTTTCTGCCCTACAGTCTCCCAGGCATCTCAAACTCAGCCCAGCCTATAACATGCCGACCTCGCCCAGTGCCTCCAGGAGTGTGCACCTGACCCGGGCTGAAGAGACAGCGTCCCATTTTTCCCAGCCTTAGGCATTGCTTCAAGAGTATTGTGACCTCACAGGCCGACTGAACTCGGTCTCCGTAAATAGCCCTCCTGGTAAACAGGTTCTCTTTCTACTAACGCCCCGAAACTGGAGGGATACAGCCCTGGGGCTGGTCCAGGCAATCTTGCTGTTTGTCTGAAAATGAAGACAAAGCCGAAGAAAGCTGTGCTGAGTGATGGGGAAACGCCGATTTCTAACGACACCCATCCTTTGAACCCAGGATTCATCCGTGCACGAAACAAGTCTATCCTTGGATGAACTGGCAAATTCCCTGGTTTACTAAATTAAGTTTGACTTGGTTTGCAGTCAATTATAAATAACAGATTCTGATGAATGCAATTTGGAGTGAGCCTGCTGAACAGTTTTAATGACTGCTTCCAAATAATTTTACGGCCCATTTTTTCAGAGGTAAGGAAGATGTTAAGCTAAGCCAAGAGGGGGACCTAGTCCCTTGACTGCCAGTCAAGGGTCTTGAGATGGGAAACGCCTCCTGACACAACAGAGATGACTGAAGTGGATACTGTCTCTATCTCCCTTTAATAAGTGATCTTGGCAGAGTCATATAAACTGGGCTGCCTTCTACTTCCCTGGACTTTGGTTCTTCCCCTGGTTGCCACCTTCTGCTCTCTGTCACCTCCTCTGAGGGACAATCTGGATGGTCTCTCCCTTTTGGTCTCACTTGGTTTTGTACACCAAGCCAGGACCTTCCTTATAGTTCATAGTCTTCTTCACACAGGACAGAGTGTCAGGCTTAAAGACCGAATTAAAGCTAAAGTAAGCAACCTTGTTTTTAGAGCACTCACAACATGCCAGGTACAGGGCTTAATGCGGTGGTTCTCAAAATGAGGTGCCTGGATCGGCATCCTGCTATCAACTGGGAATTTGTTAGAAATTCAAATGATCTGGCCCCACCCAAGACACAAGGAATCTGACGATCTGGGGAATGGGTTCAGACACCAGGGTTTTCCCAAGCCCTCCAGATGATTCTCAGGTTTGAGAACCCTTGGTTTAAAGCATTAGCTGGATCGTCCCCTGCAATCTTGTCCATCGAGCCCTGAGGTAGTTATCCCCATTTTATAGATGAAGAAACTGCATCCTAACAAGGTTAGGCATCTGCTCTTCCTGCTGTGGAAGAGCGGAACTTGGATTCAAACCCAGGCAGCCTGACCCACAAAGCCGTCCGGTGCTCTCCAGGGAGGGTGGACATAGTGCTCAGCACCCGTCTTCCCAAACCCTGTGCCCGGCTCATATTCCAGTTGTCTGGCAAAAATGCTGCCTCAGATCCACATGACCTCCTGCCTTTTTGCTGATTCCTGGGGAGTTTTAGGGCCACTTCTCAACCTCCAAGAAATTTTCCACTTAAAAAAAAAAAAGGTTGCCAGCCGAAGGAAAGGCAGCTTGAGCTTGAGAGTCCCGGAATCCCAGCTGCCGACAATCCTCACATCGGGTCCCCTGGGGACCTGGGGACCGCTCAGTGCACCGAGGCATTTGTGATCCTCAGCCTGCAGCCTCCTCTCTTGAAAATCACCTTGCCCTTTCCGAGTCCCCCTTTCTCGTGCATTGCATGTCTCCCCAGCTCATACTGTGTGGCTACAGATATGCCACTTTGCTCGCGGTGATTTATACGCAATCGCTAATGTTCGGCTATAATTCCCCATTTCAGATGCGAAAATAGCTCATCACGTGCACCACAAGGGCCTCTCTACAATGATATATAATTTAAAAATTAACACGAGGACAGAGGAGACTCTGCATTTTTGAACTAGGAACTTAGAGATTCAGAGGTTACAACTTGATAAGGTGAGCTCAAGGAATGAGAGGAGTCATTAAAACAAATGCCTCTGTTACATGTTTCCATGACTTCAGAGCTTTTCTAGCATCTTCCAGTTCACTCGCACTTGTCAAAGTGCATGCCCACAAGTGGTATATTTATATTAGGGTACTTTTCCCCATTGTTACAAACATTCTCTAATTCCTGACACAGACCTTTCCGATATAAACCATTGCTGTTGGAGAGCAAGCAAAGCAGAAAGAAATCAATGCTTGATCTCCAGCAAGGCCAAGCAGAGCTGAACAGCACGACCAAAAAGAGCTTATGGTGATTCTCTGGAAGGACTTACTGCTGCGTTTACAGCATTGCTGGCTCTGGGTGGAGACGGGCCCAGAAGACTTTGGAGAGTAGAATATGCAGCCTGCCCATCTCCAGAGAACGGGACAGTGACAGTGACGCAGGGGGGAGGGGAAGGCAGGGACAGACAACGTGAGCTGGTGCAAGAGGGAGAGGGGAATGATTCTGCATGCGTAATGCTCAAGGTGCTGTGGTGCTTGTAGTGGTTCAACCTTTCATGGCTTTGTGACCAAGTCTGCTTGGCTTTTCCCAGTCTGCTCCAGCATCAAGTGGTTGCAATTATGGATTGCAAATTTATTGACATTTGACATCCGCATCAGCCTTCCTCTGATCAACAGTACTCTGTGCTGCCAAACTGAATAATTACAGAAGATTTTAGCAGTCATGGAGATGCCAAAAAGGTCATTAAATCATCTTGAAAAAACAATGTGTTCCTCCATTTCATCTTGCCAGTAAATCTTCCGTTGGAGTTCGGACCACCTACGGCTGATGCTCAGAGAGGGGGGCTGAATTACAGAATGGAGAGAGGAATTAAATTAGGATTGAAAAATAGGAAGGCAGGCACAGCAGGGACCTCTTGTTTGGTGCTTCATAATTTCTGGAGAAGCGTAAAGATCGTGGCTTAATTTTATCAAAAATTGGATTCTCCTCGGGAAACAGGCAGTAATGGCTCACTCAGGAGTTGGGGGTGGTCCAGGGGAGATTCACCAAGAGGAGCTGTATCTAGGAGCTCATCGAGGGCCCCACAGTACAAAGCCAAATTTGTCTTAATGCTCTAAGGTCTTCTCTGTTTGACATCCCTTCTCCTTTCTAGACAAGTATGGTTGCAAGCGGCCTGGCATCCCCTGAAGGCACTTCTCCATGCTCACTGCCTTCTGCTGCCTCCAGATCACCACTGTCCTTCCCTCTGCCTTCTCAATGGCTTCCTGCTTTTGCCGTTGACCTCTCTCATCCATCCCACGCTCAGTAACCACAGTGGTCTTCTGAAGGATAAAATAGACCATGCCCTTGCCTACTTAAAGTCTTTCAATGGCTTCTCATTGAGCTTGGGAGGAAAAAAGTAGAAAGTTCATAGGATGGTCTACAAAGCCCTGGCTTGCCTCAAGCCCTCACCCCACCCCAACCACTCCCCTCCCCCTCCAGCTCCAGCCCTCAACACTGGCCTTTATCTGAATCAGGTGCACCAACTCTTCTCCTGCTTTCCTGTCTGGGATGTTCTGCCCTCAGTTTATCATGTGACTGGCTCCTTCTCAACATCCTCACTTTCCTGCCCTGACGCCCTTCTGTTTAAAGTAGGTGGCCCTGTCATAGTCCCTCTCACTGTGGTATTTCCTTGGCAGACCCACTTTCTTGGGGCTCCAGGAATATTAGCTGTTAGTATTCTTATCAGTCTTTATTCGCGGATTAGAATGTAAGATCTGGGTTTCTTTTCTTCTTGGGGTGTAGCCCAGCACTTACGAACAGAGCCTGGTGCATAGCAACTTCTCCAGGAGCATGAATTAAAGGACAACTGAATGCAGGTCTCTGATCATCCTGACGCAGAGAATGCAGAATGTTTGACTCATTCACCTGAAGGCGTCTGTCGACTCTGCTCCCATGGGCACGTGTGCCTTGAAAAAAGCATTTATTATTTTTTAAATGTTTTATTTATTTCTAGGAGAGAGAGAGAGAGAGAGAGACAGCGTGAGCAGGGGAGGGTCAGAGAGAGAGGAAGTCACAGACTCCGAAACAGGCTCCAGGCTCTGAGCCGGCAGTCAGCACAGAGCCCGACGCGGTGCTCGAACCCACGAACCGCGAGGTCATGACCTAAGCGAAAGTCGGACGCTTAACCGACTAAGCCACCCAGGTGCCCCGAAAAAAGCATTTCTTAGCCCTCATGACAATGTTAGTCCTCTGGGCAAAGCACTTGACAGTGGGCTGGGTGGGAATGTTTCTCACCTTCGTGTACTTTTCTGGGCTGCACAGAACCTGAAGATCCCTTCACTTGGGACTTCTATTATGCTGAGCTCTATGCTAAGGGTTTCATGTGCTTTATCTGTTCCATCTGCCTCACTGATGAGTGACACAGGTATTATTGTCATTTCACACATGACGGGTGTCAAAGAAAGTTATGACCACTTCCTAGATACTATCCCTTTCTCCCTCCCTTCCTTCCAATATTTATAGAGTTGTGCCTGGGGGAGCTCATCAGATGCAGCCCCTAGCCTCCTGGACCTTAGAGGTGGACGCCATATTCACCTGGTAAGCCAAGGGCTTGGTAAGGAGTCCAGTGCTCCACTACTTCAAAGCCCTACAAAGTCAACTTCATGAAAATAATGCTCAAATATTTCAATAAAGCAAGCCTGTTTTGAACACCTATCGTGGAAGTTCAAATGATAAGTTTAAATACCCGAGCAGGAGCCATCAGATGTATATCAATCAGCTTCTCTGCCTGATCAGTGTCCCCTCTCTGCCATCCTCTCCCCAAAACACAGCTCCAACCATGCCGAACAATATGCATTTTCTGGAACGAACCTCCTACTCTACTTTACTTACAAGGCTTTCCTCTTGCCATTCCTGCTTACCGTGGGGCCCTTCCCCTTCCCCACCAGCTAGCTCCAGGCGGCCGAGATCTCTGCTCATTTGGTCAGATGCCCTTGAGCCCCCTTGTCCCCCACTGGATGAGCACTTCCCCTGTAACAGCCCTGAGCTCAGTTTAAGCCTTGGTAGTGTAATGTCCTTCCTCCGCAACGGACTGTCCGTGGTCTGAGGGCAGAGCCAGCCTCGCTGTTGCTTATCAGCCTGGTCCTAGGAGGGACCACAGCCCCCGACACATAATGTTTCCTGCACGACGCACATTTTCATGTCTTCCCAGATGGACGCTCCTGAGCCACAAAATGGGACTTGGTTCCGGCACATTGTAATTGCAATTGTTGCTGTTACTACTAAAATCTGGAGACCCATTAGCTTGATTCTAAGGCTGCTCTATTTCAACGATGATGAGAGCAGCTCTCTTTGAGGATTTCTGGGTGCCTGGTATTGCCTCAAAAAGACGCTCTGTGGGTTTGCTATAATTTTCTCTTATAGCTACGTGAAGCCAGTCGTCATGAGGCCACTTGATGGAAGAGGCAGCTGAGGGTCAGAGAGGTGATGTGACCTGCCCTAGGTCGCTCAGCTAGGAAGTGGCGATGTGGCCCTGGGACCCAGGCTTCAGTGGCTCCAGAGCCCGTGGGCGTCCCCCTGAGTTTAGCTGCCCTGTGCTTCCCTCGTGTGATGGCCGGGCATCCGGAAGTCCCTGTCTCCTGAGACTTAGTCACAGGCGTCCCCTCCACTCCCAAGGCCCTCCCACTTCTCCTTCTCTTACGTTTCTGGGAGGATGAGGTCCTGATTGGTCCTTTGACTTCTAAGCCAGAGCAAATGCTACCCAATAGGGACCCATCTCCATGGTTACCGCACACCAGAGAATGCACCAGAAGGTAGCACGGGGGAAAGTGGGGGCTACAGCAAATATGGAGGAGGAGGGAGTCGTAAACAATTAAACACGGCCAAAACCTCTGGTGAACCAAAATAGAATTATTTGACTGTGAAATCGAGTAATGTAGCATTGAAAATAACATAACCTGAAATACCTTTTTTTTTTTTGCCCCCTCCATAGATTGAAAAAAATACCAGGTAAACCCATGCGCCGTGAAAGTGCCAATTTGCTGGAGGGCCCAAGTGGTAGGAAGTTGTCTAGGTCAAAGGTTTGGGCTTTCGGGATACTGAAATTATTTTTTTGCCCCCCCCCCAGCCCCCCAAAGGGCAAAGTAACTTTTGGGGACAGGGATCGCATCTCACACTTTGGTGCAGCGCCTGACGGAATTTAACACAGGGGATACCAGAAAGGTGCTGAGGGACGTTTCGGCCAAGATGTGGCTTGAGGTGTCATTTGCTTGCCCACACTCACTGTGCCATCTTGGGGGTCACGTCACCTCTCTGAGGCCGGTTTCTTCACCTGTGAGCTGGGTGTCATCAGAGTTGTTTCTTTGTGGAGCTTTGGGTTCAGATTGATTGAGATAATATGTGCAGAGGACCCAGCACAAGAGCCGGGACCCCATAAATGCGCCATAAATGTTAATCCTCTGTCAGTATCGATCGCGACAAGCACAATCGTGGTATCGGACACAGCTGTTTGAAGCACTTCACTTCTTACCACCCTTAATCAACGTCATTCCCATCATTATCTGCATCGAAACTCCAGGGCAGACCTTGCTAAGCATGGCACAGCCACTGGTGAGTTTTAACTGGAGCAAGTGGAATTTTTCAAGGTAGCTGGCGGCACCGAGGAAAAAGCAGAAGTCAGAGAGAGAGAGGCGGGGTAAAGCTATGCTCCATCCTTTCTTGGGGCACCTGAACACCGCCAGATGCTTCCATTTCACTGCCTCTCATGCCGATGCCACCCCTCCCCACCCCCCCGCCACCACCCAGAGCTGATTTAATTAAATCTGCGCACATAGTCTCTCCTTATTTCTTCAAATAAAATGGCACAATCCATCCCACATCTTGATTTAAGCCTTAAGCAAACAGAAGGGGATTTTTCCGAGGTAGGTGATCGAGGTGGGAAATAAAGAGGAGAACGGAGTTCATCAAGTGCTCGCTTTGTGGGTCTGGTCCAGCGGGGAGCTCTGCCCAGGCGGTCTTTTAGCTAATCCTCAACACAAACTGAAGAAGAAAGGAACTGTATTTACTGCCACCCGGTCTCTGCCAGTCAACTTGAACATGGATTTTTTTTTTTTTTGAGTTTTCCCAGCATCACTAGAAGATGACCCCAGATGGAATGCCCTCTGTGCCCAAATATATGCTCTGTCTCCTGCAACTAAAAAGTTAAAATTAAAATTAAAAAAAAAACAACAAAGAAAGAAAGACCATTCCAGGAAAAAACAACCGCCACCACTTTCCACATGGCCCCGGCCGCCTGGGCTTTGGGGCAGCGTACGCTTTCTCAACAGCAGCACAAAGTTCTCTCAAGTCCCCAAAGGTGATGTGTGCCTTCAGTTCCTGGCACCCCTTTTCCCTGCCGTGAGCCTCACGGAACATTTACACTGGATTTAATGGGAGAACATGACACGCGCAGAGTTTCAACAAACTCCCGTTCTTCCGGAGGGGGAGTCGGGGAAAGAAGGCGGCCGCACACCACATCCTTTTCTGTTTTGGTGTCCTTAACATTATCTCCGTGGCCTACATATCATTTCACAAACTGCCCCGCAATTCTTGCAGGGCGTGGCGTCAAGACTGATTTAAAATCCCTGCATTGCTAAAACTGCATTGTTCTTCATCAAGTTGAGTCATTTTTATGTGAAGTGTCAAGATCCCTAACAAATAACTCCTGCCAGACGAATCAAGTTCCTCGTCTTGGAGCCGTGGCTAAATAGTTTATAGCTTTAATCTGCTCACCGAGGTGTGCAGTCTATGACAGTAATTATAAATGCAAGGAGAAATTATAGCTGAATGCTTTAACTGCATTAGGGGCTGTTTGATGAACAATCATGAGTGCCTGCTCGTTCCCAACAATGGAGGGCAACTTAGTGTCAGTGCATTAGAGAGATTTCAGTTCTGCCTGGCGTTTCCTCCCATTTACCACAGAATGTCACTTGTCTTCTATAAAGTAGAAAAAAAGCACCGTGGAAAGCTTTAAACTTGATAGTTAAAAAAAAAAAAAGACAAAGAGAGAAATGCAGGGGAAACTGTTTATCATTATGACTTTTCCCCCCGCCTGTTTTGTTTGGCGGCTGGTTCGGTTTCAAATTAGTTCATTGAAGGTAGCTGCTTGTTTACTTACGGGGCCCTTACAAAAAATCCCTCCTTAAGCCATTTTCTAGAAATCTTTATAAAGACTTCGTTAAGTGGAGGGGCAAGTTCAGCGGGGGCCCCTGGCGGAAGATCTGGTGATTGTGTGTGTCCCCCCCCCCCACCACGAAGTCCTCGCCAACTGTATCTACCTAAGCTAATGACACCATTCAGCTCTTTATTTTCCCCTCCTCACTTTCACGGAAAGACGTTTTTAATTTAGCTGAAGAATTACACAAATGTATTTTAAAGACATAAATCCATATAAAAAATATGAGCTAATTAAAACATTGCACTCCCTGTCGCTCATGGATTTTCAATTTAGCGAAAGAAAAAAGAATTGCATCTGGTTACATGAAAAGATGATACTGATGGCAGATTGGAGTAAATGAAAAATAATGTTACTCTATATTAAAGCACCAAATTATACACGTCAGGATTGAGATTTCGAAGGTCCCAATGAGGGGGAAAGTGCAACGGAGGGAGGGGGGCGGCCATGTGCGAGGGAGTTAAGCCAGATCGCCTGCATAAAATGAAAGCATTCAAACAGACCACACATTTGTTTCTTACTGTGTTGGAAATATGCGAGTCTTGTGGCTGACCCTGTGTCTGAATTCTCAGTTTGCTTCCCTCGAGTGAGAGTCAAGATGGGGATCAAGAAAAAAATTGTACATGTGTCTTTTCCCTGGAATTTGGGTCATTCCTTGCTTAGACACTATGTACTAGATGTATGATAGCCTGACCGGACAAGGAAATTATAATCAAGAGAGCAAGGATGCTTTGCTTCACCCTGCGGACCAGTTCTGGCTCCCCCTGCTCCCCCGGTTTCAATGTCTCGTTTGCAGCCGGAGCCTCTGAGAGAGCTCTTGCCGATCTCTAGCTCGTATGCCACGGTTACAGCCTTTCCCTGGGCTGTTAGACGCACGCGTGGCCGTGGGTAGCGCCTAGAAACCGTCAGACAGGGTGGCAGAGAAGCCGAGGGGCAGAAGAAGGTGAGTGTCAAGCAGTCCCCGGGTTGAGCCCACCCGTCCCCTTACTGTGTGCGTTTGGACAAATCCCAAAACGCTTAGAGCTCCTTGCAAACTAGAATGATACGAATAACCATGCCTGGCTCGTGGACGAGGCCAGGAAGTGGGAGTTTTGCTGTCATTTGCTCTCATTATGATCAAGTAGCAAGTGGAGGCTTCCACGGGGCCACCTGGGACGAGCCCACGCGTCCCACACGCTGCAGGTGCGGCTGAAGAACGTGGTAGAAGCCGGCAGGGACTGTGTAGGACTAATCTTTCCTGTGAACCTACTGGCTGCCAGGCTTTCTGGAAAAGAATTGCACAGACCTAGTTAATTCTCAATGTTTTCTGGGGCGGGAGAACGGCGTGCACATTTTATAGACCTCGAAGTGGGCCATATCTCAGAGACAGTGGATGCATTAGGATGTGCACCCAAGCCTGGGATCCCAAGCAGCCTCTGAAACCACCGTTCATTCCCCTCCTGGGCTTCCCCCCAGATGAGGCAGATGCCCCTCCAACGTGCTCCATTCAGCCTTTACCCCAGAGCTGCCCATCTGTGTGTCTGCCGTGAGCATCCAAGGCAGAGTCTCGTCCAGGTCACTGGTTTATTCCCTGGAATCAGCGCAGTGCGCGGCCTGGAGCGGTAGCCTTCTGGGTAGGTGGTAATGAATGCGTGAGGTTCTGAGGGTGTGGGATTTCACGCAGAATCTCTCTGCCTCCTTTTGCTCCCCTGTGACACGGCGGAATCAACCCCTGCCTCATAGGGCAGTTTGTGAGAATAAAGTGAAATAACATCTATAAAGCACTTGCTGCAGGGCCTGCGCATTTGGCTGCTGGTTCACCATTATGCATCCATTGCTGAACAGAGGCTGGTGCATAGTAAAAGCACAAGCAATATTTGTTGTAAGATGAAAGACACTCAGGGAGGGGAAACAGGGAGGGAGGGAGGGAGGAGGGAGAGAGGAGGGAGAGAGGGAGGTAAGAAAGAAGGAAGGGGGGGAGCTAAGGAGGAAGGGAGGAAGGAGGGAGGAAGGAAGGGAGGGAGAAAGGAGGAATAGTCCTCTAATGGGTGAAGGAAAGGGCAATGCCTTTTATAGACATTAAATAATCCAGCCCGTTTTGCTCTTTCCAGAAAGCCACATAAACCATGTTGTAAGGGTTGCCAGATTTAACCAAAAAAAGTACAGAATGCCCAGTTAAATTGGAATCTTAGATAAACAATGAATTTTTTTTTTAAGTAAAAATATGGTCCATGCCATATTTGGAACATGCTTATTCTAAAAACTTACCTGTTGTTTATCTGAAATTCAAATTTAAGTGGACATCTTGTATTTTATTTGGCAAGTTTACACGCTGTTCACCCTGAACATGTGTCTTTATCAAATCAGCCGTGGCAAAGGTGGCGGCTTATTGGACTCGAATTCGTTCTTGCCCCCAATTTCAAGGCGAGGTGTGCCGCTAAACTTGTACACCGTGTTACACGATAATGACTATAATTTCAAGTGCTTATGCATTTTAGACTCATGGATTTGCTCTTTGTTTAATTTCTATTCTTTGAGAACATGTGGTTTTTAAAAGTATATACAAATACTTACTGAAATTGCTTTAGAATACTTATGTCCTAAAACAGGGCTGTACAATGTAATATTGTCTAATTAATTGTTAACGAAAAGTTGCCTTTGCTATTTGGCAGAGTTTTTGCAGGATTCAAGACCTACCTAAGAAAGGAAAGAAAATTCCGGCTAAATTTTGCATCTTATAGAGAACATAGACACAGCACAGCTCCCAACTTTTCCATAAAATCTTGACCATGCTTTCTAAAACATCATGTCATTTTGTACAATTTGTGCTATCATGCATACCAACTAAAATTAGCGCGCCGGATAACAGCCACCTCCTTTTATGATCATTTAAAAGCATCTATGCATAATTCTAAGCAGTGGGCAAGGTACTGCATGAGCATTGTTCTAGGAGAGAACATTCTGCCCGAGGTGACCAGAGTGTAAGAAAGCTACCTCTGTGCNGTAATATCTTTAGTATTAACACAAACACACCATGCACCTGCGCCATTTTTTGTGTGTCCACGCAACACGCATACACTCCTCTTGCTTTGAACGAGTCTGAAATACTCAAACCTGTTTCTCTGTCATCCTATCTCAAAAGCACAGCATCACGGTGTTCATATAAGAATGCAGCTTTGGTTTCGTATAATGATTACTCTGAAACATGGTCTTCAAAAGTCCAAAGCAGAAGTATTTATGTTGTACAAATGCAGAGGGATGAGAAAAGAGCGAGCCTATCTACGCATTGACCAGATTTGTTAAGAGCCTAATGCGTAATTTGTTAAGTACCTTTTCCAAATTACCACTTTACCTTTGCTTCCTCAGAACAGACATACACGATTCCGATTTTGACTAAGGCTTTCTTTTCCTCCCCTCTTTCTATTTCCATATCGCAATGTTTTGGCAGTGATATTAATTTTTTTTTTCAAAGAATGATTACAAACCTAACAGGTGGAAAATTGGTCTTTATTGTAGCACAAATAAACATTACCTATTTGTCCTCTTTACCATGGTTTGGACCCTGTCACTACTATGGGATTGGAAACATCTCTCTTCTCTCTGGGTGTTCTGTATATATCCACCTTTTTTTTTTTCTTCCAAGGACCAGAAAAGTATAATAGCAAGTTACATAAGATTTAAAATGTTATATAGCAAATAAATAGAACGTTGCCAATCCCCAAGCTCACTTATAGCTCCGATAGCTGAATTTTGGCTTTTCTTTCAATAGTGTGAGCTGAACAAATCATGCCTGGAAAGCAAGAAATGAATCTGCTGGTAGCACATTTTAATTATCATGATAAAAACATGCAAACAAAACAATAGTCTTCATTTGCGCCACGTAGACCTAGAGGATGGGTTCCCCCTTCATCAGAAGCTCTTAGGTCTTCTCACTGAGGGGACGGTCCTAGATTTTCACCCTTTGTTTCATCCTGAGCATCCTCACGCTCGGCAAATCTCCCCACCTGACGTGAGGTGAGCCCAAAGCCGCACCCATATAAACATCCCTCCTCCGTCTGGGAGCTCTATTAGCCCTCATACCTCTGTGGCTTGCTCTGAACGTCTCCTATTTAAAAACAAATGCTCTGACAATCGGGGGTGGCTGATACAGTATTATTGGCTGCTCGTATCTTATTGTGAAGGAACTGAAGGAACTAATCCGTCACCTAGCGTGGCATAAACTGGACTGGCAAGTACTGAAGCTGTAAGTCAGCTCGGGTCCCCATCTGGGGCGCGGCCTGAGGCGGGAGTGGGTGGGGGGGGACAACTTGAGTATGTGTGGAGGTCCCTAGCACGTAGTGGGTGGGGATCATCCTGAAGAGGAGAGAAAAGGAAGTAGACAAAATACAAAAAGGGAGATGAATGGGTTGTGTGAAGACCCAGCCTTGAAAGCAGTTGAAGACGGCTGGTGTGGCGGGACCGCCAAGGCATTTGACCTCGGTCTCTGTCCTCTTTCTTGGAGGTGACATAGATGGTCTGGGCACCAGTGACTATACAAGGCACAGATCTTCTATGGTACATGATGCAAATTATGTGGACATGGGACCCCATGTGCATTGGCAATGGGTGTTCGGACAGTCATTTGTTTCTTTAGGTAAAATAAGCTCTCAAGGGCATGCAGCGCATCTACCTCGGGTAAGGGTTGACGCTGATATTAGTCTATCCTAAAGAAAACCAAAAGATGAGAGAAGAAAGTAAGCTCCCTCTCTTTTCACCCCAGTGCTCTGCAGTGAATGTTCTTCTGCCCTCTGACTACAGCGCAGATGCTCTTTCCTAGCGAACCTAACGGAGGCGATAAACATAGGGACAGGCGGGGCAGGTAGCGATCGCTGAAAGGAAGCTGCAAAAAGCTTTAATTACAAGTAATAATAATAAAGTTCACGAGCTGATTAAGAAATCTCTGCATAGCGGCTGCCCTCAGGAGCTCTGCTTCGCTCACTCTGTTCCTCACCCTTTACTCACTTCCTAAGTCATTAGCATCGCTATGGGAAGGTGAGGGGCGGGGGGTGCAATGGGACGGTGAGGGAAGTCTGTACGTCTTAATTAAAATGAGGTGTAGCCTTGGTTGGACCTTTGGAGTTGGGCCTTGGGGTCCCCAAGGGGATCACGCGTCATGAGGCGCTCATCTGTGAACACCATCTCTCTGAACCCATTTCCTTCTCTTCACCAACTCTAATCTGGAGACATTGAGAGAATGGTTAGGACTTATGTTCTAGTCTCTCATACAAATAAGTCCTATTCCAGCAGGCTACTGTCCTCTTGGTACCGGGAGACATGAGCTGCCTCTACACAGACCCATCTCCCATCAAGAAGGTCCTCACAAGGCTACTGTCCCATCACCTGGGAGCAAACCCATACCTGAAGAGCTATTCCTCATCCACGTCTGTTACAAACTGTGAGTGGTGTTCGGGTGACTTGCTGTGCGTTTTGCTTAGGTGGAGTTTCACTGCATGTTTGCTCACAAATGTCCGACAGCACAACTTACACTTGAATTTAGAGTCTGTGTCCTCTTCGCCAGCTATGGTTTCCGGAGACCTCTGAGCCGACGACACCCGCGAGATCTCTTGCTCCACCTTGCCTTGCTGTTCTACTGCCATGCGGGTCATGTCCTTCATTTGGAAACCGAGGTGCGACTCCAAGTGGCTGATGTAGGTGGAAGGGGTTCTGAACTGGGAGGCACAGTCACTGCAATAAAAGATGGGGTGTCCTTTGTCCATGTTTTTCAGGAATTTTGTCCCGCCCGTTTTCCGAAGCTGGTACTTGACGTTTGCCAGCCAGTGGCTGATTGTGGTCATCGAGAGCCCCGTGAACTTCGAGATTTGCATGCGCTCCTGAGGGCCCAGGTCGGACAGCAGGTACTTGCCCTCGGATGTCTGGAAGAGGCTCGAGGCGAACTGCGCTTGCAAGATCAGGAGGTGCTGAGGGTTCCAGTTGGACTGCCGGCCTTTCCTCTTATGCAAAGTCGAGACCTCGCTGGAAACATCCTCAAAGCGCCTGACGTCCATCTCCAGCTTCATGGGGGCACCCCGCGAGGAAGCGACGGGCTTCGGGGTGGTGGCTTTGGGGAGGACCTTGACCATGTCGGCGATGTCAGACAGAGCATGCTTCTGAGGTGGGGACGTGCAGGATTGTGCTTGCGAGGACTCGGCTTTCTTGCTCTTGGACTTGGTCAGGTCGATGGGCTGATCGTTGCTCTCAAACAGGTAGCGTCTGGACACACTGGCTGGCCGCGTGGGGGCAGGACTCAAGCCCGGCTTGTCCATGACGCCGAGACTCGACTTGTGGAACATCGACATTGTGCTTGAGCTTGGGCTGGAGCAGGAAGGGGAGCGCAGGGGTTCCGTGGCCTTGCCCAGGTGATTGTTCAGGACAGACTGCAGGGCGCTAAGCGGGCTGATGCACGGCAGGGCCGGTGCTCGCGTGGGCAGGGCGCACCCGTTGCTGAGGGAGTGCGATGGCTCGAGGGGCAGGCGTTTCTCAGCCTCGCCGCCCTCCTCCACCAGCCTGGCCTCCTCCTTCAGGGGACAAGGCTCAGCCTTCTTGGACTCAGAAGGGGTTTCGCTTTTGGAGAAAGCATCCCCTTCACAGTGGCTGAAAGGTGAGGCCTCTTCCTGGGGACTTTCTTTCCCACATTCCTTCATGACTTCATCTTTGTCGTCCGGCTCCTTCTTCACTTGAGTGTATGGGGCCAGGTTGGTGGGCACAGAGACCAGCGGCATCACTTTCCACTTTGGTGCTATTGGCCTTAGCTTGTTGGTGAGGTTGGGGCGAATCTGCAGTACCTGGGATCCCATGGGCAAGGCAGGCTTGGCGCCCTCCGACAGCTGATAGGCCGCGTGGATGCTGGGGTACGCACTCCAGCTGGGAGCCCCATTCTGCGCTTTGTTGATGGCTGTGGTGACAGTGTTTTCCAAGGACTTCAAAATGTCCCCTCCGCCCTTGGAGCCATCTTCCAAATCCTCCTCCCTTAGATACTGATATTTTATCGTAGGGTCTAAAGGCTTCTGGAGAGGGTCTTCATACTCCTCGCTTTTCATGACTTTCTCGTCCTTGCTGATCTCCTCTGGTTTTTCCTTTTTGCTCTCTTTCTTCGGCTCAGTGGTAGAGGCCGCACGGTCAGAGGCAGAGTCACCTGATGGCTTGGGAGCCAGCGAATCACTGTTTGGGGCGTCCGACAAAGACTGCATTTTCTCCACGGCCAGCGGGTCTAGTACCAGCTGCTTGCCTTTCTTGGAGGCAGAGCTGGTGACCTTGAGAAAGTGCCCTGTGACCATCATGTGGGTGGTGAGCTGCTGCAGGGTGTCGTGGGAGCTGCCGCACTCCATGCACTTGAGGATCTGGGACTTGCAGGCCTCGAACTGCCAGGTGTAGCTGGCGCCGTTCTGGTAGCCGTAGCGGTTGTTGGACGACAGCTGCAGGCTGGCCGTCTTCTGAGAGGAGAACGACTCCGCAAACGAGCCCGTGGTCGAGTCAGGGGAGCAAGGTCGATTGATGTCGAAGACGCGCTTCTTGGCTGGAGTGACCATCTTCGACGAAATGGTGGGCACTGGCTCCTTCAAAGGCACTTTTTGGTAATGTTTTGTTTTTATCATATGGACGCTCAAGTCTTGGAGGGAATCGAAGGAGTCGCCACAAAACATGCATTTGAGGACCTTCTGAGCATCTTCCTTGTCCATATCCTGGAAAGCCCGTTTCCGGGGCTTTGAGTAGCTCGTGGGTCTCAGCTTGTCCTTTTTGCGGTTGTCATCTTGATAGTGGCCCGTTTCATTCATGTGCACGGTCAGCTCGACCAGGGTGTCGTAGGCGGCGCTGCACTGCCGGCACCGGAACCGGCTGGCCCCGGTGAACACCGTGCCGCACATCTTGCTGCTCTGACGGTACAGCTGCACCGAGCTGAACAGGCTGGGCTTCCCCACGGATCTGGAGGGCAAGTTCTGCTGTAGGCTTTTGGACAGCGCGTCCTGATGCCAATCGAAATCAGTCTTGTTGCTGCCATTGCGGGTGTCGCAGTGCCGCCTCTCGCTGCTGGACAGCTTGAAGCCGAGGCCCAGGCCCGACCAGTAGGAATCGGACAGGATGTTGGCGTAGACGGCGGTCATTTTATCCATGCAGTTGTGGCTTTCGTTGGGAAGCTTGGGGTGCACGCTGGCTTTCTTGTCCGAGGCATCTCGACCGCACACGCTCTTGACGTCTGACACCTGATCGCTGGCATCGCTCAGCAGAGACTCATTCTCCACATCCTGATTGGACAGGTGACTTCCTGGAGAGTTCTGGTAGCTGAAGCAGCCCTTCTGCTCTGGGCCCGTTTCTAGCTCCTCGTCTGTCCCCGGGTCATTGCTGCCCTGAAGCTGAGCTACCGAACCACTGTCCTCCTCTTCCTCTTCTTCTTCTTTTATTTCCTCTTCTTCCTTCAGCTGTTCCTCCTGGGCGTAGCCTGCAGGAGAAGAAGAGGAAGAGATGAAATAATAGTGACAGGTTGCATATTCTGTCCCAATGTCCTCGCTTAGACTAAGTGCTTCCAATACTGAATTGAATAGCAATTGAATCTACACTTTTATTAACTGCAAACAATGAACACAGGAAAAAGCCAAATGATGTCTCTTGTGTTATCTAATGCCTTTTTTTTAAATTGACAGGAGTCACAAATCTTTTTAAATGCCTAGCATCCCAGGTTAATAACGTTCACGTTTAAGGAATATCACTCTAGTGCTCTGATAGTCGGACAGTGGCTAAATTCATAGGTATGACTTCTAGGAAAGCTGGACTGGAATTCCAACTTTACAAAAGCAGATCTCTATGGAGAAGGACGTTGGCTCACGAGAAAACTAGACTTGACCCTTGGCATCTCCGTGGTAAAGTTTACTGAGAGCCTTGGCTATGCTGGCATACAATTATCTTAATAAATCGTATTTGAAGGCTCGTAGGTAATTGAGATGCACAGCCATTATATTTTTGATAGCCGGTGTCTTTTTGTTATAACATTTTTATTTGTAGAGAGTCACACAGCAGGAAGAGAGATTATGGAGTATCGAATAAAATCTTCCACTGATAGCTGAAAAATTATGTAAGCTCGGCAAACATAATGATTTTAAAATAATAGCAAATGGTGTTGGAATGGGAGATTTGGGGACTATCCTATTATTCTCAAACAGGTTTATGAAGACCTTTTCATACAAGGCTGAAAATGCCCTCTCGATCTTGTGCCTGTAATTTCAAATGCTTTGTGATTTGTGGGTGCCCGTCATGAGATGCCAATTATACGTTTGATTTGTAGATGCAAAATGCTATTGGGGATGCATGCCTTCCCTTCTTGGAGAGGATTTAGGACCAGTAATTGCATAGGGAAAATGAAGGCACGAAAGAGCGGGTGCAGAGGGAATTAATGGGCAAATATCCATCAACAGAGATGGGGAAAGTGACTATTTATGCCCATGTGTTCATTTCCTTCACCTGGCCTTTTCAGAGCCTCGTGGATAAAATGCATCTAAAGAGGGACCGAAAGCAAGGGAGATTCAGTCTTATATTTGCAAGGCTTGCGTGATCTCAATGCAATGTTTTCCTGGTGTGCTTCTCTCTTCCCTCTTAGTGCAGGTGGGTGCCCGGGGGAAAGCCTGGGGAGGTGCCATGTTCCCATTCACCAGCGAGACAGCTGGGAAAAGTGATCATGCATGGAGGTCTGTCCCACAAGGCAGGCAGAGGGAGTTAGAATAGAAGAGAAAGGGGTTGTTGGGAATAAGGTAGCTCCAGTCAGAAACTCCAAAGGCTCCTACGGCTGCTAAAGATGAATATTTATTGAGCAATCACCATCTCCTAGGAGCTCTGCTAACCTCTGCAAATGCCTTCTTCCATTTTGTCTGACTGCCCACACGATGAAAGAACTATTCTTATTTTCACTTTGTAGATCGGGAAACTGAGGATCTAAGGTCAAGAGATTTGCCCAAGGCCACCCAGTTAGTATCGCAGAGTCACAACATGTTTGATGAGAGAGACCATGGTTCTAACCATGATGTTCCAGTCTTTGGGACCAGCCTAAAGGGTACGAAACCTTCCCAGAGACCCAAAGGTTCAAGGTTAAGCAGTGGCATTTGATTGAAATGTCACGAAGTAGACAATCCCTTTGGAGGGGAGGAATGCTGGATACAAGAGCCCACGATTTCAAGGACATGACCCCACAAAACAAGGTGAGATGTAAAACCTGGGCTTGGCCACTCGTTTGACAGTTGTGTCCATTCCTGTACTCATATTGGTGTTCTCTTTCTGCTCTCCTAGCCAGCTGGCCAGCGGGTTTTTCATTAAACTGGTATTGCTGGTCTCTAGTTCCATAAATTGATTTGATGAAACAAAAGCTACCCAGTCTAGTTGAGCAACCATTAATAAGTGGTCACTCCTTGAGAGAAAAACCTAGTTTAAAATAACTGAACGACTAACTTAGACCACTCCCCGCCCCCATCCTCACTGCATTTTCTTTTTTCCTGGACCAATTTGTATGTTTGCAAATTAGTATTTGGTCTGTGAGTCACATCATTAAGCTCAAGGAGAAAGCCTGTTATAAAATGAATAAATGAGTTGCTACAGAGCCCAACAAAATACTCCAAAGCAACAGGCGAATTTTATCAATCAAACAGGGTCACTTTTGAGAATTAAAAGGGCTTTATTGCTCAAAAACTGGGACAACACTCATTAGCCAGGGCTGGTCCAGGCCAGCTGAGACATACAGTTACATATCTATGAGCAATATGATCATAGCAACACACACACACACACAGAGCCAGTGGAAAAAAACCTAGTATGGGAAAAGAGGTTTCCATCACCACAATTGATTACGAGCATGGCTAGGTTTTACTCATCTCACTATTTTCAGTGCCCAGCATAGGGCCTGATTTCGTTGGAAGTAGTTTATGTTACTGTGTGTGTGTATGTGTGTGTGTTGATGAAACATACCGCATGTGTGTGTGTACACGGGTGTGCACATGCATGCACCAACCCCACCCCTCCCCCCACTCCCATAATCGGCCCGGCCAATCTAGTAATTTTCACACAAGGAGAAAATAAGTGTTTTTGTTTTTCTCCCTGCTGACATTTGTGCTTTCCGGACCAGTCCAGCTCCACAGCCTACTTTGTCCTTCTAAATGGATTCCCTAGAAGAAAAGTCAGAGACAGCAAATGCCTCCCCCACAATACAGATAAAATTTTCTGCTTAATTAGGCACTGACATGTTTACTATAACCTTTACAGAAGAGTAACTCGTGCTGAGAGCCCCTTTTTGTCTGTTTTTTCCTGCAGGACAGACTAAATCTCATGCACCCAATAAGGTAACGCATTGAAAGGCTTCATAAAAAAAAAAAAAGTGCCAAAGCATCCATCAAAGCGAGTGTATTTTAACGATGGCTGAGGGTTCCAAGGAGTTTTTAAAAACACATTTTAATATTACACATTTAAAACTGTTCACTTGACTTAAGTGATTTTGTTTGCCACCGGCAGCTGATGAAAGAGAGGAAAGACAGCCAGAATATGGTGATCTGGGTGTATAATGAGTATCCGTCTCTCTCTCTATCGATGATTTGCTTAATAAGATCGCATCATGTGTAAATCTTGGTAAAGTGGATGAGTGGCAAGTTTATTCTTATGAATACTTATTTAACCAGAGAAAATGGATCACAATTATTGCAAGGCACAATAAAAAGAACTATTCTCTGTGGAACCTTCTTGTTGATTTCAGGTTGAAGATCAAACTCTGTGGGGGGCAAATCTCCCTCTTCCAACTTAAATTTCTAATCACGTCCCTCGCCACTGCCCCACTCTGGTCACACGAAGCCTCCTCATCCTCAGGGCAGCTACTTCCTAAGTGAACCCTCTCACTGCTATGACTCAAGCAGTGAATGACTCAAGAGATGGTTTCTCCTCTACTCCAAGGTCACGGCACTGACTGTGCCACCATTATTGTTCACTAGGGTGAGTAAGTGGGCTTCCTGCCTCTACTTCCTCCAGGCTGTTTTGTAGAGAGCTGCTAGAATTTTCTTTGTTGAAAGAATAAGGTTTTGGGTGGTGACGTTGCTGTGTTTTAACTCCTGTAGTGTCCTTGTGCTGCATCCAAAATGAAATCCAGGGGCGCCTGGGTGGCTCAGTTGGTTAAGCATCCAACTTTGGCTCAGGTCAGATCTCATGGTTCATGGGTTCGAGCCCTGCATCAGGCTCTGTGCTGACAGCTCAGAGCCCGGAGCCTGTTTCAGATTCTGTGTCTCCCTCTCTCTCTGTCCCTCCCCCGCTCATGCTCTGTCTCTCTCTGTCTCAAAAATAAATAAACTACAAAAAAAAATTTAAAAAAAAAAGACAGAATGAAATCCAAACCCTTAGCATGGTCTATAGAGCTTGCTGGACTTGGCCTCTACCTGCCCGTGTTATTACTCCGTACCCTTACCCCGCTCTCCGTGCCTGAGGCATGACAGCCTACTCGTTCCTTCTGACTTTGCCAATCCTTCCTGTGACTTGGTTCCTTGCAGCTAGACCTCTCTGCTCAGAAAAGTTCTTCCTCCAGAACTTCATGTAGTGGTCTCTTTTCATTCTTCAGGTCTCAGGGTCCAGCACTCCTTTTCAAGAAGACTGTCCTGCTCAGTGTTCCCTTCTCTGTGTAACTCCGATCACATCCACCTACTTCTTGAGATCCCTGTAGCACCTACCATACTTTAAGATCATCTTGCTTTCCTAATGATTGATTGTCTCCTCCCACTAAATATAAAGATGAAATGCTTGTCCCCATGAAGATGGAGACTGCACTTCCCCCAGCACTCACACTGCACCCTGGCACAGAACAGCGTCCACAAATTTATCTGAGCAAATGAATGCATAGACCATACAATGCAAAGGGATTATTCCGGTTGCAAACTCTATCTCCAAGTTGTGATGGTGCAGCTGACAGCTGTGATGGGTAAAGCTCCCTCCCTTAACCTCCAATGTGAGATCAGATGTGAACTACAGCCACCCTGACTGGCTCCTCTCAATGATAAAACCAGAATATCCCCTTAAGTCATCTTTTCAGACCAACGCAGCCACCAATGTTCTTGTCGCCAGAAATCCCTGAGCTGTGAATTTAAACTTCTCAGGCAGAAGGCTGAAAACAAGCATCAAGGCTGCAAAGCATTAGAAAATTCATCCTTAATGTGAGCAGACTTTGATACAAAAGAGACTCACACATGGGAACTTTGAAAGTATGGACTAATTTTGTCATGAATGTAGTGTATTAGCTGTTCCAGAATACAGGTTCCACAAATATGATGGTGGTCTTCTCTTGAATGCTTGATTTTACTGAGGTGCACCTCAGTGGTTTCTCCTCTAGCTCAGCTGGTTAAGCATCCGACTCTTGACTTCAGTTCGGGTCATGATCTCGCGGTTTGTGAGATCAAGCCCTGCATTGGACTTGGTGCTGACAGTATGGAACCTGCTTGGGACTCTCTCTGCCTCTCTCCCAGACCCTCCCTGCTCTCTGTAAATTCTAGAAACTTCCTCTTATATCAAAGGTTAAAAAAACAAAAAATAATTTTTTTTGAATTACCACCTCAATTGTTCCAAAAATGTCTATTCTGAAGGAGTTAAATGAAATCATGCAAAATAATTCATGGGTTGCATGATGATAGATAGCAATTTTTTTTTTAATGCCAGGCATACATTTTTGTAGTTGCCTTGAAACTCCACAATAGAGTGCTTACCCTAAAAACACTGACAGTTTTTAAAGTGGCAGTAGAGGTGGGACAGTTATAACCCGAGAAGAACAGAAAATTCGAGAAGGCCGATTTTCGAAAACTAAACCAGAATTCAACCAAGACCTCATTTAAAAACATATCCAGTGGTGACAGGATCATTTTCACCAAGCTATCCCACTAAATGACAGTTTAAAATCACACGAAGGTTCCACGGTGTGCAGGGCAGACGTAAATGAAGGGATTGCTAGAATTGCTTGCCGTGTACAGCAGGTGCGCTGAATGATGACACAGAGGAAGGCCTCCCTGTCACGAGTCTCTTGTGTTTTGGTGACGATGGTCTAGAAATCCGTTAATATGTATATTATTATTGGCACTAATTGGCACTCTCGTTGGCAGGCTGAGTAAAGAGATAAGAGGATTTTGCTCAAGGAGACTGCACGCCTTCCGATGGTGGCCAGACCCTGAGCGAGGGCCGGTTGGAGGGCTGTGCTGAGGAGATCCAAAGCTTTGTGTTTCAGGATGTTGTAGGCTGGAGAGCCGTGGGACCCCTGACGCACTTCTGGGGCACAGACTTCAAACTTTCTGAGAATCCAGGTACCACGAGCCAAGGCTTGGTCTCCCTGCAGGCTGGGGTCATCATCTAAGCTCACGCACCTTTCTAAACAGGAAAGTTTTCAATAGGCAATGTCAAATTCATGGCATACGGATTTTTATCCCCACCACACTGCATATAACTCATTAACATGAGGGTGACTTGTAGGCATAGGTCAAGAGAGAAGGGCTCATTCTCTCATGTGAATGTCAGAACCAAACAAATAGAAATCCCTGTTCATTTTTTTTATTGAAGTAAATTTTCTCTTTACTGTTTATTTATTTTTGAGAGACAGAATCTGAGCCGGGGAGGGGCTGAGAGAGAAGGAGACACAGAATCTGAAGCAGGTTCCAGGCTTTGAGCTGTCAGCACAGAGCCCGACGCGGGGCTGGAACTCACAAACTACAAGATCATGATCTGAGCTGAAGTCGGATGCTTAACCGACCGAACTACCCAGGTGCCTCAGAAATCTCTGTTTAGAGGTGGGCTCTTGCAGCAGCAGGGAGGCTTCTCCTGAGCCCATAAGTGCTCTCTAGAGATGGACCAAGAGCTTTCTGAAGGTCATCAAGAGCCACAGCATCTTCTTTTATCATCTCCTACACATCATTCAGCCAATAAGAACAATTTACTTGCACAATGGGATGCACCTCAGGGGCAGGTCTGTGTGGAACCAAAAACCGTCCCTTTAGTTAACACACTCTGGTTGTGGGCACTTTCTTGAGTCATCCTTTCTAATCATGCTCTGTGTCTTTATCCATGTCTTCGTCTTCAGCAAAAAAAGGACTGAGTGGATTTACATCAGTGGAAGTGGATCCTCCGTCATGAACCTTTGTGGTTCATCTGTTCATTCGTTTAATCAAGAAATATTTATTCTGCACCTACTGCATGCAAGATAGCTCAATCAAACTTCCCTGGCACGTCCATCTCAGTGGTTCTCCAAAGGCCAAGGAGAGTCAAGGAGAATAGATGGAGGAGTTATGGAGAGAAGTTAGGCACTGCGGTTGGGGTGAAAGAGGTCATGGAAAGGCCACGTATTACTGGAGGTGGGCAGGTAATTCAAGTGGGCAAAGTAGGCCAGAGGGAAGAAAAACAATTCTCTGTTGCAAAGGTAAGTAGTGTGGGCACTCGGCTAGATAGAGAGACACAGAGGAGGTACGGGTGGTGGAAAGCTTATACCACACTAAAGAATCCAGCTGCCATTGAAGGACTGGCCATGGGGGGCTTAGGGTTGCCAGATATTTTGGTCGGCCATACTGGGTAGATGAAACCAAATGTGTCTGGGATCCATCCATTTGCAATCTCTGAACTCAAGAAGCCAGGGAGGCGAAGAGTTTGAAGATCTGGCATGCTCCAGTGATGCTTTTATCTATCAGCTCTTTGACCTTGATTCCTTATCAAGTGGAGTAAGGGTGACAATCCCAAGCCTGCCTAATTCACTGGGGTCTGTAGGGACAGAGGAGAAAGTGGAAGAGAAAGTGACTTGTAAACCCTAGCTACTCAAAGATTGGTCCTTGGAGCAACAACAGTGGTACCTGGGAATTTGTTAGAAATGCAGACTCTCAACCCTAGCCCAGGTCTATGGAAGAAAAGTCATTTCACAAGATCCCCAGGGGATTCCTGTGTTCAGTGATGTTTGAGAGCCCAGTAGTGAACTGCAAAAACAGTTAGTAGCAAGGTATTTAGCAATCTGCCTCTTTCTGCCTGTGTTCCTTCTGGTATGTGGGGTACAGGCTGTGTGAAAAGGAAATATACATCTTTGAGAGGCCCAGCCCCTTTCCTCTCCAAGGACCAAAAAGTGAAATGCCTGGGGCTTCGACCATTGCTCCCAGTTTACACTGGGAAGCGCTGAGCAAGAGAAAAATAAAAGTCACTGATTCAAGGACTGACCAGTTAATGAAGAGATAGAATGGTCCATTGGCTGTGGGATCAGGCAGGTCTCAGGCAGAGTAAATCTGCAACTTACTCTTAATGTGATCTTGGGAAAGTCGCTGAAACTTTCAGAGGCTCAGCTGCCCCATCTATAAAATGGGAATCATTACAGTGACTATTTCATAGGAAAGATAGGGATCTCCAACATGATAAAGTATGTAAAACGCCAAGGCTGTAGGACAACCTCCGAATTTCCTGGGCCTGTTCTAGACATTTCATAAATACCGCACATCCTGACCTCCCACCTGAACCCACAGACCGCTGACATCAGTTGGTTTTGGCATCTTTTTATCCCTAAATCCTATTCTGAGCCAACAGCTTTTAGATGATATTTGCATTAGATATGAACCAGCTTTGCATGTGTCATGCATAAGAAAAGAGCTTCCTCCAGCTTGGGGTTTGTTACTTAGCATTAAATCATTCTTACAAGGAGCCAGCGGTATGTGCACTGGGAACTTTCGTAGGTGTGATGTGCAAACATTGAATAGCAAGTTATTAGGTCATTACCCATAATGATCGTGTCTGCAGTCCTCAAGAAATAAAGCAACCCGCCATCCAAGGGGAAAGGTCTTTGTTGGATGCCTTGGGCTTTGCACTGAAGAGAAATGACTAATGCTCAAAGCAGAAGGTCTAGAAAAATGCTCTGTATTCAGCTACCTAGAATATCAGTTCAGTGTATAGTATTATTGGGAAACGTCCTGGTGACAATTTTAAAAAGCAGAAGGAGAAAATATTCATGGAGGAGGGTTAGAAAGGGGGCTAGTTCATCAGCTTTCTGGTAGTTCCAGTTTAGAAGTCATTATCCTTATATTATCTTCATGCCAGGAGAGCCATAAATCAGGAGTAGGGGATAAAACAAAGTGAAGTGAAACAGGGACAAAGAAACTACACAATAAGACTGAGGCTTTCCTAGCAAATTAAGATTTTCAGGCTTTGGCTTTTCAAGTGGTAGCAACTGTTTTCAGAAAAATGTGCATCCTGATTTTGATACATTTTCCTCACACAGGGGCATAGAAACACACTCACACGTATACAGTTCTTTCCAAGACTGGAAAGTTTGGAGTCCTTTCTCCCCCCCTCAAGAAAAGGGACAGTGAATCATTGTCTAGAACGACCTTCAGAAAGTACATGAAGCTGAAGCACCATCTGTATTTTTTTAGACATATATTCCCATTTTACTTGAAATAACATCATTAGTATGGCCATCCCACGGAGTGAGAAGGTGATCTTGTTCCCTTCTTGCCTGGCCTGAAGTCAAACATCTTTTCTTTTCTTTTTTTTTTTTCTTTCTTTTTTTTGGCAAATGCTGCTGCTTTCTCTGAAATATTTCATGCAGATAATGGATAATGACCACTTCTCATTGCCTTTTCTCAAAGACGTCTAACTGCATTAGCCAAGAACGGAGAAGTTTTAACCTGCTTCTTTTGCTAGTTCATAGCTGTGACCACTTGCCATTAGGAGAGAGAGAGGAAGGAAGGAAGGAAGGAAGGAAGGAAGGAAGGAAGGAAGGAAGGAAGGAAGGAAGGGAAAGAGAGAGAGAGAGAGGAGAGAGAGAGAGAGAAAGAGAAGGAAGGAAGGAAGGGAGGGAGGGAGGGAGGAAAGAAGGGCTCATTGTTCCCTCCAAGAATCTAAATTGTCACTATCAGAACACTTCCTGGCCTTTGCTTTCCTGGTGAAGAGTCTTTTCTAAAATCACAGAAGTTTGAGGTGGAAATACCTTCTGTATCTTATGTCTAATTCAGCTTTAGCCAGGGAAGGTTTTCCTTGTCTTGGTGTTCTTCAGCCCTGTGATTAATGGCTCAAACACTGGACATTCCAACTCTTTTTCATGTTGGATTCCCCACCAAGATGATTGTTATGACCAGCCTGGCTATGAGCGCCACTATTCCTTGCCATCTTCCCCCTTAGGAGCTGAGCCGGGTTTCTACCATGACACAATTGGATCATATCTAAGGATTATAGAAAGCTTTTAGTTCAAGCTTTCATGATATGCTTTTGTCACTTTATTAACACTTCAGTCAAGTAACCCCTCAACATATACTTGAACATCCTCAGTAATGGAGAACTCCCAGCTCTGAGGAAGCCTATTCTCTATTTTTAAAAAAAGTACTAATAGCTAACATCTATTGAGAGCTAATGTACATGTAAGAGCCAGTGGACTAATTTTTTATATGTGTTACATTATTTGATCCCCACAATAAAACTATACGTCTTTCAAATTCCAACTTAACAGACTGAATTGCAGAGAATGTTAATTACATCTCCAGAGTCACAGAGCTGAGTTGGGACTTGGATTTGGATCCGTCGAGCTCTACAATCTATACTGAATTCTTCTTTTTCCCTCACTCTCTTTATCTAATTTGTCAGCTAGAGACGTCAATTCTATTTCCAAAATAAATCTAAACTCTTCATGCTGTCGTCCACCTCCATGTCACTGCCTTGGGCCAGACTACCATCATTTCTTCTCTGGTAGATGTGGTGGCCTCTTCGGTTGGTGGCCAGTCTTGTTCGCCTACAGCCCATCAACCTGTACGGCAGTGATGGGGACCTAATAAATGGAGACGCAGCTTCCTCTGCATAACCCTTCTCAATAGCTTTCCTTGGCCCTTAGGTTCACGCTCCCTAATGCAGCCTGCAGCTCTGTGATGACTGTCGTCTTTCCATCTCACACCCCTCGCACCAGTGTCCCCTTGGTGATGTCAAAGCTGAAATTCTCCCACCTATTCCCTAACTCACCAAATTCTTTGCTCTGTTAAGGCCTTTGTAATTCTGCATCTCCTACATGGAAGGTCTCCCCCCCACCTTTTTTTTTATGACTGATTCTTTCTCCGTCTTCTAGTGTCAGCTCAAAGGCCTGTCTTCAGAGGGGCCATCTCTGATCACTGTAACTGCTGCGCACTCCCTCCAAATCCCCAATTGCCAAAGTTATTTTCTATCTCAGACCGCTCATTTTTCTTATACAATTCTTATCTCAACTTGCAACTATTCTATTCCCCTATTCACTTGGTTGTTTGGCTTCACAAAGGGACCTTAAGCCTCCAAGGGCAGGCTGAGTCTATCTTGTTCACCTCTGTATTCCATTGTTATCCAGGGCCCAACTTGTTGAAGAAATAAATGAATGACTGGGTTGAGAAATGAATGAGTGAGTGATTGCATCAGTAAAGCACAGTTTTTTCTCTAGCTGACAAACTTAGATTTTATTCACTGGTCCCAACCCACTTTCAAACCATAGAGAACACCAAGAAGACTTTTTAAGAGGACATCCCTTTGGATGGCTGAGGTTCCACATAGGGTGAGCTGGTTCTCCTGGGAGGCAGAGGAGGTCAAGGACAGATGGGGGTGTGGATTCAGGGGCACTGAAAAGACTCTTTCCGCCTCAAGTGTGAAACTTTTTACACTCTACTTCATGCTTCAAACCCTGCAATTTGACTCTTGTTGATTTGTCATGAGGCAATCCAAGAACCCATCCCCTGTAAAAAATATGAAGACTTATTCTCTTATGTCACCTTGGCACTTTAGGGTGAATGGATTTGATTTATCAGATCATTTCCTGGTAGCCGGTTTCTGTAGAATAACACGTGGCCAACTGAGTCATCATCATACTCTAACATTTGCCAATGTATGGAGACATCTTTGGTTGTTAAAACTGGAGAAGGTTCTAGTGACAACTAGTGGGTAGAGAGGCCAGGGATGCTGCTAAACTCTACAGTGCAGACAACAGTCCCCAAGAACAAAGAATTATTTAGCCCCAAATGTCAACAGTTTAAATATGTTGCAAAGTCAAGATCAGCTGTAGCTTCAGGACTTGGTGATAAGAAAGGGCTTTACTCATCCTCTCTCTATAGTTGTCAGTGAAGCAGAGGGCTGCCTGGAGGAGAACAGTGTGTCTTTAAGGGGAACCAGAAAGCAAAGTGTGTGCACCACCTTCATGGGGGATATAACATGGAATTGAAGAGCAAAACATCTGCAGCAAGTCTGCCTGGGTTCAAACCTCACCTCTGCCACATATTATATTGTCATCTTGAGCAAACTAACCACGTCTGTGGGTCTCAATCTCCTCATCTATAAATTGGAGATAATAATTATACCCACCTCAAAGATGACTATGAGATCTGAAATAATTGAAAAGAACTCAGAATGTCTGGTGATAGTATTTGATACATGCCCCCTCTCATTATTATAAGAACAAAGACCTAGCTATTAAGAGCAACACTATGGGGCCAGATTTCTCAGGATTGTTAGTATTTATTCTTTCAAATGTTGGCTGTAAAGAAAATCCATCAAGTTCTCAGCATTATTTTCAATCAATTCCTTCTGGATTCATTTAAATCCCCATATCAGATTGAGTATTTTTATACTACAAGAAACAAACAAACAAAAAAGTTAATGATGAAAGGGATTAGCATTTCTAAATAACTCCGGTAACTCTGTCAAATAAATCTTGACCTATTTCAGTTCTTAATTAACTAGGTTGGCTTTTAAATGAGGCAACGTATATAAAACAGCAAGACAGATCTGGGGCCAAATCCCCACTGGACAGTTGGATGAAGCAGTTCTTGGAAATGATCCAAATTCTGGGAGATACAGAGGTCTTCGATCTTTTTGAGTTGACAGTTTGAATAATCTAATAGAAAATTCTCTAGGGTTTTCTGACCCTTTGATTTCAGGTTGGTTTAAGAATGGCCTTTTCAAGACTTGTCATCTTTTTTGGGTCTCTACCTATAAAGGAGACAGGTAAATAGGAAAGTCTTGAGGTTATTATATCAGCACTGCCCACATCGTACTAAATTAGTCATTGTCCCAGGAGAGGGCAGTGGGAGAAGACACTATCCAGGGATCTAATATCCTCCAATGGTGAACAGTGAGATGGCTAAGGATAATACAGCCACTATCTTGTCCTTGGTATTCTCTCTGTTTTATGTATTTTTCTCTACTTTCTATATCTTCTGATGTTGGTTCTCAGCCAGTTCCTGAACCACTCTCATGAAAGTGGAATTCTCCAAAAAATAATAATGCATGTGTTTTTTTCCCCCTAACAATAACAAAAAGGTAGTGTTTAGCTAATTGGTTAGTTATTTTGATTTTGGGTGTCAAAAGTAATTTTTAAAAAAAGGTTTTGTAATGTTTTATTATTTATTTTTGGGAGAGAGAGAGAGAGAGAGAGAGAGAGAGAGCGCACACACGTGAGCAAGTGAGGGAGGGGCAGAGAGAGATGGAGACACAGAATCCAAAGCAGCTCCAGGCTCTGAGCTGTCAGCACAAAGCCTGATGCGGGGCTTGAACTCAAGCTGTGAGATCATGACCTGAGCTGAAGTTTGAAGGCTTAACCGACTGAGCCACCCTGATACCTCATCAAGGTAATTTTTCTTTACCTGGAAAAATTACAAGAAAAAGACCCAGAACTTTCTAAGTTGGAGGAGGACGGTTAAACATAAGTTGAATCATTGGAAAAGCACCTTTTATACAGTCTCTAACATCTTTGAATGGCTACTGGGAGATAGAAGGGAAATTAACAGTTACACCTTAGACTTTCAAGAGGACATTGGCGGGTTTCCAGATCTTGTCAATTCCTTGTTACTTACAGACATTTAAAAATGAACGTGGCTAATTCTTGGGCAATGCTGAAAAGACCATCAATATTCCAGGGTGCTTGATATAGTAAGCATTTTGGTTGCTCCCCAGCCTATGAAGTATGGGTGGGATTGGTGCCACCCAGGTCTGGTGGGGCTCCAAGTTTCCTAACCTAATCACATTGCAATAGTGGCTTATCTATGGGATTTAGGCCCCACCTAAGCCAATAGGTGATCAGCACTCTTCATTTGATTTGATGATTAAGAAAGTAAGGGTCTCTCCCTTTCTCTTTTCTTGTGCTTATACATGAATATATAATCTTATACATTGCTAATAGCAATTTCACTACCGTGAAGGAAGTTAGCCTAGCACTAAGCTAGCATACACAAGAGCAGAGAGCCAAGAAAATTACCACCAGCTGGAGGGAGAACCTTGATCAGACTCCACCAGAAGCCTGACTGTCTCTGTAGTTTGAAATTTCAGGAGAAAATAATCCTCTTTACTGCTTAAGATATTTAGGGTGAGTTACTTACAACTGAGAGCTTCATGATATAGCTATTAATCTGTGCACCTTTCATAGTTTGCTGTAGGTATTACTTTATAGATACATTTTTATCAAGAAGTGTACATTAGCTTTGCCATGTCCTAACATTTTGCATGATACACATTGTTTGATTCCTTGGTATGTTTATTCTTTTGCTCTTAACAGTTATGACCTTTGTTTGTTTGTTTGTTTGCTTGACAAAGTACAAGGTAATCCTGTTCATTAATTATCTGTGATAATAAGAAGGTCAATACTATAAAATTTGGGATTCCTGTTCCTAATCGAACACCTAACCCATTGTTAGTTACACATGGACTATTTTGAATTCTGAAACCACTTTCCATGCCATCTCTGCCCTGAGCTCTTTTCCAAGCTCCCAGAGTACAATCTCCTTTTGTTTTCTGTAATCCATTGGACTTTACCCATATCTCCCAGCAGACAAATCAAATTGTGACTCTTGATCTCACTTCCCAGATAGTAAACTGTTTAAATTTTTTTTAACATTTTATTTTTTTTTAATGTTTTATTTATTTCTAGGAGAGAGAGAGAGAGACAGCGTGAGCAGGGGAGGGTCAGAGAGAGAAGGAGTCACAGACTGAAACAGGCTCCAGGCTCTGAGCTGGCAGTCAGCACAGAGCCCGACGCAGGGCTCGAACCCACAAACCGCGAGATCATGACCTAAGTGAAAGTCGGATGCTTAACCGACTAAGCCACCCAGGCGCCCCTTTTTTTTAACATTTTAAATTTATTTTTGAGAGACAGAGCATGAGGAGAGGAGGAGCAGAGAGAGAGGGAGACACACAATCCGAAGCAGGCTCCAGGCTCCTAGCTGTGCACAGAGTCTGATGCAGGAGTATAACCCATCAACTGTGAAATCATGACCTAAGCCAAAGTCGGACTCTTAACCATCTGAGCCCCTCACCCTCCCTGATAGTAAACTCTTTAAAAGCAAGGAAGCTATCTTGTGTTTATCTTCATGTACCCAACGCAATAAGGGCGCCATAAATGCTCTTCTCTCTCCTTGTTTATTTTGTATTCTACAACTTTACACATGGTCTGGTACATAGTCAATAATATTGCTTAAGTAGAACAGCAGAGACAATGTTTACCCAAGGAGGGCCCCAGCCTCCAATTGTATCTTGAATTAGAGACATGGTGGGCTCCTACCAATCTTCCTGGTGATACTTAATACATTCTTGATGACTCAGCTTGGGGTGATTTGGCCCCTTAGGGACATTTGGCAATGTCTGGAGATATTTTGGTTGTCCTAACTATGGAGGGCAGTAGGTGTACTACTGGCATCTAGTTGGTGGAGACCAGAGATACTGCTAAATATCCTACAATGCATAGAGCAGCCCCCACAACAAAGAATGATCTGGCACATATATCAGTTCTGTCAAGACTGAGAGACTCTGAATTAAAAATATTTCTCTCCAATTTGAACATGAGCCCCACGAATGTGGGGGCTTATCTGTTTCATTCATTCCTACATCCCCAGTACCAGTCACAGTTCTTGGGGTGACTGTTGTCTGCTTTGGCCAGAACACCCTCCACTCCTCAATGTGTGCCATTTTGGTGGGGTGCTCTGTCCCTGTCCATTTTTCCTTTTGCCATTTGGGTGAGATAATAATTGAAATCATCTCCTCTTCCCATTTAAATTAGGTAGTGTAGTTGATTTTTATTTTCTTACGGCATATGGTCAATTTGGGACTGATGTAGTTATGACACTGTCAGAGCTAGGCTCTAGAAATCTACTCCCTTCTAGGCACATTGGGAAGGAGCCAGCAGGACATAGATTTTGGTCTTTGGGAGATTAATTTAATGAACCTCCATTACATCTGGCCCATTTTCCTGTAAGAGTGATCCAGATGTGTATGCGTTTAAATGTCTGGTATTTTGTTTAAAGAGCAGGGAGGTAGAACAAAAAACATAAGCACTTTCCCTTTCCTTTTTTTTTAAAAGCATGGGCACACTATCCCAGTTTGGCCAATCAGACTGTTGCTGTGTATAATTCAAATTCGGACCCCACGACTCAAGCATGGAAAATGATTCGAGTGGATCCATCTTGACAAGAACATCATGAAGAGGAGGTCTCCTTTGATTTTGTCCCTTTCACTTTCAGAGCCATGCTGGCTTCTTCCCTTAAAGTGATCTGTTCCATGCTCCTTCTATCACATTGCTGGTCTTGACTCAGGTTAGCCAGAGATAATATTTGTTGCTCACAACTAAAGACACCACGGACTAACAAATGGTACACAATACATATGTTGAATAAAAGAATGGATTTGTCCTAACTCTAACAAAGTGGCTTCTTTGCATGTTAGAATAAAATAAGCTCAAGCACGTGGTGCTATTGCTTGGCATTCAGTAGAAGGTAGTTCAAATGTTCATGGACAAATGGGCACACCATAAACAATGTTAATAAGAATACCTTACTTCCGGAAACAAGAAATTTCCTTCCAAAGCCAGACTCCCCTCCATCCAAATGTACACCTGTCCATAGAGCCTGGCTGTACATATGGGTCTGCCTTGAAAATGCTTTTTAGAAACATATCATCCCCCAATGACTTGAATGTATCCGTCTAGAGTATGTTTCCAGCGCTCATAGTCTATTGTGTCAATAATCTGCATATTTAAGAGTCCCCACATGCTCATTGAGACGATAGATGGGGCTGGTACAGTCTACTGGGTCAAAAATCTGCTTTAAATAGTCTATATACACAGTCGGTTGAGTAAATAACAGCATTTTCAAAAAGCCCCTAAATATATAATAACATGATAAATCGCATCAGCTCCTAAAGAAGCAGCCTCGCTACCGCTGATCAGGAAAATGATGTGCGCTTTAACAAGCCACTTACAAATGATCTCATCTCTTCCAGCCGGGGGAACATTATCTTTTCCTCTGCTATATTTTTCATATGTAGAGGAAAGGCATCCAAACACACACACACACACACACACACACACACACACACAGACGCATATATGTATGCTCAATAACATCTTGCACAAATCTACTGGGCTTCAGCCCGTTGTCCAGATGTAGGGCGGTAAGTCCAGAGAGCAAGGCTCTTCTCACTTTGGTTCGGAGGGTTCTTCCGTTGCTTGGCTGTCTGCAAGTCAGAGTTAGGAGGGGGTCCAAGTGCACAAAAACAGGTCTGCTAAAACCAACCAGAGGCATTGCTTTTGAAGCCTGCATCTGACCTCCTTTTGTGGTGAAGGTGACTTACTCCATACTCACTTCGTTAGAACCCTGTTCACTTAAAAACAGTTTCTATCCATACAATATTCTAATTGCTATCACTTACTTAGTGCTTTTCAGTTGTTTTTTTGTTTTTTGTTTTTTTTGTTTTTTGTTTTTTTTTTTTTGGCTTCCAACACTCCAATGGCGGGGGTTATATTACTAGTTCCATTTTTAAAGATGGAGGAATTTAGACATTGGGGAGTCGAACAAGTTACCTAAGATCACACAGCCAGAGACGGGTAGGCTTGGACTTTGTAGTAAGCTTCAGGTGGCTTGGGAGCCAATGCCCTCTCGTGGCTGTGTGCTCTGTTCTCGGCCGTGCCCTGCTCTGTTCTGGTATATTTGGTGCCGGTGTGGGTACTTCTACAGGCCCCTCAGTGGTATACGTTCCTCAGTGGATCTTGCATTTTGCAGAATGTTGCGTTACTGTTATAGTATTTGTGGGGGAAACTAGGTTAGGGCAGGCCACTTCCAAACTAAGCAAATAGGTATCCAGAATGTAACGGAATTAAGAGCAAGCGTAATAAAAATATGGGTCCAATAAAAAACACTTGTTAAATTCATTATATTTAAAGGAATGCAATAGCACATAAAGGACTTTGCCTTGTAACTACAGAAGCGACAGCAATTGGGTAGAAAGGGCTCTTTGGGGACATTGAGATTGTGGGGTTAGAGACAGGTCAAATGAGAAAGGTCAGGGAGAGGTGATAATTAGCCTTTCAAGGCCGACCATCTGAGCAGGAAGTCGATGGGCTCTCTATGAACTGACTGCATTTTCTGTGGCTTCCTGCCTTCAACTTTATATTTGGCTGCTGTTACTCAGTGGTGCTGAACAATAACGTGTTAGGAAAAAAATCACAGGTGAATCAATGTGACGTCCTCATTATATTCATGTCATTGACCAATTTGCCAATCAGGAATGAGCTCATCTGCTTTACAGAAATAGGAGTTGCAACGGAACAGACGTTATTTTCTCTTTCACCCTTAAAGACTTTCATGTTCAGCTAACTCAGTTGCTAAAATCCTGGGCGCCTCACCAATAAAACCTTAACATTGAATTAATTACTCAAGCAAACCAACTTGAAATAAAGATGGTAAATCTCAATATCTTCCAGACTACAGAATTAGCATCTTATGAAATCTCTTGTTCTTGGGGAGACTTGCAACCCCCTTTACTTCTCTGAGCACCTACTGTATGCCTGACAGAGCGCGAAGTATTCGGTATGCACTTTACTTTGGAGATAGTCCTGTGAGGTGGACATTTTGCCTTCCATTACAGAGGCGAGGAATTTGAGGGTAAGGGAAGAGATACACGTGGTTCTCTGGTAGAGTCTGGGAGAAGCAGGACAGAGACGAAGCACGCAGCCCCAAAGTGCATGTGGGCTCTATTTGCCCATCCTGGGGGCATATGGAAGTTCGGAAGCTCAGTCCCAGATACTCAAAGTAAAGAATGGCCACTACCTCCTCTCATGCTCCCTCGACTCCTCCAGGAATTGATTCCCTCCCCACCACCTACACTCAATTCTGGAAATTCTCAGCAGTCAGGATGAAAGATACATCAGATTACGTCACTTCCCTGTTCAACAGTCCCCAGGGAAATCCGTCTCACTCACAGAGAAAGCCGAGGCTCTCACCTTGGCCTCAGATTTATGTGCATGTCCTCTCTCCTTTTCAACTCTAGCCCCCTCTCCCCTTCCTCTCTCTCTGGGTTTTCTGCTGCAGTCATACTGGCCTCTTCCCCATTTCTCAAGCAAACCAGGAACGCTCCCACCTTGGGCTTGTGCTGGCTGGTCCCTCTGTGCCTTTCCTCCATCTTCTTGAAGTCTTGGCTGACATGTAATTTCCTAACAAAGCTCCTTCTGATCACCTCCCTGTTTAAAATTGCAGCTGGTCTCCTGACTCTCTCAGGATTGCCAATTCTTTGACCCTGCTCTACTTTCTTTTTCCATAGCACCTACTGTATTTGAACTTACTATAGAATGGAGTTCTTTGTGACTTCTATTGTTTATTGCAATCTTTCTTTTTCTTTTTAAAGGATTTTTAAAAATTTATTTACTTAGAGAGAGAGAGAGAGAGAGAAAGCAGGGGAGGGGCAGAGAGAGAGAAGGAGAGAGAGAATCCTAAGCAGACTCCATACCACTAGTGCAGAGCTCCATGCAGGGCCTGAAGTCATGATCTATGAGACTATGACCTGAGCTGAAATCAAGAATCAGATGCTCAACCAACTGAACCACCCAGGCATCCTTAGTGTGATCTTTCATGGTCGGTTTGTAGCTCCCTAAGAGCAAGAGGCCTTTGTCTGGGTGGTTGGATGCTGTCGTGTAAGCCCCTAGAGCAGTAGTGGTGCATAGTAGGTGCTCAATAAATATGCACTGAAGGACACCACAGATATTTATGAACCATGTCCACTTGTAACTCTACAAAGTGAACAAGCGTTATCCACTCACCAGGACCTTTCTGGGGTTGTGGTGGGTTTGCATGGACTTCCTATTCTCTGATAAAGAGTGGCTCCCAGGAAACTAAGTCCTACTTTTGCAGGCTTCCCAGTAAGGCTGGCCGTGGTAAAATTCTGTCTGGTTATATATGGAGGAGTGAATCCAAGAGCAGAAACACAGAAATGCCTACTGCAAAGTTATAGATGCCTCTTAATCAAAAAAATATGTAATGGATCCATGCTTTCAGCTGAGTTGGGTTCATAACCACACAGGCTCTGGGCTGCGATATACAACCGGAGGTTAGGGAATACGTTTCCCAAAGTTAGTCAAGCCACGTGTTGTTGTTGTTTTTTTTTTTTAAAGTTTATTTACTTATTTTGAGGGTGGGGCAGAGAGAGGGGGGGAGAAAGAATCTCAAGCCGTGGGGCTTCAACTCATGAACCCCGAGATCATGACCTGAGCTGAAACCAAGAGTTGGATGGACACTCAACCGACTGAGCCACCCAGGGCCCGCAAGCCAGGCATTTAAAAACTTAATGGCTTGGAAGAAAATTCCAAAGCCTATTAGTTTTTCCAAAGCCTATGTATCCACATCTCTGGTCCTATGAGCCAGATTATCGGTTTCAGGATGCAGGGAATGTCTACATCTACACTGTCTCTGACAGCAAGTTCTGCCTCATGCTCTCTCTGTAAGGCAGTGAGAACTAAGTCTGCTCATGTGAACCAGCAGATCAATGTGTTCTCTGAGATGAGGAAGATCCTAGCCTTGGGCTTACGTCACATAAGCCTTGTGAATCTCAGCTTCCTCATCTGTAAAATGGGGATAATTACTGTAGTGGCCCTATGTGGCTGTTGGGAGGCTTTAAAGGAGGAAATGCCAGAGTTCTCTTTCTGTTTTTCATTTTCTGCATCATATTTGACTTTCCAGTCTTAGTATGAAGATCCTTGGAGCAACTTTCCTGGCTGCCTGCCAAGGAAAGGATTCCCCCCTTATCCAGTCTCATGGGATTCTTCTCTGGTGGCTCCCATTAAAACCGCACTCAAAAAATGATATGTGTAATTGTTAAATTCTGAACCCTGCCACCGAAACTGCACTAGGGTTGGGACTTGGTGTCTCATGCATTGCTGTATCTTCAGCAATTTTTCAGAGAGCCCGGAGCACAGAATACGCTTTCCAGATAGCATTTCACTGATTCCAAGGCCTTTCTTTTTTATATTTTAACATCTCAGAAATTAGGCTGCATCTTACAATCAATGGTATCTTAAAATGGCTGCCAGGGGCAGTTGGAAACTATTTCAGGAATGCCTTAATCAATTTATTTTGCTTACCTTTTTCCTTTTTGTGTAAACATAAGAGTGCTACATTATAAAGATCTTTTTAAAATAAGTCTTAAAGAGTCTTTCAGTAAGTATAAAATAGAAATTCCAAGTGACAGGAGTAGAGCAACATGACATGCTTTAATTGTAACCATTTTTTCCTTCTCAGTGGTGCAAAATACAAGCGGCGCAGCTTACTGAATGGCCTCTTAGATTAAATACAGTCAGTGTTGAGTGGATGAAGAAGGTAAAAATGCACTGTGTTTGGCACCCAGAAAGTACCCATTACACAACTGGGCCATTATGATTACAATTATATGGAGTATCAGGCTAATTCTGTATTTAAAACCACATCAATATTTTTACTTAGTGCTTTGGATCCCCCTGCTTATATATTTAAGTTTTTGCAGAATTGTTCAATAGTGGAGTTTTTTGGTTAGGTAAACACAGCGCCAACTGGAGATGTGATCTATGTTGCAGTTATATTCTGTCTTTTCTGTCTGATTTCAGGCTGCTTGGAATCCAGTCTAGATGGCTTTATTTCCCCAAAGCCCAGAAGATGGTAGGCTCCATAAATGTTGGATGACAGAAGAAGAAGAAGAAGAAGAAGAAGAAGAAGAAGAAGAAGAAGAAGAAGAAGAAGAAGAAGAAAAACAAAACAAAACAAAACAAAACCCTACATGTCTGAATTACTGGAGGGGAGGGTCCGGGGGATGAATACAGAGTGGCAGCTCTACACAGTCTTCGTTTTGTGGGAAAAAAGAGACATCTCTCCATATCAGCAGGGGCTCAGTCATCATTTTTGTTTGTTTGTTTCTCAGTCATCATTTTTGTTTGTTTGTTTGGCCTCTAAGACCAATTCTCTGGGATGTACCACACATAATTTAAAAACTTAGGGAGGTTTAATAGACTTCTCAAATTGTGAAAACTTCCATGCTTTGGCTGAGAGGTGAGCCACAAATAGTGTGTGTTTCTCTACGTTTTCCCGTAGGGTTGTTGACCACAGTTGTGAAGAAGATTGCTTTCTGCTGAATATCCTTTGCTTTATGGGTTTGGGAAATTTCCTAAAGACCAGGAAAGTGGACTTATGCCAGGTACATCCTAGATCATGAATAAATATGTGTTGAATGACTCAGGACACAGGTCAAGATCACTGCCAATATCATGACAACCCCATTGATGACCCCTCCTACGTGTATTCTGCTTTCTTCTCTCCTTCTAACTCCTCTAGAGGCTTTGCTGAGTATCCACTTCCGTGCTTAAATACCATTCAGGGCCTGAGTTTAGTGGCTTCCAGGACCATCTCTTAGTGTGACCATCTTAACACACCAACGTGGACTTTGTAGACAACCCAAAAAGAACGTAAACCAATTCATCCATTGCAGTAAAGTCAAATCACTTTACTGCATATCTCTTCTGAAGAGGTGCATGGATTGATTTACAAGTGCAGCTAGTTAGAAAGACATTCAATGATTTGTATATGCAGGATGTCAAGTATGCCCTATATTCTCTCTCCCGACACGATATGAATGATATCCCCTCGACTGTTTATTCCGTTTGTTTTAGCCAAACATAAATAGACTGCAGACGTGTCCGGGGCTGAAGGCATTTGCAGAAAATAAGCTTCTTCCACTCTAGATATGCTGACAATGGAGACAAAGTGAAGTTGCTGCTGCTCTGACAAATCCTCTCCTTCTCTCAAGAAAGCAACGCAGACGAAACGTCCAGCTTCTCCATGTTTGAAGGAGACATGGAGTTACAGACCATTGAAACCACTTTTTACTTCGAGTCTCTATGGTTAATTTAATTTTCATCTCTATGACTGTTCATAGGACCTGGGAAATACTTTTTCTTTTCTTTTATTGATTTGTTTTTAGCCAATGTCGATTCCCCTCCCCCCGCCCCCCGCCTCAGCCTGTTCACAGAGGACTGGGTACCGCACCTCCGTTCCATTGGATTCTCTGTGCACGTAGGCGTGTTCATGTTCTCCGCGCACACCCCGCCCCCACCCCCCCCAGCCCCGAGGAAACAGGTGTTTTGTTCCAACTGTGACCATGGAGTCTAGTCAGGTGTGTGCCTCGTACACACACAGCCATTACATGGCAGCTGTTTGCTGATGCGGATGGACATCTGGGGCAGGGGAGAGGGAAGGGGATAGGAACAAGAAGAAACAAAGCCACCATCCTTCCAATTAAATTACATAATCTATTTCAGGGAAAGTGATCCAACCACAATGGTGAATGCTATGTGCTGGTAATTTATTTCTGTTATAGTGGTTGTATTTATGCAGGGTTTGCTTATGGCCCCTTTCAGCACGGTGTGGTGAGGTATCATCAATAAATAAATGTACGGAAAAAGTGAGTGAGTGAACAATGTTGATTCTTTGAGGGTTGGCACTGGGACAGAACGAGAGGGATTGGGATCCATATGGCTCGATTCTGCTGGGCGCACTTTCAGATTGCCGGGTTGAAAGGTGAGGGAGGGGTACTTTTCCCAAGAGGGGAGGTGGTGGGGTTGAAGACCCGTCTAGCTCCCTCATGAAATAATTATAGGTATTTAGTTTGAAAAGTTGAGCACCTACTGTGTGCCACTGGGCGGTGGGCCCAAGACACAGCAGCAAAGAAGCCACACATGTTCTAACCTCGTGGAGATTAGAACTTTGCAGGCAAGGCAGACATTAAGTTAATGAAATATAGTCTCACAATTTTTAATTAGGCGTATGATAAATCATGTCTTTGAATGAGCTATAGCAAAGGGTCAGGCATGGACATAAAAGCATATTGCTATTTTTGCTACTTTTAAGCAGGAAGCCAATGGCAAGGTGGTGTCACTGGAGTATCTGTTTGAAAAGTTGTGGCCAGTGATCCAGGGGGAGGGTGATTGACCAGGTTGGCTGTGCCTCGACGGGGTGGGGCCATGAAGGCAACATCGCCTGAACATCGCCTGAAGTCACTTTGGGCATCATCCACTATGATTTACTGAGCTTCTGTAGACAAATGATGCCACCCAGCCCAGGGGCAAGCCCTCCGGTCAGTTTGTGAAGGTTTTCGTCTTTAAGACTGTAAGCTGATGCTCAGCTTTCTGCTTCTAGAGAGGAGCTCCCAAAGCAAAGGTGCAGATGGTGCTGGAACCAAACTGTTCTGAAAAAACCAATGTGAAGACTGATCTATCTGGAGAACTCCCCATTGTTATATTGCTATGTCCACATTGTTATAAGTGGAATGATTGGCACCCTTCCTATTCTAGTGGATGTAAACGTCCACATCTTTAGAGCACTGGTCCTTAATCAGGAGGCACGGAGGCAATTTTGTACCCCCAGCGGATGCTTGGCAATGTCTGGAGACATTCTAGTTGTCACAACTGGGGAGGGGTTGCTAGTGCCATCCAGCAGAGGTCAGAGATGCTGCTAAAAAACTAACTAACCATGCCTCAGGATGGTCTCCCATAGTAAAGAAATCCCAAACCCAAAATGTCCCTAGTGCTGAGGCAGAGAAACCCAGCGTGTAGGTCCTAGAAGACTATTAAGTTATTTCAAAAAATAATAAACCTCAGCAGTTATAATTCACAAGCTGACCAGAAAACACAGGGATAAGCATGAACTCCAGTTCTGAATTCTGTGAAGTTCAATGCAAACAGCTCTAGCTGGAAAAAGTCAATTACAGATGGTTTTTTCCCTCATTTCGGTGGTGCCTGTTCACTGAGGTTGGGGGGAATTCCTAAGTGGCATGTTCCAGAAGCCATAATTCTGAGTTAAACTTCACCAAGTCAGGTTTATTGTTTTATATCCCACCCTGCACTTCTCTTTGTGTGTGTGTGTGTGTGTGTGTGTGTATTGTGGAGGGAGTGTCCACTTCCACATCAAATTATCTACAGTGATTCAAGCAACTGATCAAAATCAAAAGAAGGAAAACCTTCACTGCTTAGAATTATAAAGATCCGCCGTCTGCCGGGCACTTGGAGCTATTTGATATGAACTTTGTTTTATAAAGTATACCATGGTAAAGCTTTGAAACTTCAGTTTGTTAAAAAAAAAAAAAGAAAGAAAGAAAAAGGGAAAAAAATGGAAGAAGGAGAGAAAGAAAAATGGGGAAAAATACTGTAACAGCCTCACTCCCTTTGAAGTCACTACTGATATAGCTCTGAACAGATCCATTCAAGTTCAACTAACATCAGACAAATGTTTAGTGTATCAGAGGAAGCCACAAAAGCAAGGATTTCATCAATATTTCACAACAGCCTCAGGGAAACTGTAGATTGCAATGCTGTAGGGCAGCTAATGGAATTACACACAAGGGTTTTGTACATTTAAAATAAGCAGCTACTAAAAAAAATTACCCTTCAGTTTGATAGAAACTGTATAAAACTGCAGATAGGAAACAATTAAATTGCTCCCAACATTTATCCATGTCACTATGATAGGTCATTTAATAACAGGTATTACTGCGTGTGTTGTTTCCCTCCCCCCCCTTAGCAAAGCAATAATAAAGATTAACATTTATGAAAAGAAACATAAAATATAGCGCAGCCAAATGAATAATTAAAGACAGTTTTGAAGAACATTGGCCATCACATGGCCGTGAAGTCTTTTCACAGTCACAAAATATGTTTATATAAAATATAATTATAAATAGAGGCAGCAAAGGAGACCCCCTGACCCTTGTTTGTTTTGATGTGAAAAAGTACTGTTGAGGTATTTCCTAGGAATGTGTGGGTTACCCGGACCCGATACATAATATTATTATTATCTGGTGGGACCCGGGACGTTGAGTGGCTGGCTTTCTCTTCTGGAAAATTTACAGAAGTAGACCTGGGGCTTGCAAAATTCTATTCAATAAACCAGTGTGAGATCAGCATTTTCTCCCCTAAAGTCCTTTGCTAGAGTAACAAATTCTGCATATGAAAGCAACTTGCATTTTCGAAACTGATACCTCTGTGACCGCAAAACAGTCACCTGGCTTTCCTTACCCTTGGAGATTCAAGTCTCTAAGCAAAGACCCTTCTATTTATTCACCTTTCACATGAGGACACCTCTCCATCCCCGGTTCCCAGCAGGGCAATTTTGCCTCCCAGGGGACATGGGGCAGTGTCTGGAGGCATTTCTGTCTCCCATTAGATGGGTAAGAATGGTGGCAATGCTTCAGGCATCTAGCGAGGAGAGGTCGGGGCAGCTGAACACATTACAACGTGCAACGTAGCCCATGATAAAGAACTGATCTGGCCTCAAGAATTATTGTTGAGGTTGAGAAAACCTGCCCAAAGCCATTTGCACACCTAAGCTTTATTAAAATAATAATAGCCTTGCTAATATGGTGTCCTAACTTCTCAACCATTCAGTGGTTTCACACATGGGTATTAACGAGCTTCTAAGTGAAACTTACAACGGTAAATCCTTTGGAAAAGGGGGAGAGGATTATTTTTTTTTTTTTAACACTTATTCATTTCTGAGAGAAAGAGTGTGAGTTGGGGAGGGGCAGAGAGAGAGGGAGACACAGAATCCCAAGCAGGCTCCAGGCCCTGAACTGTCACCACAGAACCCGACGTGGGGCTTGAACCCATGNGTCCTTTGGAAAAGGGGGAGAGGATTATTATTATTTTTTTTAACACTTATTCATTTCTGAGAGAAAGAGTGTGAGTTGGGGAGGGGCAGAGAGAGAGGGAGACACAGAATCCCAAGCAGGCTCCAGGCCCTGAACTGTCACCACAGAACCCGACGTGGGGCTTGAACCCATGAATGGTGAGATCGTGACCTGAGCTGAAGTTGGATGCTCAATCGACTGAGCCACCCAGATGCCCCAGGTGGAGAGGATTTGACATGGTTACTGACCACAGACTATTCTAATTAAAAGACTATATTGAATAAATATATAAATTATACATACCTACATACACACATATATACATACATATACCCACACACATACATATATATGCACACATCTGATAACAGTAATAACTGCTAATTACCTATCACATAGCACGAGAGAGGTGCTCTGCATACAGTATCTCCATTTACCTTTACAACAACTCTGGCGGGAAATAGTTTATTGCCCTCGTTTTATAGATGAGGTCAAGGTTATTGATGATGACCATGAGAGATGGTCAAGGTTATTGTCAGAATATGGTGGTGGCAAGGCTGAGACCCAAACCCCAGGCCAGTCACTAAAGCTTTCATGGATGATGGGCTTGTGTGTGTATGTGTATGTTTGCTTGTCTTGTCTTCGTGCAAACACCACCCCCTCTCATCTGCAAGGAAGAAGTGAAGGAGGACTCTCAGGAAGAAGGGAGGCCAGCATACCTCACTTTATGGGAGTTTGGAGGTTACAGAGCAGAGCACACCAGCCACGCAGCTGCAGCAGGGGCGGCTGTCCAAAGGGGAAGCCTCCGGCGGGGGTGCAGGGGCAGTTTCTTTCATTCGTTTGCTTTTATTTTATTTTTTAATGTTTTATTTATTTCTGAGAGAGAGAGAGAGAGAGACAGCATGAGCAGGGGAGGGTCAGAGAGAGAGGGAGACACAAAATCTGAAACAGGCTCCAGGCTCTGAGCTGTCAACACAGAGCCCCATGCAGGGCTCAAACCCACAAACTGTGAGATCATGACCTGAACCGAAGTTGTGCGCTTAACCGACTGAGCCACCCAGGCGCCCCTCATTTGTTTGCTTTTAGAGGGAGGATGTGTCAGCCTATATGCAGAGACAGATACGGACCTACGGCAGGTCAGGTAGAAAGGAAGGAGAGAGAGCGAGACTCAGAGACGAGTAGGCAGAAGCGGCTGGGTGGAGTCACCTGGTCAGAAGAAATTTATTTTAAATTCTGAGCCAGAGAGTTAAGAGTAGTGGCTGCAGGAAGAGCCAGAGAAACTGAGCTGGAGAGATGATCTGCAGAATCTCAGGACCCATGGTAGAGTAGGGAGACAGGCGGTCTGCTGTGCAGAGAAGAAATGGGAGGCAGACAGGGTCCAGAGGCAAGATGGAACTTTCCAGGACCTGGGGGCCGGAGGTGGGAGGAGGGACCCGCTGGGGAGTCAGGTTGGTTCTGATGGGTCTGCAACAGAAGGAGAGTGCAGGCTTCTGGCGGGGGATGGGGGGGGCGGGGGGAGGAGAGAGAGAGATGTGAATTGCACCTGCTCTTTCCCTAATGCATCTCCACCACAGAGTCATTCCCAGTTTAAGGAAAAACACGTAGGCTGTTTGATGGCTAGAACTGGAAAGCCATTTAGGAGTACCGGGAACTGCAATCAATTGGAGAGCATTGGCCCTGTGCGAAGGCCACGCATTCAAATTCATTAACACTTTGCAGGTCAACCACATTAAGTCAGAGGTTACATCGAGCCCGAGAGCCATCTATTTCAAACTCCTGGTTTGCATCCTTTTTAAGATTATATGTGTATGAGTACGTGCACATACACTTTCTCATGTATATGTGTATTCTTTGCATAGTATATACTCTACTATATATTATAACTTCTAGTATTACATACGCTTTGATGCAAATGGGATTATATCTCAAATAGTGCCGTAATGGGATTTTTTTCACTTACAGTCCAAATACCACAAAGTGGAGTATATTAAAAGCGGTCCCCTCTTCCTTTTTTATAGTTTAGAGTTCACACTGTGGTACGGTTAGGGTAGCAACGAGGCCACGTTTCCATTGGTTAGAAATTTCTTTAGCGGCAATTGTGATATCACGGAAAGAGACTTGAATCTGAAAGTGGGGCGACTGGGCTGAAGTCTCTTTTTGCCAATTCATAAGCTGTACAATTTTAGTAAAACTACTGGGCTTCGCTGCGTTTCGGTTTCCCTAGCTATAAGTCAAAGCTACAGACAGTGGCCATTGCAGAGCTGTGAAGGTTTGAATGATTAGAGGGCATAACATCTAATACAAATGCTTGCAGTCCCTAAGGTGTTAAGTCGAAGTGAGAGCTGCGTGAATCTGAGCATTCCCCTCTGCTCCTGGAGTGTAGTCTTCTGAGGAGGTCTGGCCTTCCAGTCTCTCCTAACTTCCAATCAAGACGTGCCTCTCTCCATTAATGGGTCAATCAATCAATCACTCAATATTTATTGAGAGCCAGCCTACTACAAGAAGCAGGGGACCCGTGATGGGCTCCCATCAAGAGAAGTACACACAGTAGGACCAATCACAAACATATTTTGACCTGACGTCTGGTTGGTGTAGTAACAGAATGGTCCCTAAGCATGGGAGAAGGTGGGCTGAAGAAAAAAAGGCGAAGGATGGGTGGGTCTGCCTTCAATAGCCTCTCCCTCCCCCCAAGGTCAATAGAACAAGCTCCCTTAAAACTGGGATTAGCAATCTACAGTCTGCAGGCCAAGTTCCACCTGCCACTTATTTTGGTAAATAAAATTTTATTGGAACATAGCCACAGCTAGCCTTTAACTATGCTGCAATGGCAGACTTAAGCAGTTGCAACAGAAACCATATGGCCCGCAAAGCCGAAAATATTTACCGTCTGGCCCTTTACAGAAAATGTTTGCCAGCCCTGATTTAAGCAATCCCATGAATAATTAATCATCCCTAAATTTTATGGAACAAGGTGCACATATCCAACGATAACAGTCATTTATTAAGTTGTTAGTGCAAGCCGGAGAACTCACTAGCGATCTGCCTATATTCTCACATTATAGCTTCAAAACAACATCCTGAGAACATCACTGTCATCATTCCCATTTTGTAGCTAAGCAAACTAAGGCTCAGTGCCGTGAAGTAACTTGCTCAAGGTCACACAGCTAGACTGTGTGATTTGATCCCAATTTCGTCTCATTCCAGAAGCTGTTTTCTTATCCACAATGTCACGGTCTTCCAAACTTCGGTCTCTCACGGTCCCTCATGACTTATTTTCATAGTCACACCCCCTTTACTATTCTTTGCTACTTTCTTCCTTTGAATAGGGGATTGTCATGGTGTGTATTCCTCTAAGGTTCCATCCTAGGATACTGTATTCAAACAGTTTGGATTTGATGTGCGAGTCACATGTATTTTTAAATGTTTTTCAGAGATAATTATAGATTCACATGCAGCTGTAAGAAATAATACAGAGAGATCCCCGGGCCTCCAGTGATAACATAATGCATAACTAGAGCACAACACCACACCCAGGAAACAGACATTCAGACAACCAACCTATTTGGATTTCACCAGTTTTACCTACACTCACGTGTGTGGATTTGTGTGGCTACCATTGCCATCAAAATATGGAAGAGTTCCATCCTGACGACCACCCCCCATGGTCCTCTTTTTTTTTTAGTGTTTTATTTATTTCTGAGAGAGAGCATGAGCAGGGAAGGGTCAGAGAGAGAGAGGGAGGCACAGAATCTGAAGCAGGCTCCAAGCTCCAAGCTTTCAGCACAGAGCCCAACGCGGGGCTCGAACCCATAAACTGTGAGATCATGACCTGAGCCGAAGTCGGACGCTTAACTGAATGAGCCACCCAGGTGCCCCCATGGTCCTCTTTTATAACCACAGCCCCTCCCCCCCATAATTCCTAGTCTGTTTCTCATGTCTACAATTTTGTTATAACAGGAATGTCATATAAACGGAGTAGGGAGGCTCCTGAGTACACAAGCTTTTGAGATTGACTCTTTTCACTCAGTGTAATTCTTGTCATATGTCTGTTTTTTAAATTCACCCTGAAATAACTAGAACTTTTAGAACTAAAAAGAAAAAAAAGCTTATTCATGTTAAATTATCTTGAGTGCTACCAGCGGTACCCATGCCACACTTTAGGAAACCCCTCCAGGAGCCGTAATAATACCTGCTGGACAAATAGAGAGAATGGTAATGCAACCGTAAAGATGCCCCTGCCTAACAAAAATCTCTAGAGCAGTGCTGCTTCGTAGGGCCTCCTGCAGTGATAGAAATGTCAGCTGTTTGAACTGACCAATATGGTAGCCACCAGCCTCAGGCAGCTACGCAGCACATCAAATGTGGCTTGTTCGAAGGAAGAAGAGAATTTTCCATTTCACTTTGTTTTAATTGATCCAAATGTACATGTAAACAGCCGTAGGTGGCTAGCGGCTTCTCTGATGGACGGTGCAACTCTTCCTGATAATTAAAGGTAAAACATTAAATAGAAGTATATATATTTCTTCGTTTCCTATATCTCATCTTGTCAATGCTGTGATAACCTGAAAATGTAAGAAATCCTTTTTTAAAACCTTTCATTCCTTTTTTTTAATTTTTAAAAAAATTGTTTATTTTTGAGACAGAGGGAGAGAACGAGTGGGGGAGGAGCAGAGAGAGAGAGAGGGGCACAGAATCTGAAGCAGGCTCCAGGCTCTGAGTTGTTAGCACAGAGCCCGATGCGGGGCTTGAACCTACAAACTGTGAGATCATGACCTGAGCCGAAATCGGACACTCAAGCAACTGAGCCACCTGAGTGCCCCAAGTTAAGAAATGGTTTTTGTTAAAAAAAAATTTTTAATGTTTTATTTATTTCTGAGAGAGAGAGAGAGACAGCAGGAGCAGTGGAGGGTCAGAGAGAGAGGGAGACACAGAATCTGAAGACAGGCTCCAGGCTCTGAGGTGTTAGCACAGAGCCCGATGCGGGGCTTGAACCTACAAACTGTGAGATCATGACCTGAGCCGAAGTCGGACGCTTAACCGACTCAGCCCCGCAGGCGCCCCTAAGAAATGTTTTTGAACAGTCTTCTAATGGATTTATGTGTTGGGCTCTCACCTTGTTCTATAAGTTTGCATGTGGCCAAGTCTGACATTCGTCATCTAGGCACCCTCGGTGATTCCGGCCATTTGGCAAATCTCACTATGTTACCAGGTAGCATTCAGAGTGAGCTCAAGAGAATCTACTCCCAAAGTTGCCGCTTTTAAGTGACACCGTGTCCCTCAGAACACAGGGCCACGTGACGGAGACTTGGGACATACGGTCATAAATTAACTCGGACACATTTAGCATGTGGTCTTGTAGACCTTACGAAGGGCGTGAAAAGGTCCTGTTGATTATGATGGACTCAGCGCGGCATGCCTTCTTTAGAAAGACACACATTCCAAGCAACTGCTAGTGGTAATATTCATAAATCCTTGCTGATTAACAGGACCTGCTCTTGATGAATGTAGCTTGCATCACTGGTCTGGAACAAGGGGCATCGTCGAGAGCTGAGTGTCTGGGGAGATGTAAGAATGTTGAGGTTTCAAGGGTTGGTGTGTCCCAGAGAAGGAAAAAATAGCAACAACTTTAGGTACTCGTCAACTGACTCCCAAAAAGTCATTTGGCAAAAGAGGTAGAATTTGTGGGGAGGCGGGGGTGGAGCGGACCTGCTGGAAATATTTGCACCAAGCCAGGTGTGTTCCTGGAAATGGGAAAAATAGGAAAAAGCATCTCCTTCTTATTTCTTTTAGCCTGAATATCATGGGCAGCAAAAGCTAGCTTTTGACCATTAACCGTCCACACTCTTAAAGACACGTACCCCTTAAAACACCACATTGGCATGAAGGTCGTTACCCTGGCCGGTCTCTTATTTCGCCTGACTTCACGGATCCGTAAGGCATTAGCAGTTGCAAGAGATTGATATGATAGTTTGTGAGTAATTCGGATGAACTATAACACTAACCCAGTAAAGTATTATAATTTTAAATGTGTCCAGAAAATAATTGAAATTCTGGCTTAGCTTTATCATAATGCAAACTGCTGGGTATATTTAACAGCTGACTAGCTTAGCATGAATATTGCTTTAGAAATGGGGTCATATTGTTTTTACGGAACAATATTGCTCTCAAACACGTTTAGGAGGGGAAAAAAGCAGGGGATTACGAGGATACTTTTAACCTTTCTGTCTCTTTCTATCTGTGTTTACTACGGTGATTTAGGCATTTGGTGTTGTTTGAAGGCAAACAAAGAAGGTGCTGGCATTTAAAACAGATCTGGCAATGAGCCCTTGGCCGTCAGAGTCCTTCTTATTGCAACTCTGTCACAGAATCTCAGTTCCCCATCAATCCGTTTTTCTGTATCCCGGTCCGGAACAAGACAGATAAGATTATCCCTCCTGACCACAATAGACATCACAAATAGGTTGCTACCTGTAGTTACCTACCCAGGAACACGGTGTTTTCTTTCTTTTGAGTATTTTTGCCAACATTTCAAACATGGAAATTTCACATGGAAATCCAGAGTTGTGGATGTGCCTGAAAAGTCCGAGGAGTTGGCCGTACTGGGGCTGCATTTCTACAGGACAAGTGCCTGACCTGACCAGATGCTGTCACCTTGAGATGCACTAAAGGCATTTCAATGCACAATGGTCTTCTCCTGGCTTCTATTTCATTTTCCTTCTCAGTCACCTGAGTGTTTGATTCCTGGTAGGCAATATCATGTTCCTCGTCCTTCATACAAGTGCACCCTACAAGGCATCAGGGTGCACGACTGATCCGTGATATCTGGCAAACTTTTTCTGTAAAGAACGAGTTTGTAAACAGTTTAGACTTTGTGGGTCGTAGCCTTTCTGTTGCATCTATTCGACTCTGTTGTTGTAGAACAAAGCAGTCATAGGTGATCCATAAGTGAATGGGGGTGTCTATGTGCCAATAAAGTTCTATTTATGAAAACGGGTTGACTTGTGAGCTATAGAATTTGCCAACTCCCGACACAGGAGAGAACAACAGCAACAACAAATACAACCAACTCGCCCTGAAACAATAACCCTGTAAAGGAATTTCTCATCAACACAGAGCTGTTAATAGATGTGGGACTAATTCTTCCCCAGATGGTGCTCAACCCCGAAAACCACCATCTTCAAGCATGTGTGGATGTGTGGGTGCTTATTGCGTAATGCCATTCCCCATTGTGTTCATTCTAAAAATACTTACTGACTCCTCGTAGTTATCGTCACCCAGTATCATTATTGGAAATGACTTCCCTCCTAAGAAAAATGGAAAGAGCTTAAAATCTGTTCCTTCATGGAAAATTAGTTAAGGTAGGTTATGCCGACAATGGAGTAAGTAGGAGTATCCATTGAGAATACTTGTCATGGTGAGGCAAAAGCTAAGAGACCTCACTACTTTTCATTTTATAGGGTAATAGTTTCCTTTCTTTCTTTCTTTCTCTCTTTCTTTCTCTCTCTCTCTCTCTCTCTTTCTTTCTTTCTTTCTTTCTTTCTTTCTTTCTTTCTTTCTTTCTTTCTTTCTTTCTCTTCCTTCCTTCCTTTTAATGTTTGTTTATTTATGAGTGAGCACAAGCAGGGGACGGGGGGGTGGGGGACAGAGGATCCAAAGCAGGCTCCAAGCCCACAGCAGAGAGCCCGATGGGGGGCTTGAACTTATGCGAGGCGGACACTAAGCCGCGTAAGCCACCCAGGTGCCCTCAAGGGTAAACGGTTTTCTTGTTGTATCTCATAGTCAAGCCTTACCTCTCCACTTGGAGTGGGCATGAACGCCAGCTTCCTTCCCTGTATTCTCTGAGCATTACTGAACAGAGTCCCACTTTTCATTTTCATTTTAACAGAGCTCCAGTTTCCATTTCCCAAAACGAAGAGGTAGAATCAGATCAGTGGTATCTCAATGGTAACTTTGGGCCAAATACATGTACATTTTTAGTTTGGTCCAGAGTATTAAAACAAAACATGAATTAGTTATTGGCCTTGGGATATTTGAAGATTTCACCCTGAGAAAAACAGAATTTTGGCTTTTTAAAAATAATTTGAAGATCTGTTGACACTGAATACTCATTTTTCAATGTATATAACTAGTGGCTGAGTGCAGGTACCTTCTTTGGTCATTATGAGTTCGTTACTAGGCTTGCTTCACCCATAGAAATTACCTGTGCTGATAGGTTTTTGAGTTTATAACCCAAGGGATGGATAATTTATAGGTCTCCTTAAGGACCAGCTTCTAGGAATCTAGCTTCTCCAAGTAAAGGCAATAGACACAATAACATCAGCCCATAATATCTCCCAAACTTTGTCAATTCACGGATGAGTAACGACGACCTGATCAATACAGCAGGCAGTAATATTGGTAACTGAGGTTCAGTTACAAATCTAATACAAAATGATGCAGAAATGGGAATAAACATTTCATTGTCCGCCCTTCTTCACTGCAGGAGAAAACAGCCAAAGCAACACTTGCTTTCTGTTGAGGGATGTCAAGCTTCACAAATTTTATTTCTTGTTGCTGCCTGAACTGCTCGAGACTGTTCTCATGTTTAAAAAGCCTGAGGGAGGGACATAGAAAAGAATGGATGAGGACACCCATTTTATAGGGGAATTCACAGCATTGCAAATCGACTTTGGGTTTACCTAAAGTCTTGGGCCAATGGAGAGAAGAGGAAACGGTGGCCTCCCATGGAAATACCGAGAAATGGCCACAAAGGGAGGTAAACTTGGTAAGAGCCTCTTTCACTGTGACTAGGTTTCCCTGTCGAAAATGGCACCTAGGGCACCTGGGTGGCTCAGTCTGTTAAGCGTCTGACTTCAGCTCAGGTTATAATCTCTTATAATGTTTTTTGTTTTTACTTTTGAGAGAGAGAGAGAGAGAGAGAGAGAGAGAGAGAGCATGAACAGGGGAGGGGCAGAGAGAGAGGGAGACACAGAATCCAAAGACAGGCTCCAGGCTCTGAGCTGGCTGTCAGCACAGAGCTTGACGTGGGGCTCGAACCCATGAATCACGAGATCATGCCCTGAGCCAAAGCCAGATGCTCCACTGACTGAGCCCCCCAGGTGCCCTGGCTCAGGTTATAGTCTCATGGTTGGTGGGGTCGAGCCCTGCATCAGGCTCTGCACTGATAATGTGGAACCTACTTGGGATTCTCTCTCCTTCTCTCTGCCTCTTCCCTGACTCATGCTTTTTCTCTCTCAAAATAAATAAGTAAACTTTATTCAAACCACAACATGGGGCTGGGGGGTCGGCAGGCTGTCCTCAATTTGGCCAGCCTTGTTTTGAATCGGCTGATCCCTGACACTAGCCTGATTAAGTCTCTACAGGGTAATCCCCTTTACTAGACTAACCTACACTCGACTCTTAGATAGTCTCCAAAATGGGGCGGCAAACAGATGCTAAACAGGGACGAGGGAAGCCACACTGTGCCATTTAATAAATATGTTCGAATATTCTTCACCTTCAGAAAGAAGATCCCTGCTCCCATTTTTCTTAAAAGCTCTCAGCCTATTTTCTTGCTTTTAAGAGACACCACCTCGGGAGATATCTCATTTTCTTTATGAAAAGAAAGACAGGGGCACCTGGGTGGCTCAGTCAGTTAAGCATCTGACTTCATCTCAGGTCATGATCTCACAGTCTGTGAGTTCGAGCCCTGCATCAGGCTCTGGGCTGACAGCCCAGAGCCTGCTTTGGATTCTGTGTCTCCTTCTCTCTCTCTGCCCCTCCCCTGTTCATGCTCTGTCTCTCTGAAAAATAAAATAAAAGCACAAAAAAAATTTAAAAAAAAAGAAAAGAAAGACAAAAACAATGAAAAATGGCTTTTGATATCTGGCCTCCAGGAGGCCACAGAAATAGGTAGTGACTAAGGAGAACTGTTAAGTGCCTGCCCCATGGGAAGGGGAAGGCTACCACCCAGCTCCAGCGCATCTGGCCATGCCCCCACACAGACCCAGGGCGACAGGGATTTCAAGTTTGCAAAAAGGACATGGGAATTTGGATTTTTATGGAGAACCTCCGGCTGGTTACATTTCGGCCATACTGTTTGCTTCGTTATTGTTATTATTACTGCTAGTGTGATTCTTGTCGAGTATTTTGTGCGGGCCCCACAAGCTAAGTCCGCAGGCCAAGTTCAGCTGTGCCTTTGCCAACTGCCCTGAAGTTTGATCTTGCTTAATGCATCTCAAGGCTTCCCATTTCTCGATCCGAATCAGAATAGGTGCCAGCTGAGACCATGTGGATGGCTGAGCACACACACAGCTCCATTACTTGAAACGCTACTCAAAGCGAATGTTCTAAGTCCCAGGTCAGAGGCCCTTCAGCCTATAGATGCAGTCTTTAGAAAACAAAGTTCGCACCGACTGAAAGACAACAGCGCGCCTTGAAAGACCGGACTCGAGGCAGCTGACCTCCCGCAATCTGCCATTAGCACGTCCCTCATCGGAGCCATGGCTTTCTCAAAATGGAGAAGTTTCTCTCAAAGTAACATGCAAGGCCGCGTGGCCGGGTGCAGAGCACCTGCGATCCGGGGCACCGGTCTGAGTCCTTTTTCCGACCTTAAACCCGTGTGTGCACGCTCTCAGTCTCAGCTGCCGTGGGCAGAATGAAGGTCGAACATTCCTTGTGAATGTTCATGACACAGACAGGGCAGCTCCGTGGAAACACGCGGGCGTTACGAGACTGGGGGTGGTGGGCCTGGGGCAGCCTTCAGACACGTTCTGTTTGGGCCACGCGTTATTTTAAAATGAAAAATCTCACATTTATGGATTGGTGTCATCTCTCTCCTCACAACTGAGTTCTGATATTACTGGCCCTGCACGGTTGCCTGGCAGAGCTAGACGGGGCACCATCCCCTCCAGACCCAGCAGGAGGGCTCGGCCATGGTCACCTCCCCCCCCCCCCCCTTCCTTCCAGGTCTCTGCTCACTGCCGTCGCCTACCTCCTATTCAAACGTGTCCTCCCTGACCCGGGGAATCTAAAGTGCTTTGCAAAATGTCCATTTGGGTTGGTATTCTGATTACTGTTCTTCTTCTCCATCCATAAACTCCTACGGACTGCGAGCCACACACCCACTTCTCTGGGGCTCAGTGATCTGGTCTTTAAAATGGGGATGATAATATCTCAGGGGCCTGGAGCCTGGGGCGCTCTGGCTCCCGAGCTCCCAGGCTGTGGGGCGTCCGGCCAGCAGAGGGCGCTGCGACAAAAGGTTGCAGGTGGACCCATCCAGCAGGGAGCAGACAGGTGAGGCGGCGGGGCAGGTAGGCGCTCGCACTTTCTGCCTTTCCCAACTTGGGAGGACACGACTCTACAGAGTGGACATGACAGTGAGCAATTACTCATCTATCGATGCGGCCGCACATCACCAGCAATGTGACTTTCTGGAATATGTAATGTGACCACAAGCTTTCTAATGCTGCAGCCTGACAATCAGACACTAAAAATAACAAACGGCTTGCCCTGGAACAGAAAGAAATGGCCCCTCTGGAAACTGGAGCCGGGCCCTTTTTGGCTCCGCTCGCTGCCAGAGCCCTGCGCGCAATCCTCCGGGCGGCGGGGAGGGGCCGTGAGGGGAGTCCACTGCACGTGAAGACTGTGTTCACTTTTAGACAACTCGGTCCCGGCAAGATGTAGACAAATTGGCGCAAGTTCAGAGAAGAGCAAGCTAGATGATTAAGGGGAGAAGGGGATTGATTTATAGGGGAAGATTAAAGCAGCCCAACGCGTCTGAGCTGTCTTCTGCGGCTGACAAGCCCGGGAGTGGCAGCCTGGAACTCCACACACCTTGGAGAGGTGTAAACACCGGAGAGGAGGAATTAGCACCGTGCGAGTTGCTTTTAACAGCGTTTCCTGGGATGATGTTGACACCGGAGAAGTGTTGGTGGCCAGCGAGCGCTGGATGGGCACACCTCTGCCTGAGAGCTGTTCATCGTCCTGTGTCTGCCATTAAATGACATTCTTTAGCTCGGCATTCAGGGCCTCTGTGATCTGGCCCTGGGCCACCTTTCCTTCCACTTCTGCATCCTCCCCTCCCGGCCGGGGACCCCCCCATCTTTGCTCCTGGTTGTAGCCGCTCCTGACCTTTGTCTCATTTCCCCACCAGGAACTGAAAAGTTTAGGAACCAGCAATGGCCAGGCTGGCAAGGGGGGCGCTGAGGGAGACAACGGAACCTGTGACTGTCATCCTGGAGCAGGTGACAGTGACATTACTTTGATATTTATTTCATACAGCCATGAAATACCAGCATCCTATTGAAAAGTGAGCCGGGGTCCTCAGATGCCACTGCGGGTTACAAGACCAGAGACCAGAGCTGATGCTCTTCTCATTTTTAGGTTTGGTTCTCTGGGAACTTGCCTGGAGAAGGTCGTGGCTAAAGTAAAGACTCCTGGGAGATGTGGAGTCCTCCCACCGAGGCAGGCATCTGGTCCTGGGGGACGAGGGGGAGGCAGCAGGTGCTCCCTTACAAAGGGACGTGTCAGCCCCAAGACCAAGACTGGGCATCAGGACCCCCGTAGCTCCTTCTTTCTCAGTCTAAGGACACCACTTGCTCATATTTCTAATAAATTCTCTTCCCTACTCCTCCCCTCCCAAGGGAAAAACATCTAGGATGCTTCCATTATGGAAATCTGGTTGTAGACTAGAGCCAAAGCAGCTCTGAGAAGAAAGCTTCTAATAAGAGCTGTTCAAAGCTCTCTGGTATACCCGGAGAGGGGTCGCAAAGGGCAACCACAGGGGCGCCTGGGGGGCTCAGTCGGTTAAGCGTCTGACTCTTGATTACAGCTCAAGTTCATGATCTCACGGTTCGTAAGAAGGAGCCCCACATTAGGCTCTGTGCTGATGGCGCAAAGCCTGCCTGGTATTCTCTCTCTCTGCCTCTCTCTTTGCCCCTCCCTGTTCTCTTTCGCTCTCTCAAAAATAAACATAAAAACAGGGGCGCCTGGGTGACTCGGTTGAGCGTCCAACCTCGGCTCGGGTCATGAACTCACAGTTTGTGGGTTCAAACCCCGTGTCAGGCTCTGTGCTGACAGCTCAGAGCCTGGAGCCTGTTTCAGAGTCTGTGTCTCCCTCTCTCTCTGACCCTCCCCTGCTCACGCTGTCTCTCTCTCAGAAATAATAGATAGATAGATGATAGATAAACAAACACTAAAGACAAACAAACAAGCAAACAACGGCTACAAGAGACCCTGGAATGGGTTAACCAGTGCAGCGGGCTGGGGGCAAGAGCGTTCTGGATACGACACATCACTAGCCAAACTGCTGCAGTTTTGGTGTGTGAGCTCGTACTAGCAGAAGCTACAGAAACACTGAAAACTAGTATTGAAGTCATAGGACATGGAGGGCGTCTCAGGCGGAAGAGCCGAGGCAAATGTTTGCCAAGTGGGGCTCATTGCTGCTAGGTTTCGTCATTCTGTTCATGGTCGTCCACACTGAGGTTTCGGTGAGATAAGCTCAAAACAAAGCACAAACAAAAACCACATTTCTGCGGGATAAGCACCCAGTGGGTCTGCCCGTTGGGTGCATATCCCGGTCTTAGTCTATTTGGACCTCTAACCCTGCCTTTCTCTTTCAGATGCCATGGCCTTCACAAAGACTTCTTTAGTTTTTAAAAAATTAAAAAAAAATTTTTTTTGAGAGAGAGAGAGAGCACAAGTGGGAGAGGAGCAGAGAGACAGAGGGAGACACAGAATCTGAAGCAGGCTCTAGGCTCTGAGCTGTCAGCACAGAGCCCGATGCGGGGCTCAAACTCAGCAACGGTGAGATTGTGACCTGAGGTCACAACGCAGAGCCCTTTACTTTTGATTACTTTCTTAAGGTTGGTTTTTTTCTTTTCTTTTTTTTTCTTCCAGATCTTAAGTGTGAAGTACAGCCACTGAGGTTGGTTTATCAGTGTTCATTGGCATGAAATTGCAAAAAAGTCCAATTAGTTTGCTGATTACATTTTTAATGGTATCCCAAATAATGGTGTTATCAAAAGAAATGAAGGCCATTTCTACAGGAAATAGTTCTCCATCAAATTTATCCATGTGTGTCTATGCATGCGTGCGTGTGTGTGTGTGTGTGTGTGTGTGTGTGTGTGTGAAACGGAGCACCGTGTTTTACTCACGGGAAAGAGCTCAGTTTTTCTTACTGAACTGATTACATAAAATGTAAGCACTTGCAGTTGTGGATCTGAGTAGCCAAGCAGTCAGCCGGGTCTAGGCACCCACATGTCTTGCGTGGCCTCATCTTTCCAGTAGTTGGTCATCAGGCATCCAGAGAAAGCAAAAAAAGGAATTTAGGGACCAGCCTTCTTCAAGGTCTAACCCAGACTTTGAAGTGTCATCAGGGAGACCCATGGATTTTCAAGGCATGAGCAAGGCAATGCTAACAAACTTTCAACCAGGATTATCTGATGGCTGAACGTCTAGCCATTTGGTAATTGATCTGAATGCTAACTAAGTAGAATTTAAATAAAAATTAGGAAGAAAAAGAATAAAAGCTTTATGGTTAAAAAAGAAAAAGGAAATTTATTTGAAAGTTTTTGGCTTTGCTTTTTTTCTTTCTATTCGTAATAGAATGCCACGCTCTGTAACTAAATGGAAATGAAGCCTTATCCACCATACTCTCATTTACATATTGAACTAGGCGTCTTGTAAAATATTTTTCAGTGCCCACTGCTCTTTTCTTGTTTGACGACATCTTGGTTTGGGTTTTCCTTGGGGGTCCCCCTGACTGCCAGTCTGTGTGGTTCAGGGGAAGCTAACCCACTTCCAGCCACCTGATGAGAACGTGCCCCAGGCCCCCTCTTCAGAGCGCTCCATCCTGCTAGCCACAGTGAGTGGTCCAGCGATGGGCTTCTGACCCAATCCTGAAAAAATAATAGTTTCAGAATTTCACCAGAATCATTGGGGGAAAGGAGTCCATTTCCTGCTGGCTCTGAGTGGGTGGGAACACTTCGATTTAAGAATGAGGCCAGGGGTGCCTGGGTGGCTCAGTCGGTTAAGTGTCCAACTTCGGCTCAGGTCATGATCTCTCAGTTCGTAAGTTCGAGCCCTGCGTCGAGCTCTGTGCTGACAGCTCAGAGGATTCTGTGACTCCCTCTCTGCTGCTCCTCTACTTGCACTCTGTTTCTCTCTCTCTCTTTCTCAAAAATAAATAAACATTAAAAAATTAAAGAAAAAACTAGAATGAACCCAGCACCGAGGAGAGCTATTTGACTCCTGAATCCAGCCATCTCTGAAGCCAGGTGGACCACCACAGGATTTGGCTAAAAGACTCAATAACATGTCTGTTGATGTCAATTTGAGTTGGGCTTTCTGTCCTTTGATGTGGAAACAGCCCTGACTATTCCATAAATTATCTCCCTCCAAAATGTGTTCTAATAATTTACATTTCCACTAAAGTTTACATGGGCAGTGCTGGTGGGGACACGGAAGTTTAAGATACTTTGTGGGGCCCTAATTACTATGCTTTAGGGGATCTTCCCCCCAGAATAATATCAATACTAAAAATTATTCTGAATATTACTTTAAATGCTTCAACATTTATATTTTGTCTACTTGAAGCAAAATTTAATCGCTTTTTTCTCTGGGCCCTAAAATTTCCATTTTTTTGCTGATGTGAGAAAAAAATAAAACATTTTCTTCCACCTTAGAGTTTCATTCTTGTCCTTTTGATTGTAAAAGAAATCCAAACATTTTGACAGGCCCCTACAAGCTTCTAGGGCCCTCGGTTTACTCTGCCTAATGGAGCTAGAGGCTCTGGGTGGGGGTCTGTTTTGCTTTGCTATGTTTTGCAACAATAACAAAAATAGAACTTTTATCTTTCATTGGAAGTTTGATCTTAAATGGCGATCTTGGATAACTGTTTAGTGGCCTCAGGCAAGATCCCTAGAGTTTCAGGGCTTGTTTCCTCCTATGTAAATTGGACATGACAATAATCCCCCCTTCTCCGTCCTCATGAGGATCACATGGCTCAAATCAAGCAACGTGCTTAGAAGAGCTTGGCACACAGAGAAACTCACTTAAAAATACCAGCTCCTAAAACTACTACTGCTGGTCTCCCTACCTCTAGACAGACTCTCTGAGAGTATAATTATCATTTGCTGTCTCTTCCTCTTTTCTCTTTCCTTTCTTTCTCCTTTTGTTTAATTACCAAAGAAAGATTCCTTATAAAAACCCTGAACGCTACAAAAATATTTAACGTAAAAACTCAGTTTCACACACCCTCTCATCATCCTGCTACCCAGAAGCAACTTCTGTTAAGAGCTGTGTGGGAGGGGCGCCTGGGTGGCTCAGTCGGTTAAGCATCCGACTTTGGCTCAGGTCACGATCTCATGGTTTGTGGGCTCGAGCCCCGCGTCGGGCTCTGTACTGACAGCTCAAGGCCTGGAGCCTGCTTTGGATTCTGTGTCTCCCTCTCTCTCTCTGCTCCTCTCCTACTCACGTGCTCTCTCTCTCTTAAATTTAAGAAAAAAATTTTTAAAAGTTTTGTGGGAACAAACACAAACACACTCACACAAACACACACATACACACTCACACATAAACTCATATGCACACAGTCACACACAGTTCGATTGAGATCATAATTATATCTTATTTACTCCCACTCTTTTTCACTTAACTCTGCATCTCAGCAAGGTTTCAGAGTCAGAGCACACTCGTAGAGGGCATCATTTCCTTGCTCCCTGTAGTTGTCTCTGCCTATGACACAGGCCCTTCTGCACTCTCTCAGGAGGATGGAGAAAGATCCATTGCTCTCTACCCCTCCCTGGTGGAGAGCTTTCTGTGCAACAGGGTCCGTGTGGTCAAGGCCATCGCCCAACTGTTCTATCTCATGTTCTCCCATGCATGTACTTTCCATTTTCAAGTGTTACCAAGAAGGGCGGGAAGTGGAGAGCATTTTAGGAAGCCAGGTTTGGCTCAGTTCCAAGCCAGCTTTTCCCAAACAACACCGTGCCTGTGACTCAGACTCAGGTATTCGTGTTTAGACCATCTGGAACGAGAACGGAGGGCTGTCTGATTAGCTTTCTTAACCTCCCACAACATAGTGCTACCTGTCAGTATTTTGTGTGGCTTGATAGTAGCGATGTATCTCAAGTTACTTAACTAGATCTCTAATGATGAGCATGTAGATGGGTTCCAAGCATCTGTAGCCCCGCACAGAGTGCTGAGCCTGAGGACCAGCCCTTGAATCCTTCTGTGCTGCACTCAGGTTCCACTGAGGGCAGAACGGGGGCTTCAATCCCGTGTGTGTGTTCGATGTGTTTAAGTAACATCGTCACCATGTTATTGTTCTTTAAACGTCATTTTCACAGCTCAGAGAAGTTGATTTTGTGCCAAGCCAGAAGGGGTAGGCAGAGCAAGTGACACATGTGTCCTCGAGGGGGTAATGCTTTTGGGGAGAGGGAAGGCAGGACGCAGTTAGAAATCTGGAGGCTCTCCTGGGTTAGCCACAAAGCAGCGAAGGGGTCCCTGAGATGCTACAGAGAACTTTGGTGTCACCTGCTGTGCCTGTTGAGGTAAGGAGATGAGCCAAACAGCTAAGGTGGTACAGACAGTGGTGAAGGGGGTGGGGAAGGAGGCTCTAGACTCTGCTGCTCTCTAGCTCTGTGACCTTGAGGGAGCTGTTGAGCTGCTCTGAGCCTATTTCCTTCTCTATAAAACAGGGATAACAGCAATACCAGCCTCACAGGATTGTGGACAATGACAATGACCCTGTAATGTTGACACGGGAAACCTTAGCACACAGATCGCCTAGCACCTGACAAGATCTCGGTCAACATTGGGCGTCATCATCAAGCGATGCGTGGAAGGACAATGTCTTCTCGGAGGGTTTGATACAAATTCCAACACTTGGGGAATCCTTTCTTCCCCCAAATCTCAGCTTCTGCCTTTCCTCAGAGTGAATCATTCCTACTTCAAAGAGCCGACGCGAGGATGAAATGAGAAACATGGGTGAATGTGTGGCACTGAGGAGGTGACTCTGTGAGTTCCCATCTCCTCTCCTGTATCCACCAAAGGAAGAGAAAGTCCAGGACCAAAGATGACAGCCAGATGGAGTGAACCCCAGCCCCCCACACCTGCTGCTTCATGAGCACCCCTGGTGGGTCCGTGAAGAGAGAAGACATTAGGGGGCCTTCAACGTTCATATTAGGGTGGTCTTCATCTTGGTTGTTTTTTTTTTGTTTTCCAATTAATTAAACTAAGCATTTACATTTTGCAAAGGGATTGGTCTTAGGGCTAACGCCACACACTGTTAGCTAAGGGGGATATTGGTGGTAGAATTCACACCAAAGCGTATCTTGCAAAGCTCAGGACTACTTAGCTCCATGTTGTTTCATTGGCTTTTTTTGACCTGACCCTCCAGTAAAGAGTAACAAGAGCCATTCGAAGAGCTACAGCCTAGAATCTGGGATCTGGAAGAGTTTCTAGAGTTTAGGTCATCCCAGCGGGGTTTAGGATGCTGACATCAGAACATGTGGCAGTGGGCACACGGGGGGAGTCCGCGCCGGCCCGCCCAGTGAGCGCCATGATGGGCGAAGGTGCGCGGCAAGGGCATCTCACTTCCAGTGACCACAGTCTTCCGGGACCTCCCCACAGCTCCTTGCCACCAAACTTCAGGACTTCAAAACACACCTGGTGTAAGAAGGGACCTTGCACTCCCTCCCCCTCCTTAACTACAGCAAAATAAGATGCTGGACCCCAAAGAGGAGAGCTCTCTGTGAATTCTCTGTTCTCAGTATTGGTATGGATTTCGCAGCCATTTGCAGTGCCTTCCAATTTCTCTCTCTTCCTTCTCACTGCCTCAGCCAGGGCAGCAGTGAGCAGTGGCGGCGTGCTTGAATTTCAAAGAGGCCAGGCTGAAAGAGGAACAACTGTATGTTTATTAGGGCATCATTATCCCTCTGAACTGCATCATTTATATCCCTGGGAAGAGACCGTGCCAGGTCAGGAGCAACAGTTTGAGTCGATAATTTGTCAGGTTGGAGCAGGCGGGAAGGGGTGGCGTAAGAAATCACCCGAAAGGCACCACAAACTGAAATGGATGGAGGCGGAAGAGTAATAAGAAAGTGATCAGTGAATCCGCAAACAAGTGCAGATAAATCAAGCAGCGCCAGGTGGATGGGAGCAAAATGGGAGAGGATTCAAATTAGCAAGACCTGAACCTTGTCAAGGCAAGGTTAGGAATCCACCTCCCTGTCGCTGTTATCCACCCGGGGCTGGAGAAGTGCCCACAAGAAAATGAATCTTCCCCATGCAGGGAGCTGGAATGGAGGATATTTCCTACAGAGTATCAATTTGGATTATAAAAATCCCAAGGTCTCATGCACTGACAGGGTGAAAGGTAGAAAAATGGACGAGCCTTCTCGTAACTGCCACTCCCCGAGGAGTGTCTGATAGTCTTCAAATGTTTGCACATTTGCACAAACTGTTCACAAAGGCCAAGAGACAAAAGACCCAGCTGCAAAGCCTTGAAGAGATAAGTGTTTCATCCGAATACCCATGACCTTGGGGGCTCATAGATGAAATATTTCCCCCTCTCTGTTTGTCTTAACTCTTTGATAAAGTTTAGTCCTGAGCACTATTAGGGTCAGGGAAACAAAGGCAAGGGCTGAGAAGAACGGCGTCATCATTGTGATGAGGCTGCTGATCATTTAAAAACAACAATGCTTGGATGTGAGGACCTGCTCTGTGCCATCATCTGTGTTGTGCGTTTTCAGACCTGATCCTGTGTGCTGACTGTTACTGCCTTTATTTTTCACACGAGGAAAGTAAGCCTATAAGAATTTAAATGCCTTCACCAGGGTCACGGCTCTTAAGTTATGCCGTCAGAATATGCGCCCAGGACTCGCTGAACCCAGAGCTCACACTGATCCGCTCTGCCTTCTACAACTGGTACGAAATATGTTTGGAAGCAGCCGAAGGCCTTGGGACAGAGCGGAATGGGTGTGTGTTCCCAGCCCCTTTCGGTGCTTCCTCCCCCCAAACTCATGATCTATTGCATAAAAATGTGGACAGGCATCAGGTCCAGATGCATAGACAGACTTGGGTCTCCTGTCTGAAAGAATCCAGTAGGTCAACGTCTAACTCTGCCAAACTGACAGTGTGGCCACATGTTTACATGAGGATAAAGATGGAGATCCTCCGCTAAAAGGACTCAGGACAGGTTTCTTGACATTTGGAAATCCTCCTGTGTGTTTCATATGTGCTTCAGAGCAGATCCTTGGTCTGCACCCCAATGTAGACCCTCTGCACAAAACAAAATACACCTGTATGGAAATAGTTTCTGCCTTCTGAATTTACATGAAGCATTGCCCACGAGTTTCAGGCTGGAATGAAATAACAATTTCTTGGGCTCTCTCCGTGCTATTTTTGTGCTATTTTAAGCTCAAGCACAAGTCTGAAGCCGGCGACCAACACTCTTCAGATTTGTTCAAATTCTCTGTGTAGTTTTTTTTCTTTCTCTCTCTCTCTTTTTTTTAAATTAGTTAGCATGGTGGTTAGCAGCACAGATTTTACTACTTGCAAGAACTGTAAGAAATCCAGAACTGAATCTGTCACGGGCCATGTGATGCTCAGCAAAGTATGTAACCTTCTAGCTAGCCTCGATTTTCTCATCTACAAAATGGTGATAATACAAATGATCTCAAAGGATTATTTTGAGGATTACACAAAAGAAAGCTCAGGAAGGACTTCATGCCGTGGTCTGTGGTAAATGCCCAGTAACCGGTAGCTGTGACGGTTATTATGTCGGTTACAGAGAGGGTCTAAAGGCCTCAAGCAGTGCTGTCCAGTCGATGTAGAATGTGAGCTGCACATTCTACAATTTTACATTTTAGAAAGTGGAAAGGGAATGGGTAAAATTCATTTTAATAATATATTTTATTTAACCCAATATATCCAAAATACTATCATATCAACACTCTGAAATCCAACGTGTGTCTTACAGTTATAGCACATCTCAGTGTGGTCAGCCCTATTTCAAGCCACATGTGGCTACCATATTGGACAGTGCAAGCCTGGAGACTCAGCTTCAATCCTCAAAGCAGAATTAATAAACTGGATTCAACATCCAGATGGATTAAGCTTGGAGCATGCAGTTAAGACAAATGAATTACCAATATCTAAAAATCAGGATATTTTGTATAAAAATTTGGTCTCCTGGTTCCTCTTGGTGACAGGGCTACACTCCACCTGGCACCCTTCTCTGGGGTTGAGTCACAGTTGCCCTCTTGAGGGTGGGAAGGTGATGGACTATCCATCTTCCTCCATCCCACTTCATAGCCCTTTGCCTGAAGCTCACCTGGCTAATTTACCATACCTGCCTGGCCCTGTAGACTTGTGAGTTTAAGACCTCCGTGCCCAAAACAATGAACTCCAAAAGCAGAAACTCAGATTTGGTTACACTCAGATCCAGTTCCCTACCTTGCGCCTATGAACTTCATTTGTCCTCTCTCAGCTAACTTAAAGGCAAGTTGTGCCCATGGATTCATCCAAGGGAACAGCTAAAGTTATATAAGGACAGCTATAGCTCAGAACATGACAATGATTCATATTGAAAAGGACGGAAGAGACCAAACAGCTCATGTTGTGTCCCTTGATCTGCCTATGTATGATTCATCTGTGATGACTTTGTACATGGCCATCACAGCCCAGGGAAAAAGGCAGAGTGAACAGAGGGAGTGGCTGATTCCTCTCCTGAAATGAAAAGCACCCCCTGCCCCACCTTCCCCAAGGTCGGATGTATTAGAAGCTATATCACACATCAAAATTCAAAGCCTAAAGCCATCAAGAAAACAGTTAAGTCTTGTTAGCTTCTAATGCTAAAGTTGACTTCCTTTCATTGGATCAAAGCACCCTAGGCCACCTAGAATTGAGGCAATATGGTAAAGAATTTAAGAGCAAAGGTTTAGAATTTAGACAGTTCTGAAATATACCCTCTGTCTATGCTATGGAAATTTGGGTGAGTGGCTTAGCCACCCTCAGTCTTATGATCCTTTTTTATAAAATAGATTTAATGTCAGTTCCTTTTTCTTCAGGCACCAAGCACAGTGCCCGATACACAGTAAGTGCTCAGTAAATGTTAGTGCTGATTAAGGAAGCATATCAAATTATGAATAATGAGTATCTATATGGCTACACTGCAAAGAAACATATACCAGCCTGCAAAGTCTTTGTGTTTAGTTTATGTTATTCATCTTGTGCAAGGATTCCAAAGCACTTAGCTAACTCAGAGTTTTAAATTCCATCTAGAGGAGAGAGTGATGCCCGGGATATTAAGTTCCTCTCCCACAATGGGGAAACAAAGGTGTAAGGAGACTGTAATTATGAAGTCAAAGCCAGTAGGTATTCACTGGGTCCTTATGAAGCCCCAGTCGCTGGGGTAGACGGTGGGTAAAAGGAACAACAGTGAATACCTTTGTCCTTGAGCAGCAAAATAACTAGGTGGAGAGAAGATTAAACAGACACACGACAAGAGTAGTGTGTCACCATTTTTCTGCCTCCACACCGTCCACATGAGTAATACGTACCCAAAGGAAATTTCTCTCGTTACTGGCAGCGCTTAGCAATGGGAGGAGAGGGAGGCTAACCAGCCTGTCTGTCCACCAACAGAATACAGTCAGGATCTGATCACGTCTCGCCATCTCTGCCATTATTTTCCTAGCCCAGTGGTTCTCAACCAGGGGACACTTGGCAATGTCTGGAGATATTCTCAAATGGTCACAACCTAGCGGGGGACCCCCTATGGGCATCTTAGTGGGTCAAGGCCCCCTGGCCATTAAATGGCACTAAATGCTTTGCCTCCATCGGTCCTCACTATAAAAGGTAGAATAATGGGCCTTGAAAGATGCAAACACCCTGGGGTACCTGGGTAACTCAGCTAGTTGAGTGTCTCACTCTTGATTTCAGCTCAGGTCATGATCTCATGGTTTGTGAGTTCAAGCCCCGCACGGGGCTCTGCAGTGACAGCATGGAGCCTGCTTGGGATTCTCTCTTTCTCTCTCCCTCTCTGCTCCTCCCCTGCTTGCGCGTGCTCGCTTGCTCTCTCTCTCTCTCTCAAAATAAATAAACATAGAAAAAAAAAAGGATGTCCACATCCTAATCCCCAGAATCTATGACCATGTTACCTTCCATGACAAATGGGGTTTTGCTGAAGTGACTAAATGAAGGATTTTGAGATGGGGGAGATGACCCTGGATTGAATGGGCGGCACCCACGGACAGACCTTAAAGCCCCGACCAAGAGGGAGGCAGGAAGTCAGGGGCAGAGACGGGACAGTTGAAGCAGGGATCGGAGTGACACCATTGCTGACTCAAAGACCCAGAAAGGGGTCACGCGCCAAGGAACGTGTCAGCTTCTAGAAGCTGGAAAACACAGGAACATGGATTCTCTCCCAGAGCCTCCAGAGACTTGATTTCAGTCCAGCGAGACTGGCCTTTGGACTTCTGTCCCTCAGAACTGTGACCTAAGATGTTTACGTTGCTTTTAAGCCGCTCAATGCATAGTAATAGCAATGGGAAACTGATAGACCTCTACCATCCGCGCTGACACAGCAGCCGTGAGCCGTGAGGAATGCCCGTCAGGTCAGGTTACGCCTCTGCTCAGAACCAGCTGGGGGTTTTTCCGTTGTTCTTAGGCAAAAAGTCGCTTACACACACGCCACGGGCCTCTACGATCTGATCGGACTCCTGCCATTTCTTTTGACTCAATTTCTTTTCTTCTAAAAATTCCTTCTAAATGGAGAGTTTCGAATATATCCAAAAGGAGACCCAACTGAATAACACGCCTTCACGTACCATCAACCAGTTTTAATGTTTTTCAACTCATAGGCAGTCTAGTTTCACCCAAGCTTCCAACCAGTCTCCACAGTATTATTTTGAAGCAAATCCCAGACTTCACGTCATTTTATCCATAAATATTTTAGCAGGTATCTTTGAAAGAAAAGAACCTTCTTATCTAAAATAATCATTTTTATGTGCAGGCAATAATAATAAACAACAACAACAACAATAATAATAATCCCTTATTGTCATCAATCATTCAAAGTTCAAATTTCCAACTGGCTCACAAATTTGACCCAGTTTCCTCCTCTCTCCTCTTTGCTTTCTGCACTTTGTCACATTGGCCAGCATGGAATTTTTGACATTTCTGGTGATCTTGCACCTCAGGGCCTTTGCACTTGCTGTTCATATAGCTTGGTGAGCCCACATACCCCCAGGCTGGTCACATGGCTCTCTCTCTCACAGACCACTGCTCAAATATCACAGCTAAGGCAGGGAAGAGAGGCAAGACTGTAGACGGATTCTCCAAGGGAATAAGTCCCTTTTCACCTTCTTGCAGGAAGCAGCTCTTCCTTTCCTTCAACTGCAGCTCCACCAATTATCACCCAACCCCTAGCAAATTATCCTGCCATTCAATAAAGTGTTCCTGCTGATTGACTGATTCTTCCCAGAGTGGAGCTCCAAACTGTCTTCGTCTGATAAATTATTCCACATCCAAGCTTTATTTTCCCTTCCAAGGACCAACAGCTACAATTTACTATACGTGTATGCTATGGCAGACCCTGCGGCAAGTGATTTAGATACGTTGAATCCTCATAACCATCTGCACCATATTGTACATCCCCGTTTAGCGGATTAGGAGACTGAGGCTGTGGTGAGTAGAATTCTAAGATGGCCCAAAGATTCCTGGCACCTGGTGGATACTACATGCATCTTCTCCCAGATATTCTACCAAACACTAATCTAAGTACTGCTGGGAGGGGATTTTCAGATGTAGTTAAGAGCCAAATCAGGTGACTTTAAAATAGGAAGGTTATCTGGGGACAGGGAGGCTAACCGATTCGCATGAGCCTCTTAAATCTTGCTCTGGAAGGTAGAAACTTGATGTACGAAAGATGAGACGCAACGGATATTCAGGGTATCCGGCTTCGAAGAAGGGGTATGTGGCTTTGAAAGTGTTTCCACTGAATAGACAATATTTGTGCATCTGGATTTTAGTTCAAAATGCACTTATAATAAGCATATTTCGGAACAGTAACATTTAATGAAGAATAGCTTTGTGCCAGGCTCCGTAATGGTGGCTTGGCATAGAATCTTGCATTTGCACCACTTGCATGGGAAAACCACAGCACTTGGACGGGGACTGGAGCCTAAAATCACACAGCTAGTGTCAGAGGTGGGGTTTGAACAGAGATCTGACCACGACAGCTTGTTGTGTTTTCGTGAGTTTTAACAGTGGAGACATTAGGAGGAAGACAGAGATGGCTCCTGAGTGCCTCTCCTTCTAGTACCATTAATATGCCCAACATATTGGATATATTTCAAAATCGGCCACCAATATAATTAAGTTCAAACTCTGAGACCATTAAGGAAATGATATGACCTTGACCACTGAAGCTGGATCCAGGGTCAGGATAAGCACAGCACCAGCCCAGTCCTTAACTGTTTAACCTGGGGAAAGTCTTGAGGCTTCTCTGGGCTGAGTTATCGCAAAGGTAAAATGAGGGAGTTGGATTGGAACATTTCCAGTATGCTCTACAGTTCTGAAATAGTAAAAACAAGAGAGGTAAAGACATACAAGCTTCTTTATACATTTGGCTTTAATCCAAATCCCCCATTGACTTGGCTGAGAAGCCAGACTATCTGGATTTTGACAATGGCTCCTTTACCAAGCAGCTATGTGAAATGGGGCAAGTCACTTACCCTTCTGAGCCTCAGCTTTCCTGTCTGCAAAATGGGTATAGTATCTATTCCTATTTCTTAGAGCGTTCTGAAGATCCAGTGTGATAATGTATGCCAAGCACTAGACAAGAGGTACTCAGTCCATGAATCCTACGGTCCATCTTGTTCCCCATCCTTACATGAGAAAACAAAGGCAAGTACTCTGTCTTCACATATGAAAATCACATAATGCACTGCATGATCTTTCGTTCTTACCTGGGCTCCCAATCTGGGAAGATAGGCTTCCCAGGATGCGAGAACCCTGATCATAGCTAATACTTCTGTGTCTGTTGTCTGAAAAGGTATTGGCTTTCACCAAAATCTCCCTGCGGGGGTTGGGGGGGGCCCATCACTGACATTCATTGCTCTAGAGAACTTCTAGTTTTATCTTAATGTGAACAATAGTGTCGTTGGCACATCATTTTCAAGAGAAAGAATTGAATCTGGGAAATGGGATCATTTTGGCAGAACCATGGAACAATTCTCGGCCAGAGAGAAACTTTGTTGCCTGTTGGCTCACTGCCCAGCTAACAGGCGCTTACCTATTTCCAGGCGGAAGGAGGGGCTGAATTCTATTGCAGCCCAAGTCTATCAGCCTCTTTTCCTTTGAGCTGAGGCGCACAACCTCCCCCCATTGCTGCAGGAGAAAACCATGTAAGCTCAAAGGAACAGCCAATTAAAGGTCAGAAATTCAAATGTTTGTCTGTTCTGGCCCCGTATAAATGGGTGGCTGACAGGTAGAGGCAGCCATGCCTGCAAGAGCATTTTGCAGAGACGGGAGGCCAGGTTCCTCCATTTGAACTTGGTAACATTTAAATATCAAAAACTTTGTTTTCTAATGAGGGACGTATTGAAGGGGGAGAAATAAATTATATGCTTGATGGCGACTGAAGGTTGGGAAAATTAGGGCCATTTCCCACGGTGTGAATATAGTGATTTCAGTTTGCAAGAGTAAATTAAACCTTTGGGAGGATTTGTCTTCCATTAAATTGAACAGCTAAACAGACACAGAAGATGTTAATGTCACCGCCAGGAAACCCCAAAGGTTACAAATAAAAGGAAAACATAGTTTCTTTAAAAAAGTCGCTCCTGTTGCACCAAGTACCGAAGAAACAAGAAATCCCAAACTGCATGTTGCGGATCCAAATTAAAAAAAAAATTAAAGATCATAATTCCATTGCTATACCATATGTTATTAATGTCTGTCAACAGTGTTTAGCCAGCAACTGCTGACAGTTCCATATTTGCTATCTAAATACATCATAAATAAATCAGTAATGAACCGCTTTGGTAAACCTTCCGTGCTGATTGGAAATACAGATGGAGTAAACAGACTCCCGCTAAAAGTATCTACGACTGTTTAATGTCAAAGACAAAGTCACACTGTTATTTAACAAAACAGAAAGGGAACCGGGGATGGGGTTGAGGGAAGAAGCTACTGATACAGAGAGGGAAGGAGGTACGAAAGAAATGTAACTTCTGTGTTTGAGCAGCTCCGAATTTTCTGTGGAGAAAGAAGGCAGCGGTGGAAACTGACCCCAGAAAGCAGGAACCAAACTGTCTTCCAGGCTTGAAGCCAGCAGCTTGGAGGGTATGAATGGAGACCCACATGTTGGGGGCACAGGATTACTTTTCTGTCTGCGTTTAATTTTCTGAATATGTATTTATTTTTTTCAATTTTTATTAAAATAAATTTTTTAATGTTTATTATTTTTGAGAGAGGGAGAGTGTGAGTGGGGGAGGGGCAGAGAGGGAGACACAGAATCCGAAGCAGCTCCAGGCTCTGAGCTGTCAGTGCAGAGCCCGACGCGGGGCTCGAACCCACGAACTGTGAGATCATGACCTGAGCTGAAATCAAGAGTCAGACGCTTAACCCACAGAGCCACCCAGGTGCTCCTGCCTGCCTTTGAAAAGGTGGGAATTCACCATCCTGAATCCTTCGAGCCAGACATGCTGAAAGCAGGTAGCTTATACCATCCGGCTAGGTTCAGAGATAGCTGGACTCTGTGAATTTAATGACATTTGCTTTTTCTTTCTTTCTAGAGTCCTGCATATACCGCTGGTTCCCTTCAAGTAAGAGGTCGAGGCGAGTGGACCGTAATGAGGCCTCTTAGCCTTATATCCGAGGTGGCCACCTAATTAAGAGCTTCGCTAGGGGGCGTATTCTAATTTGCTGAGAGCACATTTAGCAGCAGTCTGGATGCCTCTGGGATATGGTCTCTGGGTCTGAATAAGATCTGCAGAAATTTCTAATTATTTCTGGGATGGGCACTGTGGAGAAAGACTTCCTCTCGTTCCCGGAGAGGGAAAAGGACTCCTAAAGTTGTCTTTTAATCCCACGCACTGACCAACTCTTCCTCTTGTGGTGCCTGGAAAGTGGTTCTGATCAGGGGCCTCATAAAACCCGTGTAGCGTAAACAGAAGGCGTCTTATCGACGGAATTCAAATAGAGGTGGCTGTCTTCACGACAGAGACTCGACAGAAGTCCTTTCTGTAATAGGCTGCAGGTAGGAGACGAGATTGGCCTTCCTTGTTATGCCTTACCAGCAGGCCATCAGCGCTGCTCTGAGCACAAAAAAATAGAATACATCATTCTGAATGGGCACATTAATCTGCAGCCTTCCAGTTTCGAAGTCACCTGTAGTTAGGTGTGCAGACACTGTGTATACCATATAAATCCGATTCCTGAGCAGGGGGGTGGGCAGAAGAAGGGCTTCCCAGTGAAATACAAGTTCGGCAACAGTTTACCTGCCTTCCAAGGCTGTTAGGAGGATTCATAGCTTCTGGGTCATTTAAAGTTTGAAAAGATCCTTGTGCTCTTTCCAAAAAAGATAAAATAATAAGACTCGCCATTTTCTATGCTGGAAAGTAAGGAAAGCACGTCGAAAAAGGGGGGCTCTTTGGGGTCACTGTCCTAATAAACTGAGGTGCATTAACCCTCTGGATTACATACACCCAAGGCTTTTGCAAAAACGAAGACAATGGGCACATTTTGCACCTGCATTTGAAAACTTCCAAGCCCTGAGTCTCTCAGACACCATCTAGGAAGGGTTCCTATCGAAAGGGAGGAGGGTAGCACTGTTTGGATAACAAATGTGCATGTTTTACAGCCTTTCACTTTATTTACCTATATATCTTCTGCCGATATATTTGTTGTTTTCATCAGCTCACCCGGGTAAAACGGAGCTGTGCATAACTCAGGGATAAAATTGCTATCAGTGAGCTGCGGACTCTGAATGAATAGATCCCAAACATATATTTTTCATTAATGACCCTCAATTACTAACTGCAGACTTCCCATAGGAGATCAAACAC